>NC_133819.1:84413382-84727757 GCF_047830755.1 Zonotrichia albicollis
ATAATAACACATAAATCAGGAATGTTTCCACATCTGATAGACAGCTGCATTGAACACATTATATCTTGAGACTGATATGTCAGTGTCAATATAAGAGGATTTGAGACAAGCAGCAAGGTTGATTAGGACTATAAAGATTTTTATAAGAGGAGAGTGAAAGGATGGGATTGTTTATGCAGAAAATGGATTGAAAACCTCTCTAACCTGTCTCCTAAAGCAAGATTTAAGAGCCCATCCAGTATCATCAAATGGAAAAAATTCAAAACAAGTATACAAAATTTTGTTTTGTACCTGAGACACAAAGAAATGACAAAATTCGAGGTTGCAAAGATGGAAATTTAAGATAATTCAGAAAGGTATTTGGCACCCTTTTCAATTCGAATTTTAAACAATAAACATATGAGGTTTTAGAAAAGATAAATCACTTTAAAGTGCCTCAGTTAAATAGTCAAACATATACTTCCACTTATAATGGTTTATTGCATCTTCTTGTGGTGTGTCTTGGCTCATTGGCATTATGAATATTGAGTAAGAGTCAGGATATTGGACAAAATGGACAATTATTTATATTCATGGTGACAGTTTCCGTTCCTTTGGCAATCTGAATTAAGTTGTTATAATTTATCTCTGCTCTGTTTGTCAAGAAAAAAAGAATGGATGACAGCTCTGATTTCCCTTTCTGTCCCCAGAAAGTAGATGTCATAGTTGCCTTTCAGAGATTCAAACGGTCAAATGTATTGAAGACTCTTTCATTCACATCATGTTAATGAGTCTGGGACTACAGAAAATATCAAATTCTGTGCTTCTTTTCTGGCATTTTGCTACTTAGATGAATGAGAGATGGAATACTTTACAATTTCAGGGATGTTGAGCTGGAAGAACTTACTGGGTCTGTTTTAGTCTAAAAACACTCCTACCTTGAAAACTGTTCTGCCACTGAGTGTCTCAATTTCAGCATTGTGACAACTACTGAGAGTCTTACCATGATAATATGAAGAACTTAATACATTCCTAGGAAGTTTTCTTAAAAAAAAAAATTCTTAACACCAGTGTCTCCTCGTCCTACTCCAATTTAAGGAACAAAAAATTCCAAGCCTAAAATGTTACCCTTCTTGATCAGAGCACTTGAAAGCTGAATCAGAATCTGAATTCAGAAGGTATTTTTCTCTCCACAGATTCAAAACCTGAAATCCCATTGCCAAATTAGCAAGCTATGGCTGTGATTAGATGTCTTAAAGAGACAATTTCTGCTCAGTGCGATTTTCTGGGGAAAAAAGATATAAAATTCAGTTGCGGAGTTAAAGTAACAAATACTGGAGTTTCCCCTCTTGCCCTCCCCCCAAAACAACCTCCAAATTAATTAATTATAGTCTGTTAAAATCAGAGAATATTAATGTTGAAAATGCAGGTCAAGCAGGTCAAGAGCAAGTTGCCTAGTGCCATGTCCAGGCCAGTCTTGAGCTTTGATTGTTTTCTTCACAGTGAAATTTCTTTTTCTAATTTATGATATCAGAATTTTCCAGGTACCAGCTGGTGCCTGTTGTAGCTTGTCCTTACCCTGAGCAGAGAATTTGCTCCCTGATATCACTAGGGCTGTTAAGTGCTGCCAGAGAGCTGCTCCTGCTGCCAGGAGGTTCTCCTTGTCCCCAGTGCCTGACAGAAAAATTATTCCAAGCAGGGTGGATCCCCTCCAGGTGCAGATATGCACACATGTCTGTGTTAAAAGGTACTGTTAGCCAGTGTTTTGCTCATATTTGCCCCCAAGGGACGTCCCAACTAATCACCTGCTCCTCAGTTGGATCCATTATCCCTGTTCCCAGTCTACAGGGTGGTCCCTGTCAGTCCAACCAGTGGGTCTTGTCCTCCACAGCCCATACCACTGTGGGAGATCACATCACAGGCTTTGTTAAATCAAAATAAACAGCACACTCTGCTCACTTCATTCACCAAACCAGTCCTATATTCATACTGAGTCTCAAGTGACACAGTTCAAATGTATCAAATTTATTCCTCATCATTTCTTGCTTTTCGTAACCTGGGAGTCTTTTCTGGACAATTTGACATGTGACTTTCCCAGACACTGAGGGTGATTAACCTGTATTTACCTGGAGTAATGAGTGCAGAATTTGAGCTGTTTGTGCGATGACCATGGTCAGAAGTTTGGCTTATTATCTGATTAATTTTTCTCCCTCTTTGCCTCACTTCTTGGCTAAAAATACTGTTAGAACAATGCAAAGGGTCTGGGATTAAAATTCTGCTAACTCAGAAAAAAACCTGTTATAAGGACAATTAATTTGAAGTTACTTGAGAACTTCCATACATGTATCTGTTTAAACATGGAATGTGGAAATGCTGGTTAGAGTGCTGCCAGTAAGCAGAAGGGAAGGTAATAAAGAGGCAAATCACAAGTGCTGATAAAATATAGCATGACTTTGAGCACTGTAATAAACAGGCTATTCAGTCTTACTACGGTACGAATACCTGTGGTGGTAAATCTGTCAGACGCTCTGCTATGCTGTGAGGAAGGAAAGAGGCTGAAGGACATTCAATTGGGCAAGGCCACAGGCAAGAGGGTTTGATAAGAGCCTGCACATACCAAGAAGGCATTAGGAGCTAAAATGGAGGCAGAGTGATTGGTGCGATTCGCAAGTGTCAGACAGAGAATGATCAAATAAAATTAAGGGAGGGTCTATCAGGAAACTGATTGATTGAATAAGCTGTGGGCACACTCCCATATGAATCTGAAGAACAGCCCATGAGCTCTGAAAGCTGAATTGACTAACAGATATGAAAATTTTATCAGTCCTGTATGAGCAGGGAAGTGAAGGGAATGCTTTTATGAGAATCCATGTGCCTGTCCACTGTGATGCTCTGAAGAGGATCCATTGAAATATCTGTGGAAAAGTTGCCATTGATTCCAGTCAAGGTAGATCAAGACAGTGTGAATACAGGCCATGTTTGTCAGAGTAATTTGTCCAGGAACAAAAGTGGCAATGCACAAGGAATGGTTGACCCAGTGTAGGATCACAGGGAGTACCTAGGGAAAATAATATTCAGTAAACCATTACCTGTGCATGGGAACCTATAGAGATGTGTTAACTGAATATATGTTTTCCCTCATAGGAAGAGTTCATTAATTAATTACTTATGCTTGGAAGTGATGTGGTATGGGGCTACACTATTCCATTCAGGAGAGCTTGCTAGGCTTATGTGGTTTGATTTTATTAGAGCTAAAAGACTGTCATGTTCGACATTTGACAAAGTAACCTGTGAAAGTTCAGTTTCGTTTTCCTTGTTTGTCAAGAGGTTGTTTTCTTTGTCTCACTTAGGTATTTCACTTGCTGGGCTACACTATTCCATTCAGGAGAGCTTGCTAGGCTTATGTGGTTTGATTTTATTAGAGCTAAAAGACTGTCATGTTTGACATTTGACAAAGTAACCTGTGAAAGTTCAGTTTCGTTTTCCTTGTTTGTCAAGAGGTTGTTTTCTTTGTCTCACTTAGGTATTTCACTTGCTGGAGCCTCGAGTGTGCGTGGAGCCCACCTTGTTCTCACACAGATTGTTGCCCTTGTGATGAAGAGGTTTCACCACACAAGGAGGGACTGGAGAGGAAGCCTGTCAAATGTGCTGCTGCCTGTCCTCTTTGTTGCACTGGCAATGGCCTTGTTTAGCGTGAAGCCGCTGGCTATCGATTATCCTTCTCTCCAGCTGACACCAAGACTTTATGGCAATGCGGAATCCTTCTTTAGGTAAAGGGCCCATCCATCATCATCAATATCCAGGGCTCTGGGACCTTTACCCTTGAGTTCTCCTATTGTAAAGACCTTCTTGTATTCTAGAAAGAATGATAGATTACTTTTTACAATAGTTATGTGGTGGTTTTTTTAGATGTTTAGTACACTTTTATAGATTATTGTAAGTGAAAGATAAAATTAGGAAAGCTTTGTGTGAAGGATTTTCTGGGGGAAAGGGCAAAGACTTTGGAGAAGATTGAACTCAAATCAATACCAGCCATGACCATTTATATGTAAATGAAAAAGCGTATTTGAACAAGCCTTTGCATGCTTCATTTTAAAAAAATTGTTTAGGTCTGAAGTTATTTTCTTGAAACAATTCTTGGGTTTGAAAATACCACACAGTATTTACAAAGCCTGCTGCTCCTCTTACTCAACCTAATTTCTATATGTTCAGCTTTGAAACCAACTAGATTATTCATTTATTTTTAATGTGCAGTATCTATAGAATCAATAAATATAGAGTGATAATAACACATATAGGTGCAAATATACAGATGAAGATAGCAAGATGCTGTTTGAATTTATAGATATAATATAAATTTATTTTATGAGCATAAAAAAACTTTAGCAATGCCAATAGCTAGAAATGCATGACTATAAGGAGAAGGATGCCCATGGGTAGATGTTGAGATTTGTTTAGCCATAATTGCAATGAATTTTCTTTACATGTTCATATTGAGTATTTTGAAATGAGATTATTGGGGTATGTATCCCATGCATGGATTTAATAGTCCTTTAATTCCTTGGAAAATACATAGCACCATGAGACTGAAGGCTAAAAGAGCTAGCCATATTAACATGTCTTTATTTCTTTTCTTTTTTTTATTTTTCTTTCCCTTTCATTCCTTATACCCCTATGGTCCTCTTTGAACAGCACTGAAGATGATAGCCTAGGAAAACTTTCCCAGGTTCTATTGGGATATTTCTCTGATTGGGACCACAGATGCATGCATTCACAACACGGGTAATTGTAACTAATGTAACTATTTCCTTCATTTAAATATCGAACATTTCATTTTTTTTTCTTTCTGTGTAATGGATTATCTTAGCCTTTTTTTGGCAGCATGGAGTTAGTGACAAATTGTTTCTGATAAAGGAGCTGACATCCAGGTGAAGAGCAAAGTAGGCTTTACTGTTAAAGGTCTGATCCATACATCTTAAAAGTAAGTGGCAGTTTTCCGATTAATTTCAGGATGATTTTGATCAAGCCTGGTGTCCATATGAAGGATGAATAGACAATAAAGAAAGTATTTGTTAGGAAGCACTCTACATTTCCAAATTCAGGAATGAAGTGGCGACAATGCTTTAATAATTGCTGTAAATATGAGACATGAAGCTAATTTGATGCCTATATAAATATTTTTAATAAATCAACTTTGATAAAAGTGAGTAAAATTTGTATCACTCTAGACACAGCCGCTGCTGTGATCAAATGCTAAGAAGGCGTTAGCATGCCAGGTCTGCTCATTACTGTCTGGATTTCTTCTGTTAAGTGACATATTCCTCTCATTTCCTAGTTATAATTTTTATTACATTTATTCCTATTAGAAAAAATAATTCATGCTGGCAGACAGAATCTATGTCACCTCAGGATTCATGCAGATGTGTGTCTGAACAAGAGGTATGTAATTTTTTATTTACTTACATATGTAAAAAATGTATGTGTGTATATTACTTCTAATTCCTTGGCTGCTGTTTTTGAAGGGCTGGTGAAAGTCATGAGGAAATAAATCCTCACAGGTCTGACTTTGTTATGATTGGAGGTTTACTTCTCTTTCATCTAATGAAATTGTACACATTTTTTTTGTTTACATATATATATGAACATATATGTGCACTAGAAATGGCTATAGTTTGATCTGAAATAACAGGATCAGAGACAGCTGAACTATTTTCAGCAGATGCAACTTACTATAAAGATGTTATAGGATTCTGCTTAAGAAAAACCTCCATGTAAAACAGGGTTAAAACATAACACTTCCATAACATCTGGAAGACCACCTACTTTCAGAGGGAAGAGTGGGTGAACCTAGCTGGTAGAACCCACCAGGGAATTTACACATGAATGAGATTTAATTGTTAAAGTTTGCTTGTGGTTTGGATTTTGGATTTCAAAATACAACAGCCTTCAAGAAATGAAGGATTTTGAAAAGCATAATGAATTTCTGACCTTCTTAATGAATTATTTTTCCTGCTGACTTGCTCTGAGTTGAGTAATAAACAAAAACATGAATCTGACTGAGGTGACAAATGTATTTCCCCAAAAAGGAACTTCCTAAAAAAAAGTTTCTTTTGTTTATAAAGGCATAATTATTTAGAATAAGAGTTACATATGAAATATAGCAATACAGTTTTGGGAAAAATGGGAGGAAGAAACTTATTTTTTGCTTTTCTGGACGAGGAATAAGTTTGCCTCTAATACTCAAGGGAATTAAAAGAAGGTTGAATATAATACAAATGGGAAACTTTCACAGGGAGAGGTCTATTAACCATGAAAACTGAAAAAGGTCACTTGACAGTGGAGGCAGAACTTTTATCTGTGAGCTATGTAAGAGCAATCTCTGAGAGTGAATTTTTATTTTTGTAGGTTTGAGATGTCAAGCATTAAAATTTTTCAGTTGATTGGCATAAAGTACTTTGTAAAGCTTCTGAGATAATTGAGTCTAATATCTGTCACCTTTTTCTTGGTTGTGAGAATGTCCCACTGAATCATTAGAAGACATCTTCCTTTATTCTTCTTTTCAGCTCATCAGTGAAGGTTTTAGAAGCTTATAACATTAATTAGAATTTTGCTTTCATCTCATATTTATCTGGTTCCTATTTTGTATTTCTTCTCAGGAAAAACAAATAAAAAGCAGTCTTGCCATTTTCATTGCTGTAAACATTCCCAAGCTTATATACAAGTTCTGATGTTTTCAAAACAAACTGACTGACAGGGCTGCAAGAGAAATCAAAGGGATTTCTAATGTGTAGGTGGCACAATCATTTGAGTTGCCTTATAAACATAAAAATATTCATAATTTATTGAAAATCTGTTAAAACTGGGAAAGGCAAATCGAGTAAAAAGAAATGCTATAAAATCTACATCAAAATCCAAAGATAAGGTTAAATATAGTGCCACTGCTTTTAAAAAGTGCTTTACTTACTTTACGTATACTTTTTTTTCAGATGTGCCCAACTTTCAATACTTCTGCTCCCTATGTGAAGAACAAGAAAGGACATATTTTGTATAATCTTTCAGGGTTCCCTGTGGAAGAGTATTTAGTGAGGCCTTCCAACAAAACAAGGTAACCTTAAAATGTCTAGCCTTTCTTTTTCCTCTGTGTATAAACCCTGCAGTCCTTGCTGTTCCAAAGCATAGATATTTGTCACTGAAAATATAAAGGGTCATTGTCTTTATCTGGTGATTGTTATCAAGGTGTAGAGCTAGGCTGAAATTCAAGGTAACATGAAAGACCCTCAATGGTCACATCTTAGAACTCCCTCCAGAAGCTGCATGATGATCACCTCTAGGCATACTCTGAGTTTCTTACAGGTAATGAGTTATTTCAGCATCTCAGAGATGCATATCTAAATCAGGTGAACAAAATAATTTCCATTCCTCAGAGACTCAATCAAACAGGGGTGGACATGCTCCAATTAATATTTTCTTTGAAGTAAAAAGGGCTGGTGTGCTCCTGGTACTACTTCATATTCTGTGATATCTGCAACAGAGGTTATCTGCTGTATTTTGAAGTTTATTTATGTGCCTTTACAACTCAACCACTGCTGATAATGTAAGTGGAAATATTAGACCATGTATGATTTTATTGAGGAGAAGAAAGCGTTAGCCATTCATATATTAAAAGAAGGTGCATCTGATTTGATGTAAATAGAGGTAAGCATCTTTGGATGAAAGATTTGAGCTAATATGTGAATGATGTAGGAAGAAATAAAGATGCTTCTCACTTGCTCACAACCCGTCCTGCTGCACAAAGAATTCACCTTTCAAAAAGCAAAAATTCTTATCTAAGGGAATACCTTTGCCGAGAAAAAACCAGTAATATTCACCTGATTAAGAACTACATTGTCCCTCTTCTTTTTAACAAGGAAGGCATTTGTGAGGGGTGAAGTTTTACTTTCAGTTGAAAAACAAAGCATTATTGCAGCTATCTCAACTGTACCCTTGCAAGAAAACTGCAGAGCTTAAGGCAGATAACTTTTTGTTATTTTAATTTCTACTATCAGATATGGTGGTTGGTCTTTTGGAGGGATGAAAGCATTTGAACTTCAAGACAAAAAATTGAATAACACTAAATCTCAGCCTCTGGCTAAGGTAAGAGTTGCATGTATGTGTGCACATCTGTATGTATATATTGATTACTTTTTCAGGCTTCAGACATCATAGCACTTAACAAATAAAAAATCATTACATGAAATCCTTGCACTTGAATAATTGGGAAGAATCCTTTGTCTTTTATCATCTAACTCTGTTCATAAACCTTGAAGTAATCTCCTGCATTTGATAAACTGTTTTAAATTAGTCAAATGATATACCTTTTTTTTTTTCTCCCAGTGAACTCATTTTAGAATCTAAGTTTAAAACTTGCTTTTAGATAGTCAGCCAAATAATTTTTTGTATTCTGCAAAAAGCCAATGTCAGAATTGGCCAAAGTGCATTGAGTATCACAGTAATGGGTTGCTGTTGATGTTTTTCATGCCTACAAGGGATACTTTACTTTGCTTCATTTCTCTCACCACACTCCTCCTAAGAGTAAAGACATCTTCCAGGAGCAGCTCCTTTTGCATAACAAACATACTATCCTTTTCTCAAAAGAGCCTTTCTAAAATTGTTCTAAGGGAGATAAAATAGTAAGTGATGTTTAGCCTCCAGGTCTCATCCCAAGTTTTCACAATATGGAGATACTGTACCTCTCATGGGCACTGCATACCAAAAGGCCTTAAGGAAAAACCCTTTATTTCAATTGTGCTTAGAATAATCCTTCTTTTAATTTTGGGATTCATTCAAATGTAGATGCATTACAAGTAGAGGAGAAGCAGTCTTGGAGAAGTATTGATGCATATCAGTGAGAGGTCTCTGTTTTTGGATTTGAGGCAAACAAGATTTGTTAAGAGGAAGCTGTGCATTTTCCAGATTCTAGATTAGGATATGAAAGAAAGGTGTTTCTGCCTTTAAATATTTTAATGTAAATATAGATTTTATTTGATCTTTAAAAAAAAAAGAAAACAAGGAACAGCATAAGTAAGCGCCATCTCAAAATCCATTTTGAGACAAATTGTAAGGAAAAAATACAGATTTTCTCCAGTCCAATGTAATTTCAGGCTTAGTTTTGCAAAATAACTTCCTGTTTCTAATGCTTTTTCCATACAATTTGTTAGAAATCTCCCTATTTTATATACAAATATGAACATATACAGATTTTCATTTTGGTAATTTGTAATCTCACTTTTAGTCCCATATATTTTACAGGTTTGAACTCCAGTTCCATCATTCCTCCATGAGAAACCTGAAAGTTTTCAGCAATACTTTTTTTCTGGCTTCCAATTTTTCCTCTGTATCTTTAATCATTTTAGATTCTTGTTTTGACATGCTTGCACTGTGGTCCTTTTTTTTTTTAGTGTGTTTGGTATAGAGCACCACCTGCCATCAGGACAGGGATAAATTATAGTTATACTCTTAGTAAGTAAGCTTCATATTTCAGACCCAAAGCAAATAGTGGAGTAAATTTATAAAGGGCACTGTGTTATCTAAAGCATCTCCTGGAAATGTCTTTCAAAGGATGCAATGTCAAGTTATTGCATTAACCTTTCAGTAACTAATGACCAGATTTTTACTTTGACCTTTTAGGTCTGTTCATGAGACAGTGAATGTACCATTTACATAGCCTGGTATGAAAGAAAAGGAGAAATTTGCATTAGAAGAGAATGATTCACTTGATTTTAGAAAATTTCTGAATCTTTATACATTCTTTTCCAGTCCTTGAGAAGTCAACAATTTTTCTTGTTCAAATTAAAAATATTTATTTAGTACATATTTTATTGTACCTAATCATACTGTGCTGTATATATTACATACATGGTATATGCATGTATGTGTATACAATAGAGAGAATATATCTATGACCTGACAAATAGGGCTGATTAAAAACATTGATTATTGGCATTCATTGATGGTCGGTGCTACGTAGCAAAAGAACAAATTCTCAAATTTTTTTAATATTCTCGACTATAGATTCTTTGGCTTCCTTTGGTAACATGGCCAAAAAATTTTTCCATAACAGCTTCAGGGTTGCTGTTTTTATAACATAATGAAATATAGGAAGAACATGTGGTAATTTTAAATACTGCCAAAAGGCAAATTGTTCTGTTCACATGTCATTTGGAAGAGTATATTTTTCCAATCCCAAAGGTTGGGGCTTGAGGCTTTACAGTACAGTAATTGTTTAACTGTCTAGAGGAAAAAATTACATGTTTCTAGTTCAATATCAATCATTAATCTGGTCCAGAAATGCTGAGGGACTTCGCTGCTCCTTCTCATCCTTTTTTCTTGATAGGCCATATGTTAGCTGAAATGTAAGTCTAACTTTATTCTGGATATTAATGGCAAATAAAAGATTATGCAATAATGTAAAACATGTCTTCATAGAAATTCAATCTGATGTGGTGAGGGGTTGTGTTTTTCCTTGGGAAAGAATTTTCCTAACTATGAATAAAGTAAAAATTAATTATATTTTGTATATAGTTTTCTATTCCTCAGCTATTTTCTCTCCTCTGTAAATAATTACCTGTGTGCCACAAAAGAAATATGAAAGATGTTTCAGCTAGAGCTAGTACATTTTCTTTTTTTTTATATATTTTACCTTTGCTAATAATTTTGAATAAGAAACAAGTCTTTAGAAAAAAGACCTTAAATATAACTTCTGGTGAAATGAACAACCTTAAATGTCTTTTTTTCCTGTTTATAATAAATTAAATATCCATTTGGTTATTTCCTCATGGTTTGATTCAGTTACATAATGCAGCTTGGAGGATAATTCCAATTAACATGTTGGATATTGAAATATATTGTTACACACAGTACTCTGTTGTGGTATTCATTTCAATACTGGTTGCATTAATTTATTTCAAAGGTGCTCTCTGAACATTTGTGGCTTTTCCCTTGCCTAAATTAAATGAGGATGTGTTATCAGAAATTTGCCTTTTTTATTGCCTTTTTTTTCCAATACAACAGACACAATTGCAGTGGAGTTTCATTATATATGTATATATGTAAAACTTTTTATTCTATGAAAACCTTTCACCTTTTACCTTTCAAAAAATGATAGAATTGGAGATGGGTGTATGGGGCTGCGAAAAAGACAGGTTACCCTTGATCGCTTGTTTCTGTCTTTTTGTCCAGATTGCTACTTGCACAGGAGGTCCTGCATTGCAAAGATTTTCAGTTTTCCTCATGAATCTTAGGTTTTCTTTTGCTACCTTTTGTTAAAGACTGCTCTTGTTGATTAATGAATGGGGGATTTAGTTTGTGGAATAGTTTGTGGGAACTGAACTGGAGAGGAACAAAGGAACTTCATGACTTTGCAAGGAGAAGACGACGTTAAGTTTTGTTCTTTTTTCTTTTCTTTAAATATGGGGACATAGGTGTTTGAGACATTTGAGTACCATGTGCCATCACATTACATGGCACATGGAAGATATCCAGGGAATGAGGCCCAGCCTATGTGGATTTATGAATGGCAGGTCCTGCGTGACTAACCTGCCCTTCTATGAAGTGACCTGCTTACCAGATGAGGGAAAGGCTGTGGATGTTGTCTATCCAGACTTTAGTAAAGCATTTGACACTGTCTCCTACAGCATGCTCCTTGTAAAACAGGCTTCTTGTAGCTTGGATGGCTGACTCTTATGGCTAAAAAATTGTCTGTATGGCTGGGCAAGAGAGTTGTGGTGCTACATCCTCTTGGTGGCTGGTCGCTAGCTGTGTTCCCCAGGGCTCCCTTTCTGGGCTGGTCCTACTTCTCATCTTTGTTGATGATCTGGATGTGGGGATTGAGTGCATCCTCAGTAAATATGCAGATGACACGAAGCTGTATGGAGGTGTTGATCTGCTTGAAGGTAGGAAGGCTTTTCAGAGAGACTTGCACAGACTCAGGCATTGGGCAGAGGACAGCTGCACAAGGTTCCATAGAGTGAGATGCTGTGTCCAGCACTTGTGTCCCAGCAGCCCCATGCAGCCTTACAGGTGGGGGGAGATGTGGCTTGAGAGCTTTTCTGCAGAAAAGGGACCTGAGGGTCCTGGTTGACCACCAGCTGAATATGAGCCAATGTGTGCCCAGGTAGTGACATCTTGGCCTGTGATTTTCACCTTATATTCAGCATTGGTGACGTGGTACCTCAAGTAATGTGTTCAGTTCTGGGCATCTCACTTGAGGTGCTGAAGCATATCCAAAGAAGGGTAAAAAGGCTTGTGAAGGGTCTAGAGAGAATGTCTTATGAGAAATGGGTTTGTTTAGTCTTGAGAACAAGAAGCTCAGGGGGTACCTCATTCCTCTCTACAACATCCTAAAGGAAGGGTGTAATGAAGTAGTGGCTGGTCTCTTCTGCTGCGCCTGCAGAGAGAATGAAAGAAAATTGTCTTGAGCTGAAACAGGTGAGATTGAGATTAGATATCAAAATCACTGTTATGGGGGTCAGGAATTGGAATAGTTTTCCCAGGGAGTTGGTGGAGTCATCTCTGGAAGTGTTTGGATCTGATGTTGGGTGGTGTTTAGTGTTCTAGGAGTTACAGCGGTAGTGCTGGGTTAGTGGTTTGACTTGGTGATGTTGAAGGTCTCTTCCAGCCTTGATGATTTGATGATACTGTTGAGATTTCAAGCAGCTGGGAATGCCACATAAAGAAGAGTATAAAATGTGAAAGATAAGGCAGGCAAGCAGAATGGCAGATCAAAGCTGTTAATTTTTTACAAAATGGCTAACAGAGCTTGTGACAAAGAAGATTAAAGGGTGAGAGAAGAAATGACAGTGGACCTCAGAGTGGTTCTCGGAATTATGATCTAGGATAGATGGGTGGAAATAAAACAGACTCAGAGTACTGTAAACCTCACCTCACAAAAATATGGAGATTCAAACAAGCAGGTAGTCAGGAAAATTAATCAGAAGAAAATTATTAAGAGAGGGAAACAGAACTGAAGATAAGGCAGCCTACACTGGGAAATATCCAGGAGAATATGTCAGAAAAAACAGTCAGAGTCTGGAGCTAGGGTTCAAGTAAGGATTGTAGTTGGATAGTATAAGAAAAAAGAAAAAAAAAAGGCAGAATCATCTGCAAGTAAAAGATAAAAGCATTGAGGAATGATAAGAGAATCTTTAGGAAAGTTCCTAAGATGTAACTGTATAGATGGCAATTCTAGAAATGATGAAATTAAGAAAACTGAAGCCTTAGAAGAGGACTGTTAAGACAAAAAAGATGCATATTAAACCCTGTTCACTTTGCATTATTATTCAGAGTCTAGAGAGACAATGAGAATTGCCCTACCTATGATGTACAAAATACAGAGTACAAACAGTTGATATCAAAGACAGAAAGGTTAGGAGTTTTTCAACTGTTTAAAAAAAGGGGAGAAGAAAGGATGCTATGATAGTAATCAGACGGTTTTAAATGTCACTGAGACTGAAAATAAGCATCCATAATAATTTGACTTATTATCATATTATCATTATGGATAATATAGATTCTAAGGCACTATGATTAACAGTAATGGCTGATAAGAATCAGTTTCTAACTGCAGAGAAAACTCAAACCTCAGTATATTTGGGTTTGGGACATGACAAGCTTTCAGCAACGGTTTTGGCAAGTAGAAGTGTGGATTAAGAGTAGCAAGTCAGGATGAATCTGCATGATCTGAAGGTAAAGTATATGTTACAACAGAATTTTTTCCCTGTTCCTCAGAGAGACTGGCTTGTTTTGTCTGCCTTAAGGTTTGTCTGCATCAATTTCCTCCATGTTTAACAAGCCACTGATGCTGAATTCTGAATCATAAGGCAAAGTGAACAGCTCTGTCTATGGAACAGCTTCATACCTTGTAAACAGTGCTTCCTTGATTCTTTCTTTCCCCCTCTTTCTAGAACATTCTGTTCCTAGATACTTTATGCTGTGTGTCATATGTAGGTATTATTTAGAAAAGTCTCTTTGGAATTTCAATGATTCTTCCAATTTAGGCAATACTTTTACTCATCTTTTTGCATTTTTAATCAAACTGGCAGGTGTTATTTTCACATTTTTGTCCCTCTCTTTGTTCAACCACATGTGTGTAAAGGAAGGGAGGCATAGTGTTCCATTAAATAAGAGAATCTCAATTTAGTAATAAACATATGTGTACAACTCCAACAATAGAAAACTGCTGCATGCTGTTGAAAGATGTATGCAAATCAACCAATTCTGTTCTGCCTGGTTGACTTTCTTCTATAAATAAATGTCATAACAAAAGAATTAGATATCCTTCATGCAATTCTTAAAGGTATGTGCACTTTCAGATCAGCATGCAGATTGAACTAATGTTTGATTGACATTTTCCATTCTTTCTTCCAGGTGTGGTATAACCAGAAAGGTTTCCATTCACTGCCATCCTACTTAAATGAACTCAATAACTTCATTCTGTGGCTGAATTTACCTTCTAATGTGGATTGGAGACTGTATGGTAATAGTTTTTCTTTGTATATATTCGTATGTTTTGCAAAGTAGTTTTTAAATAAACTATAATAATTATAAGTATGAAAATTTTTTTATTAACAGTAGGATTTCAGAGTTCAATTTCTCTGGAGGACTGTAAAATGAAAATTTTATAAAGAAAGTTTTTGTGGAAAATATAGTACACAGTAATGTAAAATTTTAATTTAAAGCTCAGCATGTCATGTGAGTTCCTTACAAAGACATTCCTGTGAAATAAGCAAGTGTAAATTGTTTTGGGATGTTAGTCCCTCTGAAACTGCTGCTAGGGCTTACTTAAATAGCATGACTAAGGCACAACAGACTACGGATTTATAATTTCTTTGGCACTTTGCTATATCTCCTTATATAAATATCTAGAGTAAATCCAGATTAGCCTGTAAATTCACAGAACAGTGTGATGTTTCACATTATTCTGTTACTCAAGGATACTGTATATCATTATTGTACAAAACAAAAGAGCAATTAATATATCTGGCATGTGAATTCTCTAATTCAGATATCCTGAACTTTACAAAAAATTGTTAAAGTAAAAATTTTATGAACTGAGATCTGAAAAAATGACTGCTGCCAAAGACTCAGCTGTTAAAACAGATGATGTGGGTTTGGAAATCTAGTTTGAAATCTGGGCTTGATTAACTTCACAAATATGTGTTAACTTCTATTCATTCTAGTTCCTTTCATTCTTAAAAATTCTGTTAAATAGGAATTTGGTTTAGGGAAACTTAAAAAGAGCTTTTGACCAATTTTTAAGAGTTCTTGTAAAATTAGGATGGTTTTCTGTAGTGGAAAAATGATTTTAAGTGTTTTTATAATGAAGAAAGAAGACAAAAACAATGAAAATGGGGAAGGAATCCTGAGAATCTAAAACCAGAGATTCATTAGGAAAACTTTCTGGCATGTCCAAGAAAAAACGAGTAATGGCTTGTTTTCACATATGGACGGGGTTTCATTTTTCTAAAAGAATTATGAGAATGGATCAAAGGTAATATGTTTACACAGAAACTTTGAATGGAATGAAATCAGATATTTTAACAAAAATTTTTAATAGAAATCAATTTTTAATCAACTTCCCCTGCACTTCACGAGTCTTACTGATGCTAACTTTTTTTTCTATACCATTAGATATCTCATTCTGGAACTTAAATGTTTGTGTACCCTTACTTTTATATCTATCATGGAGAATCAGGGTTTGCTGTCCTGCTTGCACTCAGAGAAAATGATAGCTATCCCAAAGATTGTGGGAATTATTTATTTGTTGGTATTGCATGACACAGAAACACAGCAAGCACAACTGCACTTAAGTTCATTGGGTTCACTGTATAATCTTGTGGCAGAATATGTTAGCTGCCTGCAGAGCTTAAGAACTAGAAATTAATTTATTAATTTCTTCATGTATTGGAGAAGTGCAATGAAGATGGACTGATCATGCTCTGGAGGTATAATACAGAGGGTAGTGTGACAGAAATCTTGGGAAGATAGGTCAAGTTACCTACCTACATGTCTGTATATATATATTTGTTTGTGTACTCATGTTTGTGTGCGTACACACATGTATACGTTTGTGGAGACCAATATATATGTATATTTTATTTCTAAAAAACAGTTTTCCAGTGCTGCATGGACCATCTGAACACAGTTCACTTTGATGTTTAACTTTCTCTTATTTAAGGATACTATTCTAACAGAGAAGAACTATTCATATGCTTTTGTTATTCAAATTGTTATATGCAGTCCTGTAAGTCAGCAGTCAGAAAACCACATACTGCTCTCCAAGACTGAAATCTATTCTTTTTCATTTTCTTTTTCCTTCTTCCAAACTCTGTTTATTGGCAAGGTCAGTTCTAGAATATTGTTGGAAATTGCTGTGAGGAAGCTTGTTAAGATGTTGCAGAGACATGGCTTTGTAGTTCTGCCTCGCATTAATGACATGCTATTTCACAGAACAACTTTTTTCCTGTCAACAGAATGCTTCTACATTACTTTTAAGTGATATAAAAATAATTTGGTGCTTTAAAAGGGACTGTAAGGACAAAGTCCTTTCTTCCTTCACAAAAAAAAAAATAATATTGTTTTACAGGAAGAAGCTTACTACAATAGAGTAGAGCATTGCCGTGGATGTAAACAGTAGCAGCAGCTATGATATTGAAACAATATTGAGCGAGGTCAACAAGATCAACCACTTAAATGCTCATACAAAAGCTAAGACACCCTTTCACTTTGCAGTGATATCCTGTGTGTATTTCTTGAACATGAACCCAGTAGGAGCTCTCCCAAGATCTTTGGAGGAGGGAAGAGCCATTACAGGCCACATGCTGAGTTCTACCTGCCTAGCCCACAAGGACAGATCCAGTAACTTTCAATGGAGATCAGTGGCGCCAGTCCAAGCTCGTGAAAGGTTTTGATAAAAAGGAGCTGAGCAGGAGGCTAATTGCTTTTGTCTAATGTATTTTCTGCAGTCATGAGGATACAGAGAATATAGACTTGTGATTTGGTATGAAAGTTTGAAGGAAAAAATTTAACCCAAGAGCGTAGAAGACATATGCTGCCTTGCACTGGTTTATATCTCCAGGGACTTATATCTGTTCAAAAAGCTTTGAAAAAAATTATTTTTTTTTGTTCTCTCATTCCAAGTTACTGAGTCTTCAGCTTGCAGCAGCAGGAAATTATATCTAATTCGTGATTAAAAAAATCAGTCCTTTTTGCTATTGTATAATCTGATCTTCAAGTACTTTCTCTGCAAGTATAGAGATTTCTCCTCACCCCTGTCTCTTAACATTTTGGGATTATTGGTAAATTTATCTGTGAGGATGCTTGGAAATTTACAATATTTGTTTCTTGTAATTTTCATGTAAATAGTGACCTGTCTGTTGAAGAAAATGTGTTGCCCAGCTGGAGGTGCCCATAATTTGATGGAAAAACAGAAATTGGCCCAATCAGTTTATGTCATTTTAGTGTAGTAGATAGATCAGATGTCTCTTTTGGAACAGCAGTTCAGTAATACTTCTTGTATAAAAATATGTCATTTTCTCTATCATGTGGATATTCACCCCTACCCTCATCATCATGTAAGTCTTTGATCCCATTGTGGGAAAAAGTCATCTGTCTCAACTGTGGAAGAAATCAAATGCATTCTGTTTTCTAGAGGATTATAAATTCAGTGACAGATGATAAAAATGAATATGTTAATAAATAGTTTTTAAAAAAATTAATAATACTCTTCAACAATGAAAGTAAGGTATGCTGGATTTTTGTCCTAACTCTTCACCTCTGACTGTTATTCAAGCTTATATAAATGATGTTTTCTGATCTTTTTCTGAAATGCTGCATTGTTGCAACTAAGTAATGTAATTGTGAGCAAATAAAAATGTAATAATGAGGTAAGAAGAATAAAAAACTAAAAGGCAATATTTTTTGCTTAAGCTTCAGAAAGAAATTTTGATCAAGTAAAAATGTTATTTTTCACATTTAGTTGTATAATATTGAGTCAGAATGTGGTTATTATGCTGGAGTATAGGAGAAGGACTATAACCTCACTCTTAGGGTAAGGTTATATAAAGAAAAAAAGACTGGTTGTCATCTATAATTTTGCCTGTAGAGCGGTCAAAAATGTTCTTACATCATTGTTCAAAGAACAAAATATCTCAGCATAGAAGGACTTTTTGCAATGCAGCTTCCCCATCTTAGGATTCATACCGAAGTCATTGATTTTTTAAAAAAGCTTTCATACTAGGATTCATTGTAGCTTTCATGTAGCATCCTCATTTATTTCAGATTCAATTCTTCAAAAGAGCAGAAGGGATCAAGGGAGTAATTTTCAACTGAATTTTGGTGGAAAGTGGCTGTAAAGTTTCCTGAATGCTTTGCAAATTATAACTTTAAACCTTATTACAAAGGAAACTGTGCAATGGCCTTTGGATGTAACCTTCTAAACCATGTCTAGTTAGTGGGGGAAACTAAAATAGAAACCATTAATGATGTTGCTGCCTGTGAAATTCTCCATATAAATTGAAATTCTCATATATATATATATATATATATGTATATATACACACACTACCTCAATTTTTCTAATAAGTAATATTTTATTTAATCTGAAATAAAAAGTCTTGAGTAAAGAAAGCTAGATTGGCCTTCTATTCAAGTCTGCCACAATCATGGTATTTAGAATCAGTAGCATAGATCGAAACAGATCTATGTATGCAATGACATAACAGACAGTTTACAAAAGAGTGCCAAGAGACACACCCAAAATACATTGCAGAACCAGAAAATGTACCTAAGGACAGCCCTGACTAATCTACAGTGATGGCATACAAGCTTGAAGACCAAGACCTTTATGGGTTTTTTCATTTGGATTTCTCCAACTGATACTGAAAAAGTATTGCTGGCTTCATATCACTTTCCTAATTTTTACTGAAAAAACACAGATTTTGAAGTGTATTTATGTGGAAAGTTGCATCCAAGGGGGATGGACTGGACTACCAATGTCTTCTGTTCTTTATCATGTACAGTATGGAAACATCTATAACATCTAAACATGTAAAGTTATGCCAAATTGTGCTCGCCTTTATTTTCTGACAGAGGGTCAGCAGGTGTAGATGTGAGGTGAAAGTTCTAGAGCCCTTTCTCTTGAAGGCACAGATTGAAGACTATTAATAAGATGTTGATATAGGGGAAGGTGTCCTGAGTTGTGCAGCTCCTGAATGGCAACAGGGCAGGATGCAGAATGTTCACAGCAAGCTTGTCTAATGTGAACTCATTTTCCTTTTTCCTGTGAGCTTTCCTATCCAGAATGAAGAAGTGTAGTATTTTATTGAACAAAACGTTACAATCCTTCTAATATTTTATGAAGAATTTATTTCACTAGGTTAGGAATGTCTTTTTAACAAATTACAATCTAAAATTTTTTTAATCAAGAACAATGTAAGGAGAGGAGGAGGTTTGTTCCACCTGGTAGAGAAAATACAAAAGGGAAATCATAGAGAAGCTGAAGGGGGTACAATGAATTGTTTACTGCTTCCTCTACTATTAAGCATGTAGCATGGGGCTCCTAGTGTCATTTTCAAAGTAAATGTACTCTCCTGCCTAGGTCCCAGCTGTGCTACTCCTGAAATTTATAGTTAAACTGTAAAATTCTGACTACTTCCCATCTCTTTTTTCCATAATAATGTGACTTGCAGGACTGATAAAAATGTCCTTGTTCTCAGTAGTATAAAAAAAACAAAGTCTTTCATCGAGCAATACAAGAGATGACAACTGAGCCCTTTAAATTAATTAATTATAAAAATGAGAAAAAAAAAAAGACACACCAAAAATGTAATTAACTATAGGCAAAACAACAGAGAAAAGAAAGAAAGAGAAGCTTCATAGCTGAAAAAAAGCGGAGAAAATATACTCCCATTTCTGAATTGCTTTTGCTTGGTTTTGGAAAAGTTGGAATGTATGTCTGTTACAATTTTTCACCTCTGCCCATAAAAAAGCCTAAGTGATCACTGTAAAAATAATGTGACCAACTGCATGCTGAGGATATAGATGAAGGATGTTTTAGGGTCATAAAGAAAGTTTTTGTTATGATTAAGTCAGGAGAATATAATGGCAATCTGCAGATGTGGAAGTAATGATTTTTATACTGAGAAATTTATGAAAAGGAGCAGATAGAGTTAGTGCTGAATCATATCATATTTGGCGTTATTGCCTGGCTTGCTTTTCCCTTGTGAATTCTGATATAGTAAAATTTGCCCTGAGGGCTGCTTACACAAGGCTTGTAAGTACAGTCCTTAAAAAAATCCTTGCATAAACACCAGAAGCATCTGTTTTATAGTAGCTTTATAATTTAGAACTTCTTAGTTTATCTGTCATTTATAGTTTTTAAGTCCTCAAACACAGCAGATAGTTTTCAACTTAATGAGCCTCATTATAGCAGCTTTGCATAGTAAGAAGGCATATAAAGGCAGGAAAGTATCAATAAGTACATTTTGCATCATTTTAACAGCTGTATTGGGACAGAGATATGTGTAAAAAAAGATGATCTAGGTGGTGAGAAGAAATGTAGGAAGAGATAAAGGTTATAAAAGTACATGGAAGAGTTTTTTAAATAAAAAATATATATACTAGCAAATATCATATATTAACTCTGTTGATTTGTTCTGGTATTGGAAGATAAATTATAACTTATTTCTTGAGTTCAAGTGAACTTTTTTCCTCCATGAATTACAGGCCAGTTTGTTGACTCTATCCAAAAATCATCTGTTTTTTGCCAATGGGTTGAAGAAATCATTATACTAAAAAGGTATCAAATTCAGAGATTTTCATGCCCCAGACTAATTGAAGAAACTTAAAATACTGAATGAAAGGCAAGAATTACATTTAATGCAGTGGTAGAATTTTGAATTCTAAACACAGCTGAACTTAGTTTAGCACAGTCATACTTTTCTTACTTGTAATCCACAACCTTGTGAAATTTAATTTCAGTTGTGAGCGTAAATTAAAAGAAAATGTAATCCTTTATTTCATCTACATGATTTTAATGGAAATTGACTGTCAAAAATATTTGCTGCTCATAAGATGTGTGATTAGTTTTTGTGACTAATCCCTAGAAGGAAGTTAATTCAGTGTAACAGATTTTTGATTGGTATTGTATGATACAATACTGCAAGGAGCATTATTCTATTTAATGTCATGGGTTTTTATTTTCCCCTGCAATTACCTCTTTTTCACAGTTTCCCTTTATTCTGTATGTTAATAGAAAAGAAAGTTAAAGCAGTGCAGTTCTGCATGTGGAACCCAAGTCAGCTGCTGTAGACTTTCGTTTAACACCAATGCAGTAATCTGAAAGTTTTGTTAGTTCCCCCGAGATCTTGCTGCCAGGCAAGAAGGGAATTGTCCTGCTCTGCTCTGCACTGAAGTGGCCTCACCTTGATTGCTGCATACAGTTTTGGGTGCCACAGTACATAAAAGACATAAAGCTGCTAGAGAGCACCCAAAGGAGAGTCACAAGGAGTGTGAAGGGCTTGGAGGGGATGCGTTATGAGAACCAGATGAGGTCACTTGGTTTGCTCAGCCTGGAGAAGAGGAAATTGAAGGGAGATCTCATTGCAGTCTTCAGCGCGCTCACAGGGGAAGTGGAGAGGCAGGTGCTGATCCCCTCACTCTTGTGACCAGTGCCAGGACTTGAGGAATTGCCTGAAGTTGACCCAGGAAAGGTTTAGGTTGGATATCCTAAAGGAAAAGAGAGTGGGTGGGCACTGAACAGGCTCCCCAGGGAAGTGGTCACAGCACCAGCCTGAGAGAGTTCAAGGAGTGCTTGGACAATGCTCTCAGGCAGAGGGTGTGACTCTTGGGGTGTCCTGTGTAGGGTCAGGACTTGGATCTGATGATCCTGGTGGGTCCTGTCCAATTCTGCATATTTTATGATTATTTCTTCTAATATGCCCACTTTTATTCAAGCGTTAGAAAAGCCTAGAAAAACTTCCTGGGAACTAATCAAAACTTTTTTCTGTCATGCTACTTCTACTTTACATAAATGGAAATTCCATGGTTCCAGTGGGAAAAAAAATTTTTCTTTGATATGCCTGTTTTGCTTCAGAACAAATAGCAGCAATTGTTTAAAAAATTAATGCTTTAAAAGAATAACAAAGGAAAATTTTAAACAGTCCCTGAAGGTCCATGACATGAAAGACTTCTACAAATAGCAAGGTATCTGTTAGGGATACATCAAAATGTTATTGGCTTCAATCTTTTGTTTTTCTAACTACCATTGGGCTTTGGTGTACTGCATTTAGCTGTTATTTGAAAAATCTTTACTTTGTAAAAAATTTATGTGTGAGTTAATCATCCTGTTTTTCAGCTTTTTACCATGCAGTGACTTAGTGATGTTTAGATTACTTTGGCTTGAAGAACAGAAATGAAAAATTAAAGGGGCAAAATAAATGTATGCTTAGTCAAATTTCACCTGTTACTAGAATGAAGATTTTGTTTTTTGTCTTTATGCAACTGGACTTTAATAAATTCAATTAAGTGGTGCCTCTCAGAGTCAATGTAAGGCTACCAATAATTTATATCTTTACCAAAGTTACTGGAAATATTATAATTGCTGTTAGGATTAAGTTTTTTTATTTGTTTTAATTTGGAACAACATAGATTTATTTAGACACTGATCAAATAATGCTGAAGTGGTGGTTTAACTTAAGGCCTGCTCACACAGCCATTTCCTCAGTCTCCCCCAGTGGTGTGTGAGAGAGAATATTAGAAGCGATAAAACTCATGGGTTGAGATAAAGGCAGTTTAATAAGTAGAAAAAAAGCCACATACACACACAAGCAAAGCAAAGCAAGGAATTAATTCACCCTTTCCTGTGGTCAGGAAGGTGTTCAGCCATTCCCAGGAGAGCTGGGCCTCATCATGCCTAACAGTGATTTAGGAAGGCAAACATCATCACTCCAAACATCCCTCCCATTCCTCATTCTTCACCCACGTTAGAGGCTGAGCATGGTGCCATATGGTCTGGAATGTCCCTTTGGTCAGTCAGGGTCAGCTGTCCCACTGTGACCCCTCCCAGCTCCCTGTGCACCCCCCACTCTCCTCACTGGTGGAATGGGGCAGCAGCAGAAAATATCTTGGCTCCAAGTGCTGCTCAGCAATAACAGCACAAACATCCCTGCGTTACCTACATTTTTCCCAGCACAAATCTAAAATGTTCCCCCATACAAGCTACAGTGGAGAAAATTAACTCCATCCAGCACAAAAACAGCATAGCTGGCACATGTGTCAGGCACACCTGCAGAGATAAGTCACAAACAGCATCAAGTCCAGTGGAACAACAACTTCTGCAGTGACAATGTTTTTGCACCTTCAACCCCCAGAATTTCTCTTCTTTTTCTTGGAAAGAAAAGAAGCAAAAAGACACAGTGTTTGTTCGTAAACTACCTTCCAATTCCAAAGTTAATTTTGTGAAATTGCTACAGGCTGGTTGCACAAAGAACCAAAATAAGCCTAAGAATCCATTGCCTGCTCAGGGCTTTTCAAGGTCTCCCAGACTAGGCAGGTTTTTAATGTAGAGCTCTACAATTTCAATCAAAGGTGTGACTTTTTTTCTTTTGTGAATTTAGCTAAACAGTTTTTCTCAGCAAAACATCAGTAATCTAAAAATTGCTGAAATATCTAATCTAAAATCTAAATCAAGCATATAAATTGCAGTAACAATCTACCTTACTCAGAAGATTAGGTGTATGAACAAATTCTACTTTAGGTTTTGTATTTGGTCTCTTCTGTGATGTGGATTCTGTAGCAATATACAGCATGGTTGAACCAATTTCTCAACTTCAGAACACAGAAAAGCACTACTACTTCTGTTTATTCATTAGTTTTTAGTGGTTCCAGACACTGGAAATCACTTAATGGGTTTGGTTTTGCAGACTGGTATTTGACCTCTTTCTGTTGATTACTAAGTATTTAGCCATTTTAGTCATACATGTAACAAGTGTTAACAGTGTACTCTAGAACTTGAAGTCCTTAATAGGATTTACTATTTCATGATTTATTTTTCTTTTCGCAGGGATAACACTCTACAGCCAACCATATGGAGGAGCCTTGTTGGATGAGGACAAAATGTGAGCAAACTCTTAAAATATTTCACAGCAGCAATCAGCAGACAATTGAAACTCTCAATTAGATAAGAATATATGGTTCCTGGAATAGAGGCTGTGAATTGAAAGACACAATTCAGTTCTACTGAGTGAATAATTTTTTACTGTGGTCTATATGTAAAGTCCACTGTTTATACCCAAAATAGTTGCAGTATTTTGTAAAGAAAAATACTGAATTTATGGTGATTGTGTAATAAGTTTTAAACAGAGTAACTATTTCAAATGATTTTGAGGTTTAAATTATAGTTTTCTGTAAAGGGAAAATATTTGCAGAGGCCTCACTTTACAACTCAGACACATGCTGTGCTTTGTAACTCACCTATAGTTTCGTAATTTAGCACATCTTGTTCCTGTTCTTTAATTAGATGTTGACAGTGAAGAGGCATTGTGCCCCTGCTCATTGCAGGATGCTAGAATGTAGATGATCTTTTAAGTCCCTTCCAACCCATTCTGTGATTCTATGGTGTTTGCAATCAGGATTAAAGTCCTAATGTCTAGAGGTGAGAGGTTGGCCTGAAAAATGCTAGCATTTGAGGAGTTTTCCCCCATTGTGTTTTCATTGCACTATTTTGCTTTTTACCCTAGAATGGAGAATGTTCGTCAGTGTGGGGTAGCCCTGTGTATCATGCTGGGATTCTCCATCCTTACTGCATCCGTTGGAACTGCCATAGTGAGGGACAGAGTATCTGGGACAAAACGCTTGCAACACATCACAGGCCTGGGTTACAAAACTTACTGGCTTGCTAACTTCTGCTGTGATATGGTATGTATTGTGTGAGGCAGCATGTGCTCAGGTGTACACTTTATCCTAGTTTCTTATAAATGAATAAAAGGAGTTATGGTGACAAGATAATGAATGAGATTTGAATTGGGCACTGACAGCTCTTGGATGACATGCTAACAAACATGAAGTCACCATTCCTACTTTAATGTGGGCAGGGATTATGTTCCTTCCTTCCCAATGTTGAATTGTAAATGATTTGCTAGCTTTAGCTATGTGCACTATTTTACAAATAAAAGGAAATTGGCTAATCAGCCTAGACAGAAAGAATCTTCCACATAGCAGCTCATAGCAGGAATTTCTATGCTTTGAATTTTGCCTTGCATTGGCAAACCAGACAAATTAGTGGAGAAAACTGAAAACAGTAGTCAGCTACTTTAAGGCATAATTGTGTTATGTGTTGTTGTGGATAATATGATAGATACTTATGATTAGTTCATTTTATTTGTGTCAAGGAAGTGGTGGAGTCACCATCCCTGGAGGTATTTAAAAGCCATGTAGATAAGGCGCTGAGGGACATGTTTTAGTGGTGGACTTGGCAGTGCTGGATTAATGGCTGGACCTGATGTTCTTAAGGTCCTTTCCAACATTTAGGTTGGATTTTATGGCACCCTGGTCAGGAACAGAAATTTTTGGAACTCTTTGTTTTCATTTAGACTGTTCTAATTCTGAAACATTAGATCTTCACCCATCCATGCTTGAAATCAGAATTTTCACACTTGAGCAATCTTGTGGTAAGAGCACGTTTTTCCATAAAATGTAACACTTGGGTTTTAAGTAAATAACACTTGGGCAGTCAGTCTTGGTATTTCTTTTTGCTGCTCCTTCAGATAAGAAGGCTTGGTTAAAAACAGTCCTTCATCATTCAGTTTCTCCTTGTGAGCAAAGTCAACTCCTCATTATTTTCTGCCAATCTCTCAAAATGTTCTCACAAATTCAACACAGTACAGCATGATCAATCATGATGTGGGAAAGAATAGACACTGCTTTAAATGCTAATTGTGCCACAGATCATTTAGGGACACTGAACACATGAATATATGAACTGTCAAATTTTAAATCCCTCTATGTATTTTAAATATTACAGGCTGTGTCCTGTATTACTGGTAGCATAATCTTTACTAGGACTGCAGAAGTATTTGATTTATGATATTGCTCTCATGAGAATCAGGCTGTTCTTACTGTATTTATAGGCATGAATGGTATTCATTACTATGTTCAACAAATGGAAAAAGTGTAAGTGCTAGGAAAATTCGAAGAGAAATAAAGACATTTTGTTCAGATTAAGCTTGTGTCACTAGAGGGGCAAAATAAAAGCTGTTTTGTTGTACATGCACAACTTCTGTAATATACCATGATATCAGGGTAAGATTTCCAAATGAATTTGATTTTAAAGTTATTGAGTTATTTCTCAACAGAAGCCCCAGGTCTATTGAAATGTACTGGGACTCAAATGCATTGTGACTTCTCTAAAATATTTTTAAACAGCTTCAGGATAACTGAAACATATATCTATGGGTGGTATGCTATGATACTTGTATATGGCAAAGAAGAGCTACACTGTGAATGACATTGCATCCATCTACATTTTACTCCATTGCCCTTCTCTTAAAAAAAAAGCATGTTTTCCCAGTAGCAAAGACATGATGGCCTCTGGTTTAATTTGGAACAGGTTTTCCCTGTATTTTGGTCTGAAAGTATAATTTTAACAGCATGTTGTTCTTCTACACTGAATATTTAGCTAGACCTTGATTTGTTGCCTCTATTGCAGAAGTATCTCAGAATCTCAGTTCTATTAGGTTAAAGATATAAAGCTAATATTACGTAAGCAGAAATGGAGGCAGTCAGCACCTAGTGAGCTCAGGTTCAGTGCACAGAGCAGGAAGACACTGAAAATGGAGCTGAGCACAGATCTTCACATCCTGACATTGCTATTTGCAAGCAGAATCCCTCTCCCTTAAATACTTGAATTTGAATCTTCTGTACCAATCCCACCTTGTCACCCCTAAGTATTGGTTGCCATTATGTCAAGAGATTAAAGAGAGAAACTCTTTTCCCTGTTGCTTAATGGCTGTAATGCTTTTACATATTTTTAACATTCCAAATAAAATATGTAATTTGCTTCATCAGCACACATGGTCCTTCATTAAAATCTCTTTTAAAATTGCATCATTATTATTCTCCCATATGAATGCAGCACCAATCAGTAAAACTGCTGTTTCTGAAACCAAGCTTCTGTATTCACAGTGTAATTTGATGTTTTGGAGCAATGGCCCCACACGGACTCATTATCTGGAAGAGTCAGCTTGTTAAATGGATGTATTGAAAAGGTCAATAAAAATAGGATTAAAGGGGATATTCTGTAGTCAGATTTTATCTTGTCAGGTTGTTTCATGTGTAGCGGGCAGTTTCACAGCAGTGCAGACTATCAAATCTCCAAGCTCTTCAGCCTATTTCCTCCTAATTTATAGTATAATTGTACTGAAAGTATGGAGAAGTTAATTTGTAAAACCCTCCTATGCAATTTAGGCAAGACCAGTAAGAGATGCTCACCTAATCATTTTTTTTTTCCTTCTGTTTCTAGCTGTTTTACATGATTCCAGTCACCCTGTGTGTTGGTGTTATTAGTGCCTTCCAGCTATCAGCCTTCACTTTCCGAAAGAATTTGGCAGCCACTGTTCTCCTGCTGATTCTCTTTGGGTATGTGATTGGAAATGCTACTATGGAATTACAGGTTCCAAGAAACAAACATAAATCTTTACATGTAGCTTGCACCTGCTGTTGGATGCATGGTTTTCTGTCTTTGTAGCTGATTATGATTCACCAAAGCATAGTGAGAAAACAGACTGAAACTTGAGTTTGAAAATTAAACAAAAAAGGTGGAGGGAGATTTACTCACACATTAAAAAAAAAAAAAAAAGGGAGTGCAAACATCTTAGAAGATACTAAGCCTGTATAACAGTAGTTTACTGTTAGAAATTGATTGTATATTATCTTCCAGAAAATGAGGGAATGTTAACATAGGTCAGAATTTCAGTGCTTATCTGCACAGACTATCATCAAGAAAGTAAGAAACAGCTTTTATTAAAGCTCTAACCATTTTCTGTAATTCCACATAGCTCCAGGAGTTTATATTTCCAATGAGAAGTCTGTCCAATGCGAAGTACTGGGGTGGATAGAGTTCTGTCTCCCAATAGAACTGTGAGAGAGGAAAGTTCTACCATGCTCTCTTGCTTAGTTTAACATGAAAAACAACAGAAAAAAAACCCAAAACCAAAAACAAACCTACCAAAAAACCACAAAACCCAAAACCAACAATAAAAAAACCCAACCAAACAAAAAACCCAGAAAAAACCCAAAAAACCCTAAAGTAACAAACAGAGGAAAAAACCCCAAAATAAAACAAAAAACAACAAAAAGGAATTCTGTAATAGAAGGTTAAAATACCTGGTTCAATAAAGAATTGATATTTCTATAAAAGTAAGTCTGTTCAACCCTGGGATCAATTATATTAATAGTGTGTTCTGTTGTGTCACTTGAGGGGCAGAATGAAAGTTGTTTTGCTGTACATGTACAGCTTCTGTAATACACCATGATTTCAGGGTAAGATTTCTGACAGAGTTTGATTTTGAAGTTATTTATTTATATAAAGACAGAAGCCCTAGGTCAGTTGAAACATACTGGGACTCAACTCATAGTGGGACTCACAACTCTTCTCATGTGCTGACTTAGGTGATGTTAGAAATGGTGAAGATGAATTGTTATAGGAAACGGCTTCTCAGAATTTTATTACTTATTTCAATCAACTAATTGTTGCTACCCTTGTAGGGGAGAGTGCATATCTTACAGAACAGATGTTTAGATAATGAAGTATAGGTACTTAATGAGAGAATGGTAGGCAAGGAAAGAAGAAAGGACCTTCTACGAGATCAGGTCATGTTCTATTTCAGTAAGAGTCTCAGAAAAACCCTTCAAAAAACCCCCCAATTTACTATATTGTTTCTTTAAAACTGTTTTCAAGGTTTTGTGCCTCCAGCAACTAATTTTTTAGAAACTGTTTAGGTATCCTCAAATCTGGATGTTTTCTTGGAAATTCTAGCCTAAGTTTATTCAGAACCATAATTCATAATTGTCCTTCATCAAACACCTTTTGCAAAACAAAACAAGCCAAGTCCTCTCTTGTAAAACCTTAAAACCTCCAAATTCCTTGCATAATTCTATTTATCTTTTTTTCCTTATAATTGGGCTCCTATTTCCTGGATGTGAATAGCCAAACTAGCATGAACTATTCTAGAGATCATGATGCTAGGATTTTGTAAATAGCTTGTATGAAAAGTCCAAAATTCATAATTTCCTCCTCTCTGTATCTTTCTTGTGTACCACCCTCACTTCCTTCCTTCTGCACTTACATCAAGTGATTCCTTCAAGTTAAGGGCGCAAATTCTAACCAGTCTTAGTGCAAAGATTTCACACTATGAATAATAAAAAAAAAGGTGAATTCTCACACCTTTTTTTTTATTAGCTTTACAACCACTGGATCCTTCTTGTGATCCAGTTGCTGTCATATTAGCCCGGCATAGGCTTCTATAGAAGCCCTAGCCAAGCAGCAATTGAAGCACACAGTACAGAGCTGTATGTCTACTGAAGTAGTTTCAGGGTTTTTCCTGGTGTGCCATGGGCTTTGGCCCTGCCGACAGTGTACTATCAAGTGCCAGTTATATTGGCATTGTTTTAACCAAAGAGTTGAGTTAAACTTTGAATATCTCAGAAAAAAAAAAAGGTCAGTGAATGAAAATGGGTCTTATTTTGTTGACTGCAGATGCAGCTTAATCAGCTCAATATAATCCCTCCTGTACTGTTCAGCTTTGGCTGACATAACAGATGTTGCAGTGATTTTTAACAAGAAAATCTATGTATTCACTGTGTATTAACATATATTAAAGATCCAATAGCTGTCTGTAAGTTTAACATGTCTCAAGGACATTGATAAACTTCACAGTTATCACTCTTCCTAGTCTACCCTTTATTCAGCCTAACTACACCAAAAATATGATGAAGCCTATTGTGGCCATTTTATTCTTCCCCAGTACTGTGCGTATAATCCTCTTTCATCTGCATGCCCTCACCATCTGCGTTTTTTTTCTTTAAAATTTTATTTTTCTCTTCAGGATACACTTGTGTGGATTTTCTGATCTAGAACAAAGATAAAAATAGCCCAGTTATATAAAACAAAGTTAAAGAGAAGAGAGTGTGGTCGAAAGAATAATCAAGTTACTTAGTGTGCTACTTTAAAAGTGACTTCCTTTAAAAATAAAACTAAACTGCATATTTTTCTCTTTTAGATGATTGCAGAGGTGTTTTCTAGTCCAAATGCTTAAGCAGTCCAAACTGTTCTGTCTTTTATAGAACAGGAAAATACTAAATTGCAACTGCAGCTGAGGGAAGAGAAAGAGGACAGAAATGTAGGTGTAACTGGCCCCAACTTTAAAGACTACATTTGAACATCATATAACTTTTGGAGTCTGAAAGTCTTACTCGTTTCTTAGCAGTTATAAGCAAAAAAAATCAAATTTTGCTTTCATTTATAGCAGAGCAGCAACACTGTAAATCATGTCTATTTCCCGAGCTGTTTCCAAGGATGGACTTGTATTTATGATATTGTTATTCTGAGAATAGTGATTTTGGTATGTGCATCAAGGGAAAGAAAGATTGTGTGATTAAGACTGGAAAGAGAATGCTGAAAAGTATAGTGGGATCTTGAATACTTACAATTTCATTTGAGACCCAAACATTGAGTCATTTAACCTTTATCTTCCTGAAAACTGAAGATAACATTATATTACTTCCCAGCAGAGTTTGCAAGTCTGTTTTTTAAGGTAAAGGATTTTGGCATTCTTCAATGCAAAAGATTCATCTATAAAGTACAGAATACTGAATTCGACAGGGAATGACTTAGTTGAGTATTTAAAGTCATTTAATAAAATGACTTTTATGACTTAGTTTAGTAATCTAAACTATACTTTAGGGCAATGAAGAAGTGAATTCACAGACTTTTGGCTAGTTGCTCTTGCACTGAACTCACTATTAAAGCAGTTACATATTAATATTATACAGGAAGTATTTATATATATGCTACATATATACTTATTGTTGAACGATAGTGTATGCTGATACATATGCTCCTGCAGTCTATATACTGCTTGTTTGACAGATATATCTTGCACTATGTTGAATGGAAAATAAATTTTCTTTACATGGCATGCATGTGCTGATTGCCTGGACCTTATTTTAATCTTATTTTAAAGAGATTATAAACATCTCTTTATAAATAAAAAACATGTACGTGCTCCATTCTGAATAGGCATCATTTGATTTGTCTTGGTGGAGGTGCCTTCCTCCTTCCTTCAAAAGTTCTCATTGAAGATGATGTAACCATGGACATGCTGTCTTATTCTCATAGTGTTATGCACTCATTTTTGACAGCTATTACTCTACTGACAACCTGCTTAAAGTAATAACATGGTCTGTAGGATTTTTCAATTCTCACATATCACCAGCACAAATACTAGTTCCAGTTTGAAAATTATTGGGTTTTTATTTATTTTTCTTTGCTTTCTTTTCTCACTACCTCGTTTTTCTTTTTTTTTTCTTTTTTTTATGAAAGCCTCTCAGAAAAGATTGTGGCTCAGCATCCACAATTTAGGCTTTAAATATTTGATTTTAATTCTATATCTGCGTAAGAGGCTTGATAAGGTGCATGGATTTGCAATCATTCAGAAATTAAGATTTCAAGCTTTCTGGAACAGTCAAAGTAAATATCTACAGCTGATATACACATAAATGGATCATATGTGCACATAACAAGGCAGTAAATATGTGTACATCTATGGAAGTATAAGCCAATTTTTGAAAGAATATCTATCCCAAATTGGTCCCTTTTTTAAATCACTTGTTCTGAAGAGCTGTTCGCCTGTCTTAAGGAACAATAATTGTGATTTTTTTTCTACTGTGATAACTGACTTTTTTGGGGGCAAAAACATAACTTATTTGTGACAATTTTGTTTCTTTAAAAGCATAACTTATTTGTGACAGTTTTGTTTCTTTAAACTTTCAGATATGCAACTTTACCTTGGATGTACCTTGCATCCAGATTCTTCTCCAGTTCAGATGTAGCTTTTATTTCCTATATCTCCTTAAATTTTGTGTTTGGCCTGTGTACCATGCTGGTGACTCTCTTGCCTCGCTTATTAGCTATAATTTCCAAAGTGCAGGTCAGTATCAAATTTTTGGTTTACCTTTTTCAAAACTGACATGTATACACACAGATAAATGCATATATATATTTGAGAATGTTTGTGTGTGTTTATATATTTATACAGATAAGATTTCTCCTGAAGAAATATATACGGTTCTTATATATTCATTATTTTTCTGTATTGACTGTTACCATCTTGAATTTTAACTTGTATATAACCCAAAAAAGCATGCTGTAATAATGAAAAAACTGTGTTAATTGAAACTTTGACATTTTCTAGACCATTAAGTTGTAATTGGTACATAATTGGAGCTGTTCTGGTCGATTAAATAGATTATATGCATTGTAAAATGTGTTTGAATAATATTGACATAAGAGATAAGCTGCATATTCCTAGGATCACTAATGAAATGTATGAATAGTAATTTATACAGCACATTCTCACTCCATGTATGTGTTTTTAATTAGTCATAACAGTATTTAAACAACTTGATGGAAAGGACTTCCAGAATGAGTATGACTCTGTTCATGTACAGGTCAAAAACTTGATGTTTAAAGTCAAATCTGGATAATCTGTCATGCAAGTGTGTAAGCAAATTCAGTAATCACTTGGGTTTAAGTTCGTGATTTAAATTTGATATTATTCAAATATTGCAATGTTAAGGAAATAGAAGAATCATGGTTACATGTGTTTTGATGCTGTCTATGAACTTCAACTAAGATCAGAATGCCATGGCTGTAGAAAGTCTAAAATGCAATATTATATAACCCTGAACCCCAAAATAGTTCACAATACGTTCACTTTAGAATTCAGTTTACCATGAGTGAGATTTGAATGCAGTATCCAGTTTTGCAAGTCTGCTCATTAGGCTGTTGGAGGAAACTAATTTTTTTCTCTTTTATCTTTATTCTCCTTCATCCTTCCCGTGTCTTAATACAGAGTTTTCAGAACATCTACACTATCCTCAAATGGGCATTCATCATATTCCCACAATTCTGCCTAGGCCAGGGCTTAATAGAGCTTTCATACAATCAGATCAAGTTTGACCTGACCAGGAACTTTGGAATAGATTCTTACGTGAGCCCCTTTGAGATGGACTTCCTGGGCTGGATCTTTGTGGCAATGTCCCTCCAGGGAACACTACTACTTCTGTTACGTCTTTTCCTTCATTGGGATCTCCTCTGGAAATCAAGGTTTGTTATCATTTGTATTCTGCCACACTGTGCTCTGAACTAATTTTCAGAGACAGAAAATGGTGTGATCCTTTGAACAACTGAAGATAAATACTTCTGATAATATGGTGTACCTGAAGTAATGTAAACTACAGAAAAAATACAAGTAGTAGTTTTTCCCTTGAGTTCTGATGAGAATTGATCACCAAGCACTAAGGGATTACAACCAGGAAAATAAGAGTTATGCAGAATGCAGCAAATTATGACCAATTTTCCATGTATCACTCATTATCATCCTCCGCTGTAGGGGTCATTGCTCAGTTAACAGCACAGACAGCCCTTCAGAAGATGTTGATGTGGAAATGGAGCGACAGAGACTCTTTGGTGGAAGAACTGGTAATGATGTTCTACTTCTGTACAACCTCAGGAAGTGTTATGGAGGTTTCAGTAAGAAGAACACAGCTGTGGAAAACATAAGCTTGGGCATACCAAGGGGAGAGGTAAAGGAGTCTTTCTTTTCCCCCTTTTATGAAGTAACACTTTATTCTGAGCAATTGTTAAGACATATTCAGTGTGTCTACAGTGAAGGGCTGGTGGATAGCAGCAGAAAAAAATCAGTTGATTCAGTTGTAGTAATTTCTGAAAATTGGAAAATTGGAAACTGGATAAAAGAAGAAACTCTGATGGTGCTGAAGAAGAACTGTTCATTTATTTTTTAGTTAAACATTCATCAGAGTCTTAATTTTTTACTTCTTGCTTATCTTTACCAAATTATTCTACTTTAGGCTAACATAAGTAAGGTAGCATAGCAGTTTAGTGTTGAAAGAGAAAACAGAATACCCAACTCAATAGCAAACTATGGACTGCATCCTGAATTTGTTACCACAGCACATTTTTGGTTCCCATGCTGAAATCATCACAGTGTTAGCGTTCAGAAACACATAATCACGAGAATGATTATATGCAGGTGATTTGATTGAAGAGCACTGGGTGTTAGGGGTACAAACCCAAATCTGACCTCAACATGGGTTTGGGATGAACATGTTTTTATATTCTATCTTTATATAACTTTCATGTTAATTATTAAACTTATATTGTTCTATTGAATACATAGATTTCATCCAAGCATAGGCTCCTCATGGTCCCCCTCAAACGTCTAACATAGTTTCTCACGATTCTTCTTACGATTAAACAATAATTATATTTAATTACTAAACAATCATCACATCTAACAATTATATCATTTATCATATACTGCTTATGCAGGTGCTATTTCACATGATCTGGCAAACACAAAGCCTAACATTTTCAGAGTCTATTTTTAACATTTTTCCAGGCCCCACTAAGTCTAGCTTCTTACTAATTCCCCAAATTTTATGATTTTAAAACCTTTTACTATCAATAGTACCTTTGAATATAGCATATACAAATAAACTATTTCAATAAATCAAAATTTAGTATTGAGAATATTTATGTTTTGGGGCTTTATTCATTATTTGGATGGTTTGGGGAATTGCAGATATTCATTTCTAAACTACTGAGAAAGAAAATTCTTTTCTTGGTTGCTAATATGAAATTGGAAAATCTGAGAAACTTGCTCATGTCAACACAGGTGCAGTGATGTTCCTGCTACTTACTGATCAGCTGTTGGGTAACTGAGGTAACCAGGAGGATATTGTTGATTAAAGCCTATAAATCAATAAGAAAGTTCACGAAGAAGGTATTTATAAATCATAAAGGGCTATGTAGACTTAATATGAATCCTATCCTAGCTTAAGCATAAAGTTATTGCAGCTAGGGGCCTGAAATAAGTGTTCAAAATGTGTGTGTCTCTTGGATGTTAGATATTCAGTCATACAGAGTGAAGCAGCTCATGACAAGCTCAGAAATATTCACTCTATGGACTGATATCCAGAGTTTGGAAGCAAGACCTAAAATCCTCCTGTTCAAATGTAACATTTACTAATAATATGGATAAATAATGGTTTGGATTGTTGGGCAGGGTTTAAAGAGGAGGGCTAGAATGCTAAATAAGTCACTTCTGGTAATTAGCACACACATTGTACCCATATATAGTTTCTTACAGACATATAATAGGAAACATGGAAAGGGGAGAAATTTGAAGAAGTAATATTTATTTTTTCAGTATACCATATTGATTTTTTTTCCCAATATCTCTGATAGTGTTTTGGACTCCTGGGAACAAATGGAGCTGGGAAAAGCACAACATTTAAGATGCTGACTGGAGACATCATCCCATCTGCAGGACGTGCTGTTATCAGGACTCCTACTGGGTAAATAACACAGGGTTTGATCAGAATAGTGCTAATTGATAATGCACATGATCAAAGACTCAGCATGTCTTCAGTCTTTTATACTGTACTCTAGGGACCCATTTTGTTCTCTTTTAAATGTATATTGCTTTGTTGCTGTTAAATCTCTGTGGAAAAGCTTTTTAGCATTATTTAATTCTGTTTGACAGCTGTGTTAATTGAGAATAAACTTGTCTACTAGCAAAAAAGAAACTCTAAGAAGGCTTAATATATGTCCTTTTAAAACTTTAAAAAAAGCTTAACATATGTTAAAATGCATGGACATATATCCCCCTACAAGTTCTGCACTGAAAGTTTCCCAGGCTTAGGTAGATGAGCAGTGCTTCAGGTGGGTAATTTTAAAATATTTTTTTACACTAATGAGTCATTAATTAATTACTTGATCAATATGCTATGTATTAGGATAAGAGGTAGTGTTGGTGATTTTTATCATTCTGATGGACTGATAAAAGAATAATGGACTTTAGGTCAGATGTAACCAATAATTTTAATTTTTCTCAGCAAAAGTGAAGGGAAAAGAAAGTTATTTTTTTCAGTCAGTAGTAAATATGTATACACACATACATAAATGTCTTTTGGGCTCCTTTCTTTTCCTAAATAATGTACAATTCAAAATCTTTTTTAGACAAGGATAAATCAAGAGTTTCATTAAGAAATTTTTAAAAGAAGAATTTTTGAATTTTCAAAATGGCAAGTTACATTTGTTTGGCCTAGAAATCAAATACTTTCATAGGTCAGTGTTTCCTTACTTCTTTACAGAGATAATGATCATCAGATTTAACTTCAAAGATAAGAAGCTTCAGTCATTGCAAAAATCAGTTTTCTGGAAAATTTGCACTTTTGAAATGGACAATATCACCAATATATAACATAATTTTAATTCAAAGTGTTTTCTCATTATCTGTTATAGCAAATCACACAAAATGTAGATCATAAAGCAGAAATGATTTTTAAAAACCGTTTTTAAAAATGGATTTTGAAAAAAGTATTCTTAAGAGAAGAAGTGGTGTGAGCGAGACTTTAAAACGGTTAGAGAGACTTTTAGATGGTTGTTTTCACTTATAATTTTCCAGATTTTTTTTTAAATAATTTTTTTTCTTAAACAGAAGACAGGATTTTTCAGATATTGATCAAAATTTAAAGTAAGAGAAATGATTAAAAATTGGATAAAAATCAACATTTGTTATTCTTTGGAACTGATGAATGGCATTTTACCTCCTGGTACACGATATGATGGAAGTCAGAAGTTTATAGCATGAGTCTGAAGAGGATTTGAGATTTGGAAAAAGGAAATTATCTGTAATATATTTTTTTAAAATAAAATATCTCCATTAGGGCATCAGGACACTTAAGATCCCATGTTTTGTTTTGATTCTGAGCAGTATTTAGCTGTGGATTTTAATAGGGCTTGTCTTGGGTCTTACCTGTGCATTCATGGGCCACATATGACTATCCCTGTGCAATGTTGTTGCAGATCTGTATTTGGGCAAATGATTTGATCCAGTGGGAAAATTGCAAAATTTTAACAGCCACTTGAAAGCAAATATAAAGTTATAAGAATGCAATTCATTATTATATATATTGACACTTACAGTATGTTTGCTGACTGCTGCATGTTTTTTAGAACCCCCTAAAATAATTTTAAAAAATTGCAAAACATTTCACTAATGCCAGTATTCCTTTTATCAGTTGTGTTGCTAGGTACCTGTGGTTAATTGGCTAAAAATGCTTCTGAGGTCAACTAGCCAGCTACTGGATTTTGTCAATAGGCTAAATGCTGTCCCTGGACGCCGTGTGTGTCACTTTCATTTCCCATACTGTGTTTTATAAATCCAACGTGAAAGTATATATTAAGATGCAATTTTATTTACCATATGCTAAAACATAGGTAATGAAATTTGACACGCTTTAGGAGGCTTGAGAGAAAGCCTTAGACAATTGAATTTCTGTGTACAAAATACTCTTGTCAACATTAATTATCGCCTTGTATTATGGTGGTGTCAATCGAGTTTATGGATTTTTTGTGTTTGCAGGGGCTGAAGTGAGTGTAAATCCCATATTCCCAAGATTTCAAAACTTAATGCTAATTCAAGAAGGCTACCTTAAGTAAGAGCTGCTATTACACAGTAGCTAAACTTAGAGAAACAAACTATTTGAGACTGTGAGAAGAAATTTATGTCCCTCCTGGCTTTGTTCCTTGCTTCATTATTTTGGAAACTGCTGTTGAGCAGATCATGGTGCATTGTGTTGCTGTACTCCTGAAAATCACTTAAGAGGCAAGTTTGCTGGCTCTTCTAGAGGTGAGATGGTAACCACAACAGGTCTGGAGAGCCATTCCTCAGCAGCTAAGAATGACCAAAATTACTAATTGCAGGGAATTTTAGGTGGATTTATTTTCATTTATGTCTCAGATAAATGAAGGAAAGTATGGTAAGAAGGCTTGTCCCTGTTTTGCTCTGGTAGTGTACTCAGAAGCCTGCTGCTCCTGGCACAGAGACTACAGTCAGCAGAAGAAAGCAGCTGCTGATCACAGCTGCAAAACATTTCTTGTTCAGCAGAATTAGATTTTTTTGCTTAAAATTTACATCATGAAGGAGATTCAATAAAAATAATATCTCTGATACCTATTCCTGATGAATAATGCAGCTTAGATGTAGATCCCACCTCTTTTGGGTTTGACTGGAAAGAATACATCTTTTGTCCTCTGTTACTGTGAGAGGATGAGACATTGTACTTTGATCCTTCAAAGAATCATAACATGGTTTGGGTTGGAAAGGACCTTTAAGGTCAAGTAGTTCCAACCCCCCTCCCTGGGCAGGGACATTCTCCACTAGACCTGCTTAATCAAAGCTACGTCTAACCTTGAACACTTCCAGGGATGCAGCATCCATTGCTTCCCAGGGCAACCTGTTCCTGTGACTCACCATCCTCATAGTAAAGAATTTCTTCCTAACATCTAATCTAACCTCACCTTGATGATGTATACTTCATGATCAAATAATTAAATGAGTATGTAAAATAACTATTATAAACATTGGAGAATGTAACTAATTTTATTCCATGTAGAAAATCATTAATTCATAACAGATTCCATTTCCTTGAATAACTATGCTTCAAGGCTTTTGGTTTAAAAACAAATTAAAAAACAAAGAAACCAAACAAATCCATGCATACCTTTTCCTGCTTGATACAGAATTTGAAATGAAGTCAGAAGTGTCTTTTTGAGGCAGGTGCATTGATAATGACCTTGAATTTTATTAGACAGCAGTTGCACCTTGGAACAACATGAATTCTTGAAATGGAAGATGGGATTTTCCAAAGGTATAAGTTGAACACAAAGAAGAATTTTTGAAAGGTCCACCTAGAACATCTTAAAAGTGCAGGGGTTTATAGAGAAAGAGCCTCAAACACCAATAATCAACTTGTATTCAAGGAGCTTCTGCTACAGTCTCAAAGAAATTTTAAAAATAATCTTCTGAGAAATAACTTCCTTTTTAACAGGACCTAAGAGCAGATTCACAACATCTTCAAGTACTTTTAAAGATTTGTTGTCCTCTAGGTTAGTTGTTTGCTGAATGCTTAATACCACCAAAAAAAAAAAGCTTATTCCTAAGAATCTGAGGGAGATCTATGTCTGTTTTCATAACAAAAGCTAATAAAATCCATAGAAGATAGGTATTATGTATGTTAATTTTCAGTATCACTGGGATTCATAAGTCAGAGTGTGATTAAGTGGGAATATTTGTGAAAAACTAAAGCCAACTTCATCTTTTCTGAAAATTGGTTTTTACAGGACTTCTTTGGTGGGGAAATGATTTTGGGGGAGGGAAGGCTTGTGATCTGTTTTAATTGGGGTTTTCTCTTTTTGACACACTACAAATTAAGTAGATATTTTAAATGCACTGTATGCCTGAACTGTGTATCTTACAATTTGTGTGACAAACACACATTTATAGTATACAAGCTGAGCAGTCTACAGAAAACCTGTTTTTTTCTAGTTTTCATATCCCTCTGCAGAAAATGTTTTAGGCTACTTATATAACCTTTGTAGGACCATTCTAGTTGTTACTCTTATGTGATTAAAATAGTCAGAGAAGTAATAGGAATTTAAGACCAACCACAGCCAATCATGTGAATATAATGCCTTTCACAGGGGATTTTACTTTTTAATTGTTTTGTGTACCTCATTAATATCACTGTTATCAGTGACATATCTATGCAAAAGAAACAGAAAAGTAGCTAGCTCCTAGAGAGTGTGTCTCCATATTAGGGATATTTGCCACCTCAATATTGAAGAGTGACAAAGAAATGAGCAGCATTGAAACAGTTACTTCAGAAGGCTTGGAAACAAAATAATGAAAGCAAAGTATGAGGAGTACCTCTCATAAAGGGTGAAAATATCAAAAGTAAAACCAGTAATTACTAGAAAGTAGAATATTTGAATAAGGTTTGTTTACTTGTACTTAGAAAGTATGGTTGGATAAGACAGTAAGAGACCGACAGGCTTTTAAAGAGTTGCAAATCTTAAATATGTTTAATAATTAACTGCATGATCTGCCTGACAATTAGAGTTCTTTGTGTTCTCTGTAGCACAGCTGTTGCTCTACAAGAGTAAAAATGGACTAAAATTATCTCATGCTTGGCTCTACCGCCATAACTAGATTGTCAGCAGTGTAGGAGCTGTCTAAATGAAAGGTAGTGAATGAAACTGTAAACATTTTTGTAGTTACATTTTTGTTAAACAGCTTGAAGAAGTAAGGTCTGCATTGAATATGTACAAACAAAGCTGACACTTAACAAAGTGTTATAACAAAAGAGAACAACATGAGTCTTCATAGCCTTTGAATGTCTGCTGGGCTAATGTATCAGCAGATACTGTACATCTGTTCCACTTTTTTGTGTTTGTGTGTGCTTTGGCCAAGCTTTGTTTTCTTCTCCTTTCTACACTTGTGTTTAAACCCTCCTTAGTGACACTGTCATAAAGGCTCTCTAAAGTGAAGAGCACTAAACATAGCTTTGAAGAGAAAATATCAAAATCCTTTTATGTGTCATGGCAAGGTCAATGTAAAATAATGAATATGTGACTGGTGGTATGTTTGCCTTTTTGGTGCCCTCTATTTTGCAATCTTTTCTGTTGTACTTTGCTGAATGGAGATGACTTCAAGTTCATACTTAGAGTGTAGTGGAATGCATATGCAAAAAAATGGATAAACCAGGTAAGATCTTATTCATAAGTTGCCCCATCAAAGACTGAAGCATTTGGCAGTCTTCCTCGTGTAATTAATTTATCTCCCATGAATTTCCATCTTCCTTCTGCACCGAGATCTTCCACGACAGCAATTCCCCATCCTATTTGAATTGTGTCAGTCATCTCAGCTGTTGGATTACAAAGTCATAGGAGCAAAGAACTGCTCTACAAAAAGGAAAAGTAAAATATTTCTTTATAGCTAGAACTTCAACTCTTTTGATAGGTATGATATTCAGCTTGATAAATAATTAAAATGTAGTTCAAATAGCTTAACTTGAAAGGAAGAATAAATTTACATAAATATAATGGCTGAAATGGCTGTTTTTACACTGTATATCAGTATAATTAGTCTAATTATAATGAAGCTATAGTTACATTAATTATATTTTCACCTTGATTTTTGTAATGTTAATTGAGCATTAGTATGCGCTGAATTGAAAGTGCAGTTATGAGTACAATGAAATGTCTAAGTACTTTTGCAATTTGTAAATTTATATTTCATTTTGACTAATTAATGGAATTTATCTCTCTGTAGAAGCAGATATATATATGTGGTATTGTAAGTATCAAATATATCACTGCTTTTAATTGCATTGAAAAACTGCAGAAAAAGCATATAAAAGTGAAACAAAGTGCACAGCAGAGCCAAAAGGGAAAGAATTTTTCCAAAACCAGCCAAAAGACTGATTTCAAGATACTGAGTTGTCTCTGGAAACCCAGCACTGAGGCTTACCTTTGAATTACAGCCCACAACCACCTATAAGCAATGTTGGTAGTAACCCTTGTAAAAATCAAGATCCAAATCTAGTTCTGCAATAGCCACACTTGCCTTCTGGAAACTGCTGGTCCTGTTTTTACCGGAGAAGGAAACAGGTTTTGTCCAAGATCATATTCACTCATCCCAGTGGTTATGTCTCCTTTCAGTGTCAGCAAAGGCTTCTGACTGGAGTGCCCCATGCCACCCCCATATAACCTGTAATCAGATTGCAGGGCTTTCTTTAAGCACTCAGAATAAATAGACCAATGTAAAAAGCCTTGCAATGGTCCGTGGAGGAACAATTCAAAATCAAAAATTTTCTATACTCTGATTTTGGTTTATGATCTCAGTATCTTGAAAACATGGCAAGTTTCTTTCCTCAATGGTATAAACCTATAAGGTGAACATTCCATAGTGATGAAAGTCTTATTGAGTCCCGGACATTTTCTCAGGATGTCTTGCATCAAAATATCATGATTCTAGCCAAAATACTTAGAGAGGGATAAAATAGAAAGTCTTCCCTGCTTCAAGTGCTAGACTCCACTATTTTTCTTGAGGATGCCAGATGTTCTGTTGACCATTTCTAAAGAAGCTCTAGAAATAAAATTCTGCAACTTTAAAACTATATTTAAAATATAAAGATTTCTGAAAATAGTCCGGTGATGTCATTTGTTGCAGCTGTTCACTCTAAAAGAAAGTTTAACTAACAAGGGGAAGTATTGACTGAACGTAAGGATGTAGTCTAAAAATGAAGTAGGAAAATGAAGAAAATATGTTTTATATCTTGATCAGATGATGTAATCAAACTTACTATCAGAATTTATAGATAACAAGTACACTGTGTTATTATAAAGATACAGAAAGTTGTGTAGTAGTGTAAAAGCTTAGTGTAAAAGTGTTTTACTCCCCACAGTTTTTAGATATTACATTAGATTTCATTGTGCCTACGGTACTGTGGACAAAAGCCTGAGAGGGGTTGGAATTCATACTTACATGTTCTTTCTCTCTATTTATAAAATGAGCTGATTTTTTCCTCCTGTATGTCTTGTTTTTAATGTGAATAGTTTAGTGAAAAATTATGTCATCCTGATAATAATAGGGCAGAAAACAAATGGCTGTTTTTTTCTGGCTTGAGAATAAAAAGAATCAGCATTTTGCTGCATGCTTATCTATATTTAGAAAATATTAAAAATATATATTTTCAATTTGATTCTGATAATAGCATATATGATGATATTTGTTAAGGAAGAAAAGGATTATAATTAGTTTAATGAATCAAATCAGAAATTTTTGGAAAAAAAAGGGAAAAATATTTACAGTATATCATTTACTGAGAAGATTTTCTGGTATCAAGCCATCATTACTTGAAATGGTCATTTAATTCAGACCCATAAAAATGAAATCTGAGAGATTAATTGAATTTCAAGGAAAATCAATTTGCTAAGACAGGAGCTTGTTTTCTGCTGTACAATATCTCCTATAATTAAAAATGATAATGTGTTTTTCTTTCATCTATTTTTTATTTATATTGTTTATACCTTCAGAAAAAATGTAGGACCTGACTAAACAAAACTGAATGATAATGTCCAGAATTTTGATTTGGAAATCTACTCTGTGATGTTGACAAGGGAAGACAAGGCGTTATACTTCACATTAAAAAAAAAAAAAAGTATCCTTATATGACTGTTTTTTTTTTTGGTCTTCTGGTTGGATAGCTTTTGAGTTGACAGATAGAGAGATGAGGGGGAGGAGTGAGGTGGAAAGGTCCATGAGTTCTTTAGTGAGTGCCATAGAATCTCTGCATTAATGGAAAGTCTTGAAGTGTTCAGGGTCAGCACTAATGGATAAAGTTGCAAGATAGGGGATCAAACTGAGTAAGAATATTAAATGATGCATTCTCACTTTGCCCTCACTTTATGAAAGCTAAAGGTCAGTGGCTGGGATACTGTTCACCTAAGGCTGGGTGCATTAGATGGACAGAGCACTAGAATCCTGCGTGTACAATTAGCACTGAGGACACTTTTTATTTCCTGATGCAAACTGGAAAAGGAGGCTCTAATATAGTTCTAGCCAAAGAACATTAGATGTCTGTGGTTATTTTGCAGCTGCCCATATTTAACTTTTTGTTCTTCGTGGTAGGGGCCCATTGCAGACAAGATGTTTCTATCCAGCTCCAGAGTTCATGCTGAGTAAATGTCCCTGAAATTACCCCCGAGTGAGATTTGTTCTCTTCTGACTGAATTTGGCATATTATCAAAAGCCCAGACTCTTTTTTCTCAAAAGACAGCAGCTGCGCCAAAAGAATATCCTGTGTGTGAATCTTCCTAGCAAAACAAACCTCAGACACATCTCTCTATGTTCAACAGCATCTAGTTAACAGTTCACTGTGAATAGTATTTCGTTATGTTAGAATTAATTAAATAAGGAATCCACTGCTTCTGACTGGTTATATAAGATCAGCATTATTCAATCCACATCTTATGGTAAAGATGACTGTAGAAAAAGGGTTTAATTTGCCATATGTATTATTGGAAACTGAGACAGTAAAAATTCTGGGTATACACCATTGAAAATGTCCTATAGATGGATCTAAAGTAATGTGGAACACTCCTGTTATTCTCTTTCCCCATCACCTTCTATTTTTTGCTAACACTTTATTTAGAGAGGTGTCTATAGGCAGATAACTTATGTAGCACCATCCAAACCAGCCAAGATACCCTGATTTTGTAAGTTTGCCATTAACAGCAAAGGACCATTCTAATTAGTCTATGGCAAGGTTTGTCATAATCATGTCAATTTATCTTTTGATAGCATTAAAATATATTTTCATGCTGTGGTTCATTACGAAAAATGCAGGTTTTTCTTCTCCCCAGACTCCTGAATCTTGTTAACAGGAGATACATATTTATATTTTCGCTAGTGTTAGTATTTGTAGATCCTGCAGTTAACACATTTACTTTGTGTCTAAATGATTAATCATATATTATGTTCTTTTAATCAGAAATGTAGAAAACCACTTAGAGGAAAAATATTCTGTTACTCAGAATCTTTTGAAAACTTTTTTCCTTCAAAGCTCAGATTTTTTTATTATTAAGTATCTTCATTTTGATAGGTCTTTCTGTACATGTAAATCAGCATGGTTGAGTGTTGAATTAGATTCTGGAATAAATAGGATAGATTTAGTGTCATTATGGGTAATGAGACACCCTTGCAATCAAGCTTGCTTCTTAGCAATGAATGTAATTTCAAGTAATGCTGTAGAGCTACAAAGTGAAGGCCAAAGTCTCTGAAATCAGGATAATTTTATACTTTTTCTTGTATTGTCTTTTACGTTACTAGGCTTCAATATCCTGTGTTTTGTTTTGCTATTGTTGTTTAGAGAATGCACGCATGCGTATGTGTGGCCACAGACACACAAAGAGTACCCAGCAAAATTTCCCTCTCTCTCAAGTCCTTCCTCTTCAATATTCAATGAGATGGATATGTATATAATATTGTATATAGTATAATATCCAATATGAGCAATGCATGGTTTGAAATGTGTCTCTTTAGAGCAGGTACTACCAAAAAGATAAGAGAAGTAAAACTGGTGAGCATTAATTCTCATGGACGTCTCCTCTTCATGTGTTGGTCTGTTGACCTTGATACACATGCTGTCACAACAGTGACATGCTGGTGGCTGTGCTAACCCAAAAGGGACCAAAAGTGTGCATAGTGTGTGTGTGGTGCTGCACTAAGTAACCAGGGCAAAGAGACTCAAACTCCTTTATCTGCAGACTTCAGGTTATGTGTGTTTGTCTTGTATCCCAAGTGTGGAACCCAGGGCCATGGGATTTGTTCAACAACATTCGAATCTTTTTCTTTTTCTTTGAACAGTTCTGAAATGGATATACTCTCTGCTAGCTCTGAAGGTATTCTTATTGGATATTGTCCACAACAAGATGCCCTGGATGAACTTTTAACGGGTTGGGAACATCTTTATTATTACTGCACACTGCGTGGAATTCCAAAGCAAGATATCCATAAGGTAACTATCCAGAGCAGATATGCAGGGGGAGCTATTGTCTGGCTAGACTGTGGGGTTTATAGAACAATTGTACCTTTTGAACATGAGAAACTGTCTAATATTTTATCTTAATAACTTCAGTGATAAGGTTTTTCATTACCACAATTTTATTTAAATAATTTGGATTTTTTTTCTGTCTGTTATGGCAATTCAAAACACAATAACATCACTGCAGATAGTAAAATAACATTATTGCAAATGAAATCTTGGGCACAAAACCCCTAAAAGAAATTAAATTTATGAATGGTTCAATGCCTTCTCTATCACACATGAGGAACTGTTAGAGAACACCATGCTTTGAGTCTTGTACCTCTGAAAAACTCTTTTCTTCAGAGATACCATTTAACTTTGAAGAAACTAAAAATTGTTGTATGATTCTTATAAATAAATGAACACCTGGGTGCTGGGATGGGAGCTGTCAGCATTCTGCTGTCTTAAACTTCTCAAGATGGGAGTAGTCTCTTAAATGCTCTAGCTGGCGCACAAAGCTTTGGTTGTCCAGGGAGAACAGGCCAAAGAAAATGCTTTGAGAACTTACTAGCATACAAGTTGACAATGTCTAGGAATATCACTGGGAGCTTGGATTTACAGATAGAGGTGTAGCTGTGCAGATCAGCAGACTGAACTTTTTTTCTGTAATCAGGCAACAAGTCAGCAGATACAGAAATTAAGTATGAAACAGATACTGGGTAAAATATGGGGTTTTTTCCTGTATCAGCAAATGGAAGTTTACAATACTACCTGACTTGACCTGCTCAGTCTTGTCTGCTTAATTGCATCTCTATTACCATGAGAAAACATGTAGTGTGACATGAAACTGGTATCTTTCAATTCCTGCTGCATAGATGGGTCCCAAGTAGTTGATATTGCTGTAGCGCTGCCCTTGTAACCTCCAAAATAGTGCCTGTTGTTTTCCTTTCATTTTTCCAGAAGCAAAACTGCATGAAATGAAATAGCTTTTCTGTTTTTTTCCTACTACTCAGTGCATTTCTGGCTGTTGCCTCAGGGTCCAATGAGTGGTTTGCAACCAATTCCTTGACTGTATGCGAGAGGGCTGCTTTCTGATTCTCTGTAGTCTTTCTTTTTCCTCAGCAGAAAGGTGCTGTTTCAGAAAAAAAGTAGGACTTCTGTAAGGGACATTGAGTATTCGTTAGGACAGGCAATATTTTGAATTTTTACTGTTTTAAGCTGATAATTTGGGTATTTCTGGGGAAAATAAGTAATTCTTGCAAGCCTTTGCCCCTTGTCTTTGGCAGTATCCATTGCCCAGGGCAAAGCCTGGACTTTTACTTGTTTTAACATGTTACTTGCAGACTGCTCAGAAATTATCATACAGTCTTTTGTTTGATTGTTTACCCTTGATAATTTTTATGTTAATTTTTACTTCAGACTACTAGCAGAGTATTGAAACTATTTCCCTTGATCTAAAAGAAATATATTAAGGCATGGCTGCTATTTTTGCACTGAAGCCCTCAACTATAATTAATTACCTGTTTTCTCCATAAAGTGTCAGCTCCTCCATAGCAGTTAGGGAAGAGTTCCTGAAGTGGTGTGGTATATCAAATACACTTCCCACTTCAAATGGATGAAAATCATTAATTTAGATATGAGTTATGTTATAGTGTGCGCTGAGAGAAGGCAAACATTAACCTTCCTTGACCTCAGATAATCTAGGTATAGGCTTAGACTATTCTTTATAGTCAGCCTTCTGTGCCTTAGCATCACATTTGTGAAAGAAAGATCATCCTTCTTTTCAGTTATCTTAATTTTTTGCCTGCATGGATTGCAGAGCAGACTTTGTTGCCATATGCTTGCGATCAAGGTATCAAAGCACTCCTGCAAGTAACATTTAGCTGCTCTGGTTTTCCTCCACCAAAAACTGAAATGCAGCTATCTCAGAGGAAAACAAATGTTTTTGTCAGTGGGCCCTCCTGATTGTGTGGCACGTCTGTCAAGCACTCAACAGCTGCTGTGCTTCAACTCAGAAATGGCTGGTGCCTGGAGAAAGTGAGCGTTTTAGCTGCCTATAAAGAAAGTAGGGCTTTGGAATGCTTTAGAGGAGCAGCTGTATGGAAACATAAAGTGTTATTTTCTCATCATTCCCTCCTGCCTATGACACAGCACTCCAAGCCTGCCTCTGAATATTTACCAGTGACTAATTACACTAATATGCAGAGACACATATAGTCTGGAGAGTACATTGGTTTGATAACAAAAGAAACATATATTCAATTTGTTTTTTAAGAAATTGGTGAGCAGGAAGGTGACTCACAGGTTGTGCTGCTGCTGAAGTTGTCTATTGAAGAACTAATGTCAAGGACCGAATCCTTTGCTAGACAAATTTATCAGCAGCAGGAGTTAAGTGCCTGACATAAAGTTGAGTGCACTTAATGTTCCAAAACAGTAATTAAATGAATGGCAAAGGAGGAGAAAAATGGGTCATTTACTACCAGTGTTAAGCTTCACATGTAATGTGAAGTTTTTATACTTCACAAATCTGCTCTGAAAGTTTCTTTTTGTTCAAAATTGGAAAAATTACAGTAAAGCTTTTAGGTTATTTAGAAGGATATATATTAAGCATAGTACTTTTAATTTTTATTTCTTTAGTATATCAACTTCCTAGATCTCAATTTGTTCCAAAATACAGTACTCATCTTGTTAAAAAATTAAAATTATTGACATAGCATTAAATGGCATCCCTCATTAGCATAAAAACTTCTGTTGCAAATCTCAAAAGAAACTTTATCGGGTCTTCTGACGTAACTTTTTTGGAGTGCCAATATGTTCTCTCTTTTCATTACTCTCCAGGAAGATTTTGTTCTGATTCTAGAATCTCAATGATTTCCTTACACGTTATATTCTATAGGTGCTGGAAATGGGACTCTGTAAATTCATCCATTCTTTGTATGTTTACTTATTTTCAGACCCCAAGAAGAATTAGTGTGTACAGTTTTAATGAGATTTTGGGATAAAAAATACTCTTCCCCAGAAACTTGACCATGGATATACACTTTCCAAATATAAGAAATAAACAACTCTATGTTTACTTGAGAGCCAAATAAATACTGTTTTGTGTGGAATTGATGAATGATTGCTTAGGATGAATGTTTAGGATGTTCAAACTACACTGTATCCACTTACTCAGAACCTCAAACTTTGAATTACTATTTTGGACATGTAAAGTTATTTTTCAGATGACTCTAAAATTCAATCCATGTTTCTTATCATTTCAACTGGGTATGATACACATTTTCAGTATTGGATCAGATTTGCTTTACAAGGATTTGTTTAAATAAAGCAAGAAGTTATCCATTTTATTTGTTGTGTCAGAAATTATGAAAACTAATACACTGATGGATACAACCTTTCAAGTCAAGATAGACACACCATGATGTTTCTAGTCTTTGAATAGATTGATTCTAGTCTTTCAATAGATTGATAACTCCCATTTTTTTCTGCAAGACACACACACTGAAAGTCCTTAGCACAACTTAATAATTTACTTGACTATTGGAGGTAATTTTTAAAGGGAGTGGAAGCCCATAGGCATTAGTGGTTACACAATTACTGCTTTTCAGTGCAATGGATCTCTTAGTTCCCTGGTGGATGGAGGAGGCCATGCTGTTTTGACTATTACTCCCACAGATATTGGCATGTGTGTAAAAAGTTATCTTATTATTGCCTCTTCTGGAATGAATGTTGTCTTCAGAAACTCCACAAAGTATTGGGGGATTTTGTTTAGATGCTACAGATTGAAGGGCTCATTCCAATGCCTATTCTAAAACTAGGTGGACTAACCCAAATTAAATTTGGGGAAAATCTGTTGCTAAGTATATTAGAACTGATAAGAAAATAAGAAAAAATTTTGAGAAATATTGGAAAATAGGGAAATTGCTAGCTGATAGATGTGAAGTCTGCGATAATTTTTACTGCTGGTGTGGGGAGGAAGGAAGGAAGGAAACAATTTAAGTACATTATTACAGCCATGAATAGACATAAAATATTTTCATGGTTCGAGTGTGCTTACAATGTATATATTTGTATATAACTGTAGCTTTTGATTTGGCCTCAATGTTACCAGCTTACTAAATAAATTGATGTATTTCCTCGCTCTTTGCTGGTGAATGTCAATGAAATATTATTCAAATAGAGCATCATGATGAGTATGACAAGGAAGGAGAGAAGGTGCTTGTGTATATATCTCACATTCACTACAGAAAGGAAATTAGAACTGTAATTTTCTTGCCTAAATGTGTATCTGTATCTGCAGATTGATCACATAGTCAGTTCTGACTTTCATTTAAAGTTGTTTAAGAGGGATTTTTGTGTTTACATTACAGTGTACTATGATAAAAACCACTGGCTATACAGACAAATGAAGTTGTAATGGAGATATTTAGGCTCCTCTACAATATAGCTAATGTATATTTCTAACTTCTTTCAAATGCTGTTTTGTTGTTGCTTAGGTATTATTGATGAAGATGAAACATTACTGGAAATCTTATAATATGCATTAAAGAAAAAAGTCTTGGGGTCATCTCTTGAAAGAAGATTGAACTCTACATTCTCATATTTGCTGAACCATAGTCTGCAGTGCTCTTTTGAAATATAAGATTTGAGGGAGGTAGCAGGAATAGGGGACTTTTTAAAGTGAAACTGGGAAGTACTTAGGAATAAGAAAGTTGGCCCTTCCTTCTGCCTCTATGTTGCTGATGTGATTCCGTTCCAAAACAGTTCTAATTTGATGTTTTGTACCAAAGTGTATCTGGATATGAGGCCAGATTGTGTTGTGCACTGTGGTGACATGCAAGGTTTTTCTTGGAAGTTCTCCACATTTAAAGCATCAGCAAAGTGGGTACTATGAAATGATTCCCACCCCTCTTCTTTTACCTATTTAGATTTTAAGCCTTGTCTTGAAAATTTCTATAGCAGGATGCTTGCCAGGCTTTACATCCTTGCAGGAAATAGGAGATTGTGGAGTCATGCTGAATGCTTGAGCACACACCAGAGAGAGGACAATTCAATGTGAGGAATTACAAATTTTGCAAAGTTAGTTCTTTTTAATGCTGCTCCCTACAAAGGTCTTTGTGTTCATACCTGACGTGACTGAGTCTCCTTGGGGGCTACAGACTACAAGAAGACCCATCTAACTTGAATTGTTACTTTCTTCTTTTTCTGGCACTATTCCTTGACCTTCTAAATTCTTCCCCATGCAGCATTCGTTGTCTCTCCAAAAAAAAAATAAAAGACGTTTTGCTGACTTTAGGTGACACCTCAAAGCAGTCAGAAAAAATTATTTTAGTCATAGCTAAAGAATAGTTTTGACTACGTTTCAGCCGTGATGCATGGCCCTCAATTACTCTTGAAGCTTACTGTATATTTGACGTAAATATGAGGTTGCATATTTTTTCACATTCTGTTCTTAAATTCTTATGAGATCTTCTGTGTAATTTGTGTGACTGTTGGTGAACATTTAGGAGGATAATCCTTTAGTCCCTAGCATTCAAACATTCCCAATAGTAGCTGTCAAGTCAGTGTTGTAGACAGGATAAGGTGTATACGACATGCTTTAGACGACTTCACTTTGTGTGTTGCTTTGGTGTGTAATAAAACCTGTATTTGGAAGTGAAAAAAAACCCCCACATAACAAAACAAAGCTCAGCTATCTTATCTTGGAATATAGCTTAGGTGATTAACCACTTTTAAAGCCACAGCTACAACCTCTAATTGGAAGTAAGCTACTGTGAATTAACTTTGATACAGCAGAAGCCTTGAACTTTTCTGTATAATATTACCTGTGGCTAATTTAACAGTTATAATTTCATTTTTTTTAAACCTCTCTGCATCTAAAGTAGACAGAGCAATATTTCTGAAATGTGGGTTTTGTATGAGAATGTGCACTACTGTCAGGTTATACATCCAGGTACCCAAAACACAGTGACTATGGATACCAGTCCAAGGATCATCACAAGAATATGCAGATTCTCACCTCTGCAGCATTGTTCCTTCTTACAGACAACTTTTTCTCAGAGATGTCTCTTAGTTTTATAAGTATCACTTGAAAATCTTGCTAAAAAGGTCATAGATATCTTGATCATTTCCAAAGATGCTGGCATAAAAATCTTCTATAAGAAAGTATTATTACTCCTGTGGCACTTTGTTTATGTTGGATAGTGAATATTAATTCACAATATTGGTTTTTGAATTGTTTTTCAATCAGAATTTTGAATTAAATGGAGACTATCCATGTGATATAATTAAGCTTTCAAGTCCCTCCTTGCTTTTTGTTGAAGGTAATGTAGAGGAAACAAAGAGAATGAACCATACTGCCGGCGGTGCTCTGGCAGTTAATGTTGGGCAATAACAGCACCATGCTACTCCTTGTTTTACAACAATCTCCTAGCTGTCCTATGTGCAGGTAGAAGACACACTTGTTCTGCTATAAGGTTGATCACTCCTTGATGACACAGCCCCCAGCAGTCTACGCCAAACACCTGCTGCTTTGCATTTGGCAGCAGCAAGCAGAAAAGTTTCTGCTGTGTCCCTCGTGGTTTTGAGCTGTATCTCCATGGACAGTCTGGCAGTAGTAGCTGATATGGATGGATTAAGATTATTGCTGTATTTAATATTCTCTAGCACCAGTATTTTAGGGAACCTTGTATGTCAGGATTGTCTCTGACACAGAGTAAAGAAGGAGGCCATAGGGGACAGCACGAGTGTCGTCTCCAGCTGTGCTCACATGCCTTCCCAGCTTGTTTGGATCATAAATTCTTGTCAAAGCAATTAAAACCAATCCAGCTAGGATCAATTTACCCCACCCAGTTATTAAAAAGTTATATTAATTTGATCCTGTTACATTTTGTCTTAAAGAAGCTCTAAATCCACAACTGCGACTTGGTTTTCTGACATTTTCATCTTTTTTTGTAGCTGATGGAGAAATTTTTTGCTTGAATTTTCAATTATTCAGGTATTTGATCAAATAAATAGTAGAGAATATATTGAAATGAGAGATATTTTAGATCATTGACCCATGGACGCAAGCCAAATACAAAAGATTGTGCTGAGCAGTGACAAAGCCAGACTTCTATATGAGAAAATCCATAACATTTTTGAAGAAGGAAGGGGCCTCAGAGCAGTTTTTTGCCCGTGTTTAAGATTCAAAAGTAATAATGTGCAGCAAGTGTGGATAAATAAGGAAACAACATGTACATTTTCTTAACGTGCATGAACAGAATGTTCTTTCAATCTATGCCCAAATGCTATGTAATCTGTCTCATTTTTGCTGGCCTTAAAATTTGCAAACCACAGGTTGCAGAGGACCTTGTTAACAGGTTACACCTCAATGCCCATGCTGACAAACTGGTGAGAACCTACAGTGCTGGCACAAAGAGGAAGCTCTCTACTGCTGTGGCTTTAGTTGGTAAACCCCAAATACTTTTACTGGTGAGTAATATTGTGGTTATGAAAAATGGGCTACATTGAATTTTGTTGTCGTGTATGTTGCTCTAAGGAACATCAGGTATTTTCCTGATCAGTCGGTGAGTAATTAATGAACAACTGTCTTCTTTGTTCTGCTGTATTAATGGCTTTAATTTTATTCTCCAGTGCTCCCAAAAATAGAAAGTGAAATTGTTTTTCTTTTCTTATTTTATTCTTCCTTGGAGCAATTGGATGAGCAGAAAAAAAAGCCATCAACACAAATACAATTGTAGTATTCCACAGTGCAAATATGTGTTTAATTGACCCATGTTCTTTCAGGATAATCCTAATTCTTACTACGTTGTATTTATTTCATAAATCTGGCTAGTTCTTACATTTTGTTGCATTTAGAAGTCACCCAATCAAGCAGTACTTCTGAATTATATTAATTTGAATAACTTATCCCAGGTTGTTTTGGTTCTTGCATACTACTGCCCATTTAGGCCTGGCATTGGCCCCTCCAGCGTAAACAATGCCTTCTGTATTGAAGATGAGGGAGCCACAAAGCTTTGAGAACTGCATTGTTACAGCACCGCATGCTTTTTCATACCATTGCCAATTGCTTCACTAGAGAATATTGAAACTCACCTTCTTAAAACTTGGCTGGGAAGAGCTAAACCAGTGCAATAAACCTTTCAAAACAGTCAGGGGTAGGAAAGCTGCTCCTCAGAGTTCAGGGGGATTCCTGAGCTTCCGGGGAAAGATCACAGGTAAACCAGAACCAGATAAAATAGTTGTTCTCCAAGGTTTGTGTTTCAGAAGATTAGACATATTTTGCTGCTTCTAACTGCCTATTGTTTCCTCATTTCTTAGAGAAGACATTTTATTTGCATTTTTTGCTTTAACTGGCCCTTGTTCAGCTAGTAAAAGGAGGAGATTATCTTAAATCAGTGTTTCATTCCTGATCTTAGGAAATGCTCCAACTGGTTTTGAATGTCTTTATGACAATGCACTACTGCAAGTATCCATTTCAGCCTACTTTTTGCTGCAGGGCACAGACTGTTGCATATAGAATGAAAAGAGGAAAGAAAGATATCTAAACATGTATAATTCTTCAAAACATTTGCTGGCTTTAGAAAACTAAAGGAGTTTTTCAGTATTTTAAAAGGAGGGGTTTTTTATTATTTCACCTGAAAGCAAAGACAGCAATATAAACTACTGAATCTGCTTTTAAATTGCATCCAGGATCATAGCTATTAATTTGAGCAACTATAGGTTGCTTTATGTTTATTGCATTTTATGTTTTCTTTGTTAGCAATCCACAGATAATGGAAGACTGAACTAAATTCTTTAACCTCTGACATTGGTAGTGAAGCACTAAAACTAGCTTCAAGCTGGATGTTTTGTTTGCTTTGTTTCTTGAAAACTTTGCTTCCAGGTCTCAGCTGGGATTCCTTGCTGAAAATACTCTGGGCAAAACCATACTCGTCTACCAGGTGCTGACACTCCCCATGGAATTCCACTGGATAAAAAGCAACTGGAAGAATTTCCTTCTTCCTAGTTTTGTAGCGACAGAGACTGGATTTATCAATCAAATATAATTCCTTTTGTTTCTATGAATGGATGAATTTAAAAATTTGATTTACGGAGGAAAGCAGGAATAGATAAGAAGGGGCAATGTAGATTTTGAAAGCCGTCCAAGTGGGAAATGGGTTTGCCAGTTTCTTTGCACTGAGTTAATGTTATTTTATCCTGTGAATTCTTTCCCTTGTGGTTAAAAATTTCTCTTAAAAGGGCTGTGGGAAGAACTGGCATAAGATGTCAAATCAAAACATCTTATCAAACACCTGGATGTGGGATGGGCAGAGTAGACCTCTGGGAGCTATAGGACTTCTCCAGTTGTTTGTGCTCATGGCAGATGTGTATGCAGGTCAGAAACAGTCGCCAAATCCTTCCAGAAAATGAGAAGAACCACTTCCAAGTCTCTCTTATGAAAAAGAGCATATGCATATAATTAAACAGATATAATAAATAATTATAGCTATACATATATGATATATAAAAATTTATATACATGATAAGCATTTATAAGTACACATAGATTATATTTAAATATTGTTTATATATACATACTTCTTTACTAAAATGTGCCTTCCATAAATTTAGACATTAAACTGTATGTGTTAAAGCAAAACATTGATCAGGGTGTCATTTAAGTGGCCCTCTGAAAATGTGACATTTAAAGAGAAAAACATATGATTTTATTGTGAATTGTGTTAATTCTTCATGCTGGACAGAACCTGTGGTGTGCTTTTTCCATGCTGCTGTGTCATTTTCATTTTTCCTGTAGGATGAGCCCAGCTCTGGGATGGATCCCTGCTCTAAACGGTACCTTTGGAAAGCTATCCTGAAGGAAGTTCAGGATGGCTGTGCAGCTGTGCTGACATCCCACAGGTAAGACCCTTATCCCAGCAGCCAGCATATTTCTGTGCTGCAGAAGAGTGTATTCTGAAAACCTGCTCACTCTGTTGTGAAACACAGATTAATTCTTGAAATTTTATGATAATTCCTTCATATTCATGAAAAAGAAATCTATTTATATCCCAAATATTTTTCATATTTAATTTTTAAAAAATAGAGTGTTACTCAAGGGGCTGCAAGCACAGCAAAGATGATGTAATTCTTCTTTTTCCATGCTCTTTTTCTCAGTGTTGTAGTGTCTCTTCTTGCTTGGAACATCAGGTTACTTTTTGTATTTGGCTACCTTAAAAATCCTTACAAAAGGAGGCATGAGTGAAAAACCTTCTGATTTTATTAATTTTCTGATTTGCATCAGTATATGAAAAGAGTAAGCCATGGCATCCAGAAGATGAATGTGTCAGCTATTCTCTTATGCATTACTGGAAATGGTAGGAGAGACCCCATCCTCTTAGAAGAGTACATCTACATTAAATATCTTGTCAGTTCTCTGATATGGTCACTGGCATATTGGTTTAATGGAGGAAACATCAATACTGTTTTGTAACATCTATAGTGAAATGAAATAAATTAAATGTTCCCTCAGGTAATGTATATATATATATGATATTTATAATTATATATAAAATTTCTTTAAATGAGGGAAAGAACATGAAAGCGTGTCCAGAGAAGAGAAAATTCAACAATCAGAACAGCAATGAAACATTTGACAAATGAGATTTGAAGTACAGATGAATTAATGAAGGAATGTGGCCAAACTTCCTTCAATGCTTTTTATTTTTGTAATTTTTTTAGATATTGTTAAGATGAATTTGTTGTCCCAGTCCATCATTGATGGAAAAATTTTCCAAAAATTTTTTAATATTTTATTTACGGAAGCTGAATTTTAAAATTCATGTACCTGGGTTTGATGGCCAAGTGCTTACCAGCACACTCATTTAGGGAAAGTGGGACATGGATTGTGAATTCAGCTCTGTGATTTTCAGGAAAAAATATGCTTTGACTTTTCAGCCCAGATTAAGAACCTTTAGTTGTCAAACACCAGCTAAATAGAAGAGACCTGTGATCTCATTACTAATATGTTGTAAACAAACAAAATCCATCAAATTACATTTAGCTCTACAAACGAATGACTTGAAACAGACAATAAGTACAGTGTTACTGCTCACATTGTTGTGCCAGGGTGAAGGAAGGAGAAATGATTTTATACTATTTATACTGTTTTCTGAAGGCCAGTGGGGCTTTGAGATTATTTACTTGTATAAGTACAGGAATTTTACGTATGAAGTGAACTTTTATACATGTCAGCAAATACATGTGTAAGGTATAGACAGGGCTTGCTGTGTAAAAATCAGGTTTTGAGGGTTGTTCACCTACTTTTCTGAGACGCTTTTTTACTTACAAATCTGAAACAAAGCTTCTGTTTTAACTGGGCAGGAGTGAGGCTTTATCAACTGCCCCTAGAACCCTAAATTTGTGTAATTTTGGCACAGCTGGGGAGCATTATGCCAAGAGGAGCATTAGGAGTTATTCGGTGAATTTCCTGATTTGTGGGAAGATGTGTCAGCTCTCTCCCTGTCTGTCTCAGGCACAGCAGTTTGGCAGTTCTCACCACAGCCCTGTCACATTATAAGGAAATTGTTCCTAGGGCAGAACTTAATTGCCAGTGTTTGTTCAGTCAAAGCACTTTGATTTGGACTGGCCCATGGCTGAGGCACACAAGACATCTCTTGTTTAGCTGTCTCAGAAGGGCTGGGGAGGGCACACAGGGAATTGTAGGACCACCGAGCGTCTTTGAGTCCTCTTTGAGATGGTGGGTGTGTCCTGACTGGTTCCTTATGTCAAAAATGCTCCTGTGAAAGAGCTGCTCACACAATTCTGCATAATATGAAGGGTAGCAGCCCATCTGCCATAAGTTTTACAAGTCAAAGCTATTATTTATCATCTGAAGCAGTCACATCTAGGAGTACCCTGCTTTTCTATTCAGATGCATTTCCATTTCCTGAATTCTGTTTGGATTGTAGCAGTTTGGATTGGCTTCTATCCTGCAATCAAGCTAAGGGTAACTTTTTTCCAAGGCCATATGCTATGCAAAAGAAAAGCTGAGCAAGCTTTTCCTTCTTCTCTCTTTATCCTTTAGCTCAGAATAACCATGAACACATATTAAAAGAGAATAACAGAGTTCATGACTCCATCAGTGGCATTCCTGAGATTACTTGTGAGGCGTTTGGCTGTGGTAATGATACCTTTATATTCTGACCAGAATTGTCCAATAAGGTATGGACAAAAATATCAATGATGGTTTAAGGCTCTCTTCTAACTGTCATGTGGTAACAGCTTTTGGTACATACTGATTAGGGTTATAACTTTGACTATCACCCTTTGAAGCCGAAGGTTTTGTGTACCTGTTTTGCATCTGTCCAGACTCTTCCACCTTAACTAAAGTTAGGCATAAAAAATGTTCTCTGTTTTCACTGCTAATTATTTGGGTTTTTCCCCTCGATTTATTTTGCAGTATGGAAGAATGTGAAGCTCTCTGCACAAGGCTTGCTATTATGGTCAATGGAGCTTTCAAGTGTCTTGGCTCTCCCCAGCACATTAAAAACAGGTATTATGCATCAACATCAAAACTTCTGCATCTTTATTCAATCTAAGAGCTGGCTAGATGCTTTAGTAGTGCTAAGGCATAAGCACTTACGACTGCTAAGAACGTCTTTTTCCTGCTGTCACTGAATTTAAAAAAGAGCCAATTAGGATAACAGCAAGCTAAATTGACAGGTGACATTGCTAAAATGCTTTGTAGTCTGCATTGGTAATGGAAAGAGACAGATCTGCATCTAAAATGAAGCACTTCTGCACATAATCTATAAGAATACATTGTGAGACTATGACATGGCAATGAAATACAATTTGGTTCCTTCTGAGGGTTTTTCATAGCAGAAAGAAGCATTTTTAACAGGTCAGCAGCCAGTACGAACATCTACTTTGAACTCTCTCTGCTCCCTACCAAATTCACTGACAATCGCAGATATTTATGCTGTTTTCTGCATCCTTTTCCTGGTGTGCATAAGCCTCTTTTCTGTTTGAACTCTGCTCATGAGTTAATTTAATATCTATTAATGAGAATGTTTAATTCAGAAGATGTGCTCAAACCACCGTAAAGGAAACAGGATCGGAAGCTGAGGGGAAAGTTGCTGCAACTTATAGCTAGAACATTTACATTCAGTTGTAAATGTAATTGTTAGGACACAAAGACAGTCAGCTGTGTAAGATGATACAGCTCATTTACAAGCACCAAAGCTACACTGCTTTGTACTAGCTCAGCACTTGGTTCTCTTAATTGCAGATACACTTGATATTGGGAACAAGCTCTACAGAAATGCTTTGGAATTGCTGTCTGCCCTGCTTTTAAGGCAGAAGTTATGTGCTTGGGACAGCTTCTTGTGCTATGACAACCTTTTTGGCTTTCTGGTCTTCCCTTTGAGTAAAACTATAGATCCTTGCTTCACAGCTGCATTAGCAAGATGGGCCTGACTCACACTAGCTCCCTCCTTTCGAGTTTTTTTCATGGAGACAAACTTTCAGTTAGGGATATTACAATCCAGATAGTGGAAAAAATATTGATATCTGCATCTCTAATTCTGATGATTCTGTGTGATTGTAGCCTTCTTTTCATGTTTGTACAACTTCCAGTGCCTATTTGCTTCAATTTCTGCAGGCATGAGAAGTCAGTTTATTGGCAGCAGTTTCTTCCTCTTTCATATCTAGGTCTTTGCCTCTGCCATCTTGTGCCTTCCCAAATTTCCTAGCATAGGGTGGCCTGTTATCTCACTGGCTGGAGTAGATTAGTGAGTGTGAAGGCGTCCTTTATTTCTTTTGTATGAGAAACAGATCATACATAGAGGGCGGTGTAACTCAGTATGTGGAGGACAGTGCAGATCTAGACAGGTGAAAATGCTGTTTGAAGATGTGTGTCCCCCCACTCAGGAAAAGTGATACTACTTGGGCACTTCAGCTGAGTGTATAAAGTTAGCTGGGAGGAATGTGAGTCTTCACTTCTTATGTTTCAGATCCTCTGGATTGAGTACGTCTCTGTCTTGTCAGCTTGACCTTGAGAGGGCAAAATCAGACAGTCCACAAAGGCTACCTTCCCATTTATCTTATCAGTGACTTTGTAATTTTTTTGACACTTCTGATGTTTCCTTTAGCAGCACCTTTCTATCTTCCCTCTTATGAAAACAAGACATCAAAAGCATACTCATAAGTATGCACTGTATTCATATAAATAAGGCAGTCATTTCTCAATTTGCTGCACTGCCTCTGTAGATAAACTTGTTTCAGATCACAGTTAGTAAATCAATGAAGAAGTATCCTGCTGGAAGTGTCATCATCATATTACTTCTTATTGAGATGATACTGGTACTGTTATTACTGTAGAGATAGTCACAGATCAGCCATTCCAGAATCAAGGCTTTATGAGTGCCTCTTTCAAATTCTCTAAAGCAAGGTCATAATAAAAATATTTGGCAGTCATGTTCATAGCAATTATTTTTTTTGAATTGTTTTAACTTTGTAAAAGGCACACCTTCTCTATATTAAGAATATTTCATACTGTCAGCAGGTTTGTGTTCCATGGCAGTTTTTTAATATACGTCCATCAGTGATCTTCACATGGGAAAATATGTGTACTTGAGATCAATATTTCTGAGACTTTCTACGCAAACTGTGTAGCTCAAGCTGCACGAAGATTTTTCATTTAAGGCAGGACTTTAACTCCTAGCTTATTGATTGACTTGGTCTCCCAAGTTTCCATGCTAACTGTTCAGGAACCTATTGAATGTTTTTAAAATTTTAGAACCCTTTGTTAAGAAAAAAAACCTGTAAGCTTTATCAAAGGATTTAATTAAAATAATAAAATTTTCTGAATTTTCTCTGACTGCCTGATAAATTTCCTTGGCTGGAAAAACAAAACCACTGTAGAGAGCACAGTCTTAAAGCGTCACACACACAGCTGCTAAAGCTTTCAGAAAAGACATTTCTGTGTTTCCTTTGGAAATCTTTTGACAAGTGCTAGAAAGATGTCAAAGACTGTTCCATTACTTGTGTAATTTTGCTGGCTTAATCTAGCTTCCAAACATCCCTCCAATACATGCCAATATGATTTTTTATCATAAAACCCAGGCTATCACATACTTAACACTTAAAGTAATTGTTAGGAGATTAATTGCACAGAATCTACAATGTTTTTTAAAGTTCCAAACTTACCTGAGGACATTTCCTAGTATGCTACCTTATGGAGGATTCCTGCATCTACGTGAAGTGGGGAGGGGGCAGAGAAGCAGAATGCCAAAGAAATCCATTGAAACAATTAAGCTTTAAATAATTTTAAAATCTTCATTTCCTCACTTTCTGCTCCACCTGTGAACATCCTGAAAAGATTCCAGGACTTGGAAGAGTACTGAGTGATTCCTTCCAGTTTTCCTGCAATTTAATAGCCCTATCATTCTAATTGCCATACAGAGCAAAATACTGTTTCTTCTAAAGTGTAGACAACAAGGATTAGTAAATCTAAGCTGCTATTAGGAAATATCTACCTGGAAGGAAGGATGTTTTCCTTAGCAGCCAGCTCTACTGATAGAATCACCAATCTTTTCCTAGCGTTTCAGTGTTTTTCTGCTATTAGCACTGTCTCTTATATTTGTCCCATGTGCCATCTCACAGTAAAAAACTCATCACCTCTTATATTTTGTTTAAAAAAAATGTTCCATGAAATAGTATAAGGAAAGCATAAACAAAACTGATTTTGTTGCATCTGATTTAATTTAATTACCAATACTCTAAAAGTTTGTATTTTTGGATGGTGTTTTTTTGTGCTGTGTGTGAATGAATCAGGCTAGTAATATACACATTCATATTAATAGGAAAGAATGGTACTAAAATAAATTAATGGGGTGAGAATTGTAGATTATCATGGTTTCTTTGTTAGATTTTACAGCTTGTTTTTTAAAAATTGTTTTTATTTATAAGCAGTTCTTGACATCCTTAAGTCTGTTTTCAATTTGTTTCTACAAATCAAATTGAGCAAATATTTTGAAATCAACACATGTCCTGATCTGGCTTTGGAGATTGCAAGGAGATAAATGTAAACATTATGTGAATCCTTAAACCAAAGAAAACTTTGATACAGCTTTTATTTATAAAAGACTAAATCCTGTACTGTAAGAAATAGAAGCATATTTTGATATTACATGTGATTTTATTAGTATATCTCAAGAAATTTCTTCCTCTTCTATATGTAGGCACATATACTATAATGACATTTTTCTTCCATTCTTGGTGAATTCTGTCTTGATGGAAGTCCTCAAATTTGTTTCATTTGTTTATTCTTTAGTACCACTCCAGCCTATAGAGTCCAGATTATGATCACCTTTTGATGGATATATGATGAAGTTTTAATGGGTCTTCCTTGGGGCCCTGTTAAATTTGATTCTTTGCTTTGCTGGGGAGTTCAAGGATTCAGCTCATTCTCTCTGGCTACACTTTCAGCCCTTGGCAGATGTGAAAGATCATAATTGTGGATTGAGTACAGCTTTGTCAGATGGCAGGACAAAATTCTGTGATGAAGGGTATGGGTGAACTCCAGGAAGGTGCTAATGTGAGACATAAATGCTTCATAGGGATATAAAAAGTGATGCTGCATCTAACATGTAAGACTTGTTCCATTTTTACAGACCTTCTGCAAGCCTGTCAGAAAATGTTCTTCCCAAAATGTCTTCTCACTACAAATGTTGGTGTTTGGGTTTCTGCTCCCAGCTGCTGAACCTTGACTATATTTATAGATGTTTAACAGATTTAAAGTATCTACAGATGTTTATCAGCAGAATAATAAGAGTAAAATTTCTATATAAAGGCTTTTTTGTTATAGGTGGCATATTTATACAAAAATAGCAAGAAATGTATTGGGTAGAAGAACAAACTGAAGGGCAATTTTCAAAAGTTAACTTCTTAGTTCTTGATGTAGTTTGTCTGAGATTGATGTGTTAACAGTTGTGCCCATTAAAGCCTAATTTCAGACAACTCCTGCCAACAGAGTCAATTACTCTAAATTGTGAATGGATTACATTTAAATGCTCTCTTCAGTATTCTCCATTATACTTAATGCTTTTTTAAAAAAATCACAAAAGCATTTTCATGTGAGATACAGCTGGCCAGTTCTCTGAGAACAACATTTTGAATATTATCCTTCATTCTAGGGCCATCTGGACAGACTTCTCATATCAGAAAAACCCATACCAATTTGTCAGGTGCTGGACATCAAGTCTTTTCTCAAATTTTATCAGCAAGCCATCTGATTAAATTACCCAACAATTAATTCATTTGCTATAGCTGTGTAGTAGTTTCAATTTGCCAATTTGAGATTTCCTGGCCAATGCACCAATTAATGTGGTGGGTTCAGTGCTGGTGAAACAACAGTGCCCGCCCTCACTAGAATACACTTATTCATTTGCTGCTGTGAGATAGAAAGAGGGCAAAGTAGGCTCAAAATTTTTAAAGGATACAAAGAAAACTTTATTAATAGAAACAAAAATAATAAGAAATCTTCAGAACACTTACCCCCCCCTTCAGCCCCCCAACTTCTTTCTTTCCCTCTAATGATGTGCAGAAACAATTCAGTTTATCATCTCTAGAATAGTTTTTATTCAGCTTGGAGTCCCAAGTGAAGAGGGAGAGGAGTCCCTCTTGTCAATTTATGAAGACTTCTCCACAGGAAAACAGTTCTCTCATGGATTTTAATTTCCATGAATAGCAGCCACATGGAAATCTGAAATTGTGAAGATCCTTCCTTCTTTCACAGCTTTCCCACAGCTGCATTTATGGGCCATGTTAGCTTATGGGGTTCTGTTTTAAAGGTGAGCTGTTCAAGAGCCAAGGTTCTCTTTATCTATTTCTGAGATCATCTCAATCTCTGAGCACAGAGATCTTCTCTCCCTGGGGGCAAAGGGTCTTCATCACTCTTCTCTCTCTCTCTGTTCAAACATCTCTTGGGATCACAGCTATGTCAGCATCTGCTTACTTTAGCATAGATGCCTTTTCTCATATCTACAATTTGAACACTTCATCTCCCCATACTTTCAATGAGTTACAGGGGAAAAGTCTGATGTGTCAGTTACATTCTTCTCCATAGCTTTACATGAGGATTTCAGCCCCACAGTCAAGGCATCTCCTCATCCCTCCGATATGGGACTTGACTCTTTCTTCACTGACCTTGGTGTCTTCATGTTGTTCTTCTACGTGTCCTCACCCTGTCCTTTTCTCTCAGCCCAGTGAGGATTAAAGGGCTCTGCAAGTCTTATCTGTGCACTTAAAGAGTTAGAATGGAAAATATGTTACCAGACTATTAATATTTTACTCTTTTTCTTAAAGGCTGATTGGGAATATTTTATTGCTTTCCTCAAACCTACACATGTAGTTTTCCTATATGGAAAAGAGAGGATTAAAATTAAAGTTCTTGTCAATATTTCAGCCTTTGGTGGACACAGTGTTATTAATTGACATACTAGCAGCAAGCTTCTTATATGCTATAAAATAGAAAAATTAATATAATTTTCATTCTTCTTGACCAAAAAAAGTCTTTCTGTTGTACATGAGAAATGTATTAAAACAGTGGATATGTAATCATGTAACATAGCTATTAGTTTGTCTTTCAAGAGGAAAGTTTGAAGAAAAGAGTTCTTAAAACTTAAAAACCACACAGATTAAGAGTTCAGGAATGAACAATATCTTTTGACTCTCCTCAAACTTTGTACAATATTTATTCAGCCCTACTGTGCATGTGCATTAGAATGCTTTTTTTTTGGTCATTTTTATACTGTTTTTCACAGGATGGTTCATCATATCTCTAAATAAGTCATTAAATCAGCAGCAGCTACTTAAGATTTCATATTCTCCTCTTTCCTTAGTATGTGTTTTACTAGGAGTTTTTCAAACCTGTTCTAAAATACAGTATTATTATCATTTATTGGATCAGGACTTCACAAGCATCAACATCTTTGTTTTCCACAGCACTTCTGGGAAACTTGATTTCAAATAATTACTCTCATTTTTATAGAGGAGTAACCAAAGATTGTTGCTAAAGTTAAAAGGGTTTGGGTAGCCCATCTGAACAGTTTATGACTAAATATTTCACCTTTGTTCAACATTGCATTCAAAGCAAAACTCCAGTTAACTTCAGCTGTAGCTGTGGGTGTTCCAGAAGGCACTGTGAATTCTCCCTGCCAACTGGAGCCATTGGTTTCCAGGTAGGCCCTTAAGAAGACAGGAAAGCAGTGAACAAAGGTGTGGTCTAAGTGAGTCACCGCAGACCACACAGGTGTATGAGGATGAAAGGGTAAGATTTGGTTCCCCAGTGTGTTCCAGAACCATGAAGCACTCTCTTCCCTTTCTCGTCCTTTCTCTCATCAATCTGCAGTCTTATTTGCAACATCTTCTAGGCATTGCAGTAAATAAAGCTAGTTGTCTGAGCAGGTACATCCAGTGTATCATGTAAGGCATTCACAATAGGGATTTCATTACAAGGTGCTGCGTGATGATGTAATTGATGTTCATTACATAAAGCAAATATAACTGTGCTTTAAATTTTCATTTTAAATCCTTTCTCCATTAAACACTCTTTATCTTGAGATTTTACCTTGAGGTGTTGATAAGGTCTTTTAGTAGACATGTTAGTGTCTAGTATCATGATTATTATACTATTAAAAATCAGTACATGCAAACCCAGTCATAGAAACACAATGATAATGTTACTTACTCCTGTCTTTTTCACTGTTGAGCCCCATAAGGTGATTTGAGGAAACAGTTTGGGTTCTTTATAGGCTGTACCATCAGCTTTACACAGGATTACAGCACTGCTGCTCTTGTTTCTCTGAGAGTGAAATATATAAATAATGCAAGAATAAAATATTTCCTGATACTTGGCAGTATGTGCAGACAAACAAGCACAAATATGGAGAGATATTTATGTGTGCACCTGTTTAAACAATTATCAAGATTTTTTTAGGGTTTCACCACATATTTGGAAATCACATCTAAGAATTTACAAGAGCACAGAGAGCAAGGCAATTTTGCACCCCGCACTGCTCATAATCTGGGACTGTCACTGTTATGACAATTATAATATTGAATACAGAAATTAACTTTAGATAGGTTGATATGAAAGCCTGAGTGTGTGTGAACAAATAGTTCATGTACAATATACTTGAACAAGTGTTAGTCATCATTTTAATAACTGTTTTTGTGTTTCTATTGTTACCCTGGAAAAGTCACAATTACTTAAAAATGATGAAACAAACTCTATGAATAGTACATGGAAGAGAGACTTTATAATTTATTTATGTCTGTTTGTGTGCATCTAATCAAGTTTATCTGTTCAGCAAGGCTGAGGTTCTGAATAAATGCAGAAGGAAATCCCATTTTAAAAGTGACAGGGTATTTGCATTTGATTTTAGCATTTAAAAATTTAAGTATTAGCATATATTGTAAATACAATTACAAATACAATTTTTAGCATTAAAAATACAAGTATTTAAAAAATTAATTATGTTTTTTCCTTGGAATTGAATTTGCTTGGTTTTTTAATAGATGAAGCCATTAAATACATTGTGTGATTTAAAATTATCTTAAAGTGTGATTAATTTGTTTTAATTTTTTTTAAATTTTATTTTCTTTTTTCACTATGTTTTTCAAAGTGCCTTGTTTTCAATGTTGTTCAAGATTTGTTCTGTTTGTAAATTTTATTTGTGTCTAAAGCTGTGAGAGGAATGACCTGGATGTGTATCCCATGCTTCAGCAATTATACTGGTGTAACTAAGTTACCTTGCCTAGATGAGGCTTATTTTAGCTTAAACGATTCCGTGATTCTATTCACTTAGGGGAAGTAGAACCATATCTGCCTGCAAATGAGTGTAAACCAAAGCAGAGGGATAAACAGCACAGTAGAATGTTATTCCCTCTCTTTGATTTATGGCACATATTCTAAAAGATGCAGTTCCTTGCAGACACTAAGTGCCAATGTTCTCTTTACTATTTTTATTTTTTCATCCAATAATGTTATTTTGAAGCAGTCCTTTGATTGAACTAGTGCATACACAAAGTATGCACATTATATTTCAATCACTAAACTTTCTGCGAGCTGAAATTTTTTGCTGTGAATATATGTATAAATATAGCACAACATTGTCCAGGAAATGTAGTCTTTGATTAGTGGGGAAGAAAAGCTTATGGGTGATTAGATGCTCTTCTTATTCCTCAAAGTTTAGGAAATGGGGCCATGTTCTTTATTTCCTGAATTTACATTCAGTAAATTTTACTGGGGGATAGAAGAGTTGGTAAATAGGCTTTGGGAAGAGTGTGATTTGATGAGCTGATTATGCTGGACCTACTGTAACTTAAAAAAGTGGTTTCAAAGTTTGGTTTTGTTCATTTGAACAAGCTTTTTAAATGAAAATATAGATTTTTTTATTTTTTAAGAAAATAGAAATCTGATGATAATGTACTTTCACACAAAACAGGTTTTCATGGGTCAAGCTTAAGAAAATCTATTGGGTTAATTCTTCTAGGGACTCCTTGTGACCAAATGCAGGCTCAGCTGTGTTTCAACAGGGACTCTTGTCCCATGCAAACCTGTGAACCAGGACCCCCAAGGAATGGGCAGAAGGGAACATGGAGAAGCTACCCTGCTCCATGTGGCAGCTCCTTTCCTTGATATTTGTGAGAATTTTCAGCCTTTGGGTCACTAAATCCACTTCCATTACCACTGCAAGGTTAAAAGAGGATCAGGAAAGCATCCAGGGGACTCCCTCAGTATAGATTTGGTTGCACTTTATTTCAGTGTGTGACTGGAGATTGTGTAGATACATATCTGAAGTCGATTTACATAAACTATTTTTGTACTGCTGGTAGTGGGGCTGTGTTGCAAAACTTCCAAGAACTGAGGAACCATTCAGGTGATTTACCCAGGCTGACCTCCTCTTGGGGATATTTATACCAAAAGAAGCCTGAGATCAGATTATACACCAGCTAGCACAGTAATCTGTCTCTGAAAGTGATCAAGGGGGAAAAGTACAGGAACAAGATAAGCACATGAAGTTACTTTACCACATTACTCAACTGCCTTCAGCAGTTCCTTTTTTAGACAGTTCTTAAGTCAGAAGTGATTTTAGTGGATCCTCGCCATGAGTTTTTCTGGTCTCTTATTCTACTCCTGTCAAGTTCTGACATCTAGCACATCCTATGTCAATGAGTTGTACAGTTTCCCTACATAGTGTAAGGAAGATCGCTTCATCTTACTGACTTGGTGTATCTTTTCCTATAATTTAACACTATGATCCTTGCTCTTGCATGAGAAACATATGAGTGAAGAGTTATTTCTTATTTTCATTGCTTAGTCATGGTTCTGGGCTCCCTAAAAATACCTTTTGACTGCCTTGTCATCTTTCTTTCATGATGAAAAGTTTTAGCCTATTTAGTAATTCCTGGCATGGAAATATTTCCATTTCTTGTGACCTTTTTATTTTCTTTTTGCTCCCTTGTTATCTGAGTGCTCAGATACCTTGAGGACCTATATAAATTAGAAGTGTGGACTTGTAGTTTTTGCTAAGCTCCTGCTTCTGTAGCTGATGCTGCCTTTAAATAGCCAAGTTAATTAGTTTACAGTCAATTTGAGAATTTATATTTTAGCTTCAGTCTCATGTTGGCATTTTAACAGAAAAAAACACTCAAGTTGTGCTCCCAGAACCACTAATGAGGCGAAAGTCGAGCATCAACTAGGAGTTTGACTGAGGAAGAATTGGAAAGACAGAGAGAAGAAAAATACTTCATTTTGTTTGAACATGTGGTTTTGTGTGTTTGTTTATATAAAAATAGAAGTGCAGGTGTAGTTAAAATAACATGGCAGTGCATGATGCGTTTTCTGTTGAATAGCTTTGAAGAAATGAAGAATCTTTTGCAGCAGATGGCTGCTGAATGAATCTGCAGGCTCAACTTAGGCCATTCTAATGATTATGTCTTCCTCTTTAGGCCTTGAGCTCTCAGGTGCTAAAGGTTTGCTAACAGTGCTAATCAAACCAGATTGTGGTTTCCTCTGTAATTCCACTTTGTGTTTCTGAATTAATTGAATTGTCTGAATCAGAGAGCAAAACAGAGTGAACAAAATGGTCAGCTCAGTTTCCATTTCCTCAGTGCGCTGCCAAAAGCAGCTTGCTGATTATAGCGGGGGGAAGTGTTTATTGCTGATCAGCTCACTCTATATGGGGAGCTCTCATACTAAAACGAAGTATAAAATCAAGGTATAGAAGCATCATAACTCAACTAGCCAAAAGATGAAAATCTTTTAATGTTTTTTTATTGGTGCTATGCTGGCACTTATGCCGTTTACAATTTAGAACTAAACCAAAGTTGCACAGACTCCTCTGTCTTTGCTAATCAGAATTTTGATTCATTTTCTTTGGAAACTTCATTGCATACCGCAATTTCATTTTATGAGACTGTTGAATGTCTCCATAAACCAGCATTTTTCAAACTGTAATTCAATGGTCGTTGTATAGAAATGCCAAAAAAACTGATCAGAATCAATGATCTCTTGTAAAATGTTGCCTCAGGTTAGCTGTCAACTAAATTGAATACCCTTGTTAGCTATATCCATCTTTGTAACAACTTTTTTTATTGTCACATGTATTTTTTCAGGGATGATGCTATGCATTTAAAACATTTAATTAGAGATCTATTTAAAGCATAGTAAATCATTGCACAGCAAATCTGCCAGACACTGCTTTGGATTCCACCTAATTCTGGATCTCTGATGAATCAGCCCTGTTTGTCTGTCAGGCTACACTCTCCAGTAAATATTTAGTACCTTGCTCTCTGGACTCAATGCAATTTAGCTCATGAAACATCCTTCAGGAACCAACATACAGGACACTGCATCAGGGTGTTTCTTACTCCAAGAAATTAACCCAACAAAGAAAAAACCCAGCAACAAAAATAAACAACCCACAAAAAACCCCACAATCAACCAAAGGCTAAAAAAACCTATGCTCATTTATCTGTGATGGAGCTTTTCATTTTTATGCAAAAGCTGCCACTGTTTTGTGCTGCATAAAAAGTTAGGATTTTTGTTTGAGATCCCTGGAAATTGTATTTTGAATTCATGTGAAATTCTTAATAGAATCAAATCTGCAGTCTATTTTTTTCATTGTGGAAACTTGCATTGCTCTTAAATTGATGCCGATTTTTCCTTTATAACAACAGAGTTTCTGGCCCACTGAAAAATAAAAGTTAAAGCCCTTACATTGCTGTGTACTTATTACAAATGAGGAACATGTGGTGTTTCATGTGGGCTATTTTGCTGGGAATCAGTCATGCACTGATTAAACTGGACATTTATCTCAAAATAGTTCTTTCTATCATTTTTACCTTTTGATTGATAATCTGTAGACATTTTTTAATGTATTGATATAGGGCAGCATTGTAGAGTGTGCTTTGATGACATGAAAATGTGCCTCTCACCAGTCAGACCCAACTAAGGCAGCTGCTGCCCTGAATCATGATCTGTGCACAGGAAAGGCACCAGAGAGGAGAGTTTTGGCGCAAGGGCTTGTTACAGAGGTAATCACTAGGAACTAAACCACTGTAATAAAGGGTTTGGCAATGAGCAATTGCCACACTGGAGAAGGAAGAAAAGGGAGTTATGCTGCAATGAAGGATGAGGTACTAGTGGTGAGTGGAAAGAGAGAGAAAGGCACAGATTTCTGGGGAGACATGGGCAGTGCTGCCCAAGCTCCCTGTCCCCCTTTCCAGCTCTGCCTTTCCCTTGCCCACTGGCAACAGGGAAGAGCTGTGGCAGTGGAAAGCTCTTCTGCTGTGGCTCCTGCTGGTGTTTTTCCCTAGCAATTAACCAAGGAGAACCCAAAGGAAGTAGGATATGTAGCTGCAAAGGAGGGAAAGGGTGCAGCACAGCGCCTTTGTGTCCCACGTCTCTGCTGAGCTCTGTCTGTGCACCCCATTCTGGGGACTGGTGCAACACAACCTCCATTGCTTAAGAAATGTGCATAAGAACATAGCTGTCATTTCAATATTCACTGGTTTATTGCAACTTTCCCAAATAACCATCAGCAGTGAGTAAGGCTAATAAAAAAGATAGTGTTGGTTAGATTGCCTGTACTTAACTTTTATCACACTTGTGTTGAGAAAGAGAAGTTAATTTCCTAAATTATTCTGAGAGAGATTGAATAGTCATAGAAGTCAAAGAAAATTTGTTAACTTCGGCATCTCCCTAAATATCCCTGCACTTGCCTTTGCATATCTTTAAAACACCATTGTGTTCACATTGCTGAAATCTTCTTTTGAAGGTGCAGCTTTGTTAACAGATTTGAAAAATAGTGCTACATACCCATTTTTCTCATCAGAAAAGTTGAAGGACTTTTTTTTCTTTTTCTGTATATGTGATGTAATCTTCATAGTTTTATACTGACCACTCAAAGCAATCTAGCAATTAAAGCATAGTTTACTTAACAAAAGTTCAGGTATATTAAGTAGTGAAACACATTAGTAACTAAAATTTGGCATAACATGTTTATTGTCTCTTTTATTAATAATTTTAAAACTTTCTCATTGAAGTTCTGTCATTCAATAGCATTATAGTAAAATCAAAGTGATATACAGTAGGAATGCATGATATTTGATATAATTGTAGGAAAATCAATTGAACCAAGTGTTCTCCTTGTCTTCATGGTGTCCTCAAGAATTTATGTTTCCGTGTCTCATTCCCAGGTTTGGAGAGGGTTATTCTGTCAAGGTTTGGCTTAGCAAAGAAATAAGTTACGGAAGAATGATTTTGGACTGTCTACAAATGCATTTTCCTGGAACACAGTTTAAGGTACATATAAAACTCCATGTTGTAGTATATGGCAAGATTAATTTGGAACTTGTAAGAACAGTATGTACATATTTGAATATTTAAACTTTTGGATATATTTATCTTCTTGGGAAAAGTACATATGAATATACCTTTCATTTTTCTATTAAGCAATTCATAAAAATTTGACCTGTGATGTTGGTTGAATCAACTCCAAACAGGCATTTAGGCAATGCAAATAAAAAGGTCTTTTCTCTGACTGAAAATTTCCTTTAGCTTTTATTATTGAAGTTGAACTCAAATCTGTGTTCACCTGAAGCAGGACTACAGTGTAGTCACTAAGAGTATTTGCTTTGATTACTTTCAAAGCCCAGAGTTGATAAGTCTCAGCCTTTACTGTGATTCTTTGATTTAATACAAAGCCTTATAAAAGACTTATAGCAATTACATTTCAATAAACACTCTCAAAGGTTTTTACTTTAACTGTGTATAGGAAAAGAATAATGGGAAACCATGTCTATCTTAGATATGAACCTCTTTGTGGGTAAAAGTCTGTATTGTGCTCAGACAGCTGTGTGTCTGTGCATGTTCAGCCTTTTCCCAGACTGCATTGTAACAGCTCTAGTCTGTTAGATTCAAATTTTTCTAAAGTTTTATATCTTTTATGAGATTAACAAGATTTCATCTCACAAAATCTGTACTCTCAGTATGAGCTACTCTTTGTTCTATGAATGTAGACAAAATATGTTATATTTTAAAAGCTCATATTTTCCAGATTAATCTGCAATAAGAGCCTATTGAAGGTAGACTGATTGTAAGCAAGTGTAGCTTCATGACAAAGTACATTCACCTTTATGTGTTTTCATAATTTTTGCTTTTTTTCAGGGGCAGCATCTTAACCTGCTTGAGTACCATGTACCAAGAAGTCAGGGATGCTTAGCAGAGCTCTTCAGAGTCCTAGAGAATCACAAAACTTTTCTCCAAATCAAACACTACTCCATTAGCCAAACTACATTAGAGCAGGTATTTTATCATTTGTCTTTCTTCTCTTTCCCTCCCTCATTTTTTTTTTTTTGCCTAATTATGTTGTGTATTGTAGTTATTGATGTAGTAGAATACTGTATCATTTGCTGGGTTACACAAATGTATGCAATACTCCAGCATTTTCAGGCCATCTCAGGTCACACAGTGATTCCATGTCCCATACTGCTTTTATGCTGGAGGTGAGCATAGTAAAAGCATCACAGCAGGTAAAGGCATCACAAGCCACATACTTGTAGTGTGCACAAACATAATCTATGCTTAGATGAATCTGGAGCTGTGTGGGATGACAAGGTGGGACTGTAAACTGCCACCGCCACAGTCCAAAAATTGGGATCTTACCAATGCTCTTGAAAAGGCTGAACTGGTCTCTGTAAATCATGGTAAACCTTAGACCTTCAGAACATTCTCCTGTGAGAATTTTAAATTCACAAATAGATGGAAGAGACCCAACTGCTAAAGATTGTGAAATCTTATTATGACAAAAAGAAAAACACATTGATGGCAAGCATGGGATTTCTGGGTGATTGTGGTGTGTCACATCATCTTCATAGGCAACTGCTTGTTATTCATTCTGCAAACTGAGAGGCACATCTAGTCAAAATATTAATTTTCTGTGATTGATGGGGTGAATTTGTTCCTTTTTCCCATGTGCAAATCATTATTGAAGTATTCTCCTCAGTGCTGGTCTACTAACTACTTGTAAATTGTCTATTCACTAAGTGACTGCATGTAAGGTAATTTCAGCCTGTTTCTTCAGGCATTGTTCACTCAGGTTTACTTCCTCTCCATTTTTCATGGTGATGCATCACCTCAGTCACCTACCACCTCTTCCTCTCCCTGACTGTCAGTTTTAAACAGGAAAATAGCTCTTCACAAACACACTTTAAATGCACCCCAAGTTTGCTTGCATATGAAGAGGATCATTTGAATAAAGAAGAGCCATTTTCCCCTCTACTTGCCTTACTATGAAATGCTTGTGTGGTTAAAAATGAAACAAATCTTTATGTAGTAAGATCTGTGTTTGAAAAAACCCAAACTAATTCAAGGAGGTGCATTAATTTTTGAATCAGAAGTGTGCTTTCACCTTGAAATATTTGCACCCTCCTCAGTAATATTTATTGGCAGAGACAACAGACTCAGATTCTTTAGGTATGTCATTCAAAGACAATTAAAACCATTGTTTCATATTTACTTGTACATAAAATGCCTTTTTCAAATCCTGGTAACTTATTTTATCATAATTTTTATAATTTATCAACCCCTGTCTTAGCTGGAGAGGGGAAGAGGGGTTATTTCTAGAATTTATAAAACATGTTTTTAGAGGAGTTCCCTCAACCTGAGTTATTAATTATTTTATCAAAAAAAGCTAAGGAGAGCAGGTAAGAAATGCCATCACCTATATCCCCAAAGTCTGAATTCAATTACTTTTATTTTGAAAATCCTACTTTTTATCATGTCTTGCAGGTATTCATTAATTTTGCGACACAGCAACAGGGAGTCCCGCATTCTTCACAAGGATCTCCTGTTGTTCATCATGATCATCTCCCAGTCTAGGCTCAGAACAGGATACAGCTTCAACATAACATATGAGTGTGTGTGTGTGTGTGTGTTTGCATATATGTACACACAAGCTACATGCAATAACTTTTCAACTGTGAGCAATTTGTGTATGAGAAACAAATAGTAAAACCAGAGGTGAGTTTTTATCTCTAGGAATGGTACCAGTTCTTGGTTAAGCAAGAAACTGATTATGAGGACCAAAAAATCTGCTAAAAAGTAGGTTTTCTTAATTTAACTGGAATTTTAAAATACAGATAGCCCAATTAATGTAGGAAAAAAAAAAAAAAGGCTGATCTGAAATGTCAGTGTGTAGTAGATTTTTTTTTGTGATAGCTCTGCATTCATTTGACTATAGTACTTTCTTGCATGCACACTTAATATCTAATTTTTACATGATAAGGAAGAAAAAACAATTGAATGGTAGCAATAGCTTGGCTATCACCCAGCATTTTTATTTAATCGCACAAATTGAGAGCCTTTCAATTTTCCTGTTAATTCAGTTCTGTGTTGTGACAAGCTAAATTAACCTTTTTATTGTATAAAGAATGCACTGTATTCCATAAGGCTTTATGTTAAAGAGGTTATTAGTGTACTAGCCTAGTCTGCCTCCCAGTTATCTCAAGTAAATTTAACAAGTTTTCATAAATCATACTTGACAATGAGCCTAAGCCTGTGGGTTGCTGCAGGAAGTATTCTCAAGTACCTTTTTAATGACCTAGTTTGTTTTTCTCATTTTTTTGTTTCCTTTTTCTTCAAAAAGAATTTCAAAATGCTGTTTAATGGGAATGTTAAAGGAAAATAAGATAAAAATTGAGACTGTGATCAATAAACTTCTCAATAAATATATTATGATGCTAGATATTTCAGACAAGGCCACAGTCTTCAGCTGGTACTTGTGCAAAATAAGTGAACATTTAATGGATAAAAACTCCTTGTATGTTTTGCTTGGAGAAAAAAATGTGTGAAATTTTTTTTTTAGTAAATGGCTGCCTCATCCAAAACAAATCTTTGAAGCTTCTATGAAATTATCTCGTGCCATTTTATTGAACTACACTGTCAAATAGCTGAAATTGTAGAACCAGTGACTTAGAAGTTATTTGCTGCAATATGATTTTGGGTGTGCAGTGGTGAGGGAAGTTCACTTTGAGATGGGAGAATTTGATTTTAAATAGCCAATATTGCAGAGCTGCTGCTATAATCCCCTGCTGTACAATGATAAAATATTAAAGTTATATATATATTGGTGTTTTATGCTTTGCAAGCTGACTCAGAAGACTGTTTATTGAGGCTTGATTTGTTCATGTTGCTTTGGCCCATTATGCTTTTGTAAAATCAGGAATTCAGGTTGCCTATTTAAAAAGAAGAAATTAGGTCCTTGAAAAATAAATAAAATCCTAAATATTTACAGGCTTTTGCTGCATGTGCATATGGGTCAGAGCGAGTGAGCTTATGAAAGTGCTTTATCTTTAGAATGGATTGGTACAATATCAGAACTCTGCCAAGCTACTCAAGACCCCAAGGACCTAGGAGCCATTAAACCCCAACAGCCACCACCCTGGTAGAAGTGCCACAGCACAATGTGATGTCCATATTTGATGTGAAAACAGTTATCTTTAATTTCTTCATGAGGGTGGGAGTGGAAGGTTTCTAAGGTCCTCAATTAGCACAAAAACCAGTTGATTTTACAAAGCAGAGCATGAGAGAAGTAGTGGACATGAAAGGAAAAGGAAAGCAGATGCAGGAAATTTGGGCAGAAGCAGAAATATGCCATCATTGAAGTAGCTTACTTAATTTCAGCACCTCAGGATGGAAGAAACTGAGCATTCAAGGAATAGCCAAGTCTGAGCCATAGTCTGAAACCACTCAACAGAAGAACATTTCTCTAGCTCTTAAATGAAAAAAGTAGAAGGGAAAGTATGGCAGTCACGTGCACAGGGCTTTTGGCTTTTTTCTTTTATTTTTGTTGGTGTGTCTAGACCTGTAGATCACTGCTATTATTACTGATTGATTTGCTTTGTGTTTGTTTGTTGTTTTTTTTTTTATTTTTATAAACTAATATCTCTGTCTCAACCACCACAAGTTCTTGAAAAAATGATGAAATGTACTGTAGGAAATTTAAGGATTTGAGAAAGTAGATGGTTACAATCCTTGCAGTGTAAGGCAGTTGAGCCAAAATATGTGATTTGTATGAAATTGTGAAAAGAGCACTTATTCCTGCTGAGGAAGGGTGCCAGGCAGCTGAATTAATAAAACAGCTTCCCTTGGTCAAAGTCCTGCAGTCCGCTTTGACCAAGGGAAGCATAAAATCACAAGACTCACTGTGGTGAGACTGAAAAATGATAGCCTAGCTGAATGCTCAGATAGGGGAGCTTCTTCAAGTCTTAGCTATGTAACACTAATTAAATGTCACTTTATTCTGATTAAAATATGAAGGATTATATTAGTTTAATAGGTAAGTACAGTAAATAAGGTTTGCTTCAGACTGATGGTTGAGTAAATTCAGTTAACAGTGGTTTTCTTTTTTTAAATTGCTTCATATGCATCTCAGGAGACCCAATTTAATTCAGGCAAGCAGCAAACAATGTCTGTCTACCAATCCTTTATAGGTAAAGAAGGTCAAAATCTAATTGAGTGCCATTTCACCAGATTCTCTCTCAGAGGATATTTTCCCTTTCTTTAACTTGTGGCATTCCTAATGTATGCAAGTTTCAACAAAAGTATTTTGAAGATTTTTGTTTCATTAATTTATTTATTTATCTAAATAAATCACTAAACTAGGAGTCTGGACAGAAAAGGTCAATTATACATTAATGATGAAAGAATCCTTGAATTCATAATTCATTAAGAAATATCCCATAACACCTCTGGATTTGGAATCAAACACAGCTGAGGATTTTAACAATACTTCTCTTCTGTGGTTCTTGTTAGAAAAGTTTCATTTTATTTCAGCTGGAAATTTCTCTGACTGTGAAAGCAAGCCCTTCACCCTGAGCAATAAACTAGAATTAAGCTCAAAGTTATGAAATCAATTGAATAACTGAAATACTCAACACTAAAACTGAGAAGATGATAGTCATATTTTTTAAGGGACTATTCCACAGCCCAAGTCAAAAGAAGGGCTTTGGCCAACCTTTGAGCATACTGTTTCAGACCCTCTCTTTATTCTCATACAGTAATAGAATAGAATGATGTGACCAAAATAAACAGTAGGTCTGAACTTTAATTCAAAGTATCACAAATTCAGTGGGAGTGGAAGAGTGATAGTAGACAGGATGTCAAAACTCACAAATTACCTCTTTGAATATGGCTGCATATTAAATTTCTGATTATAGAATATTTTTCTTCTTACAAAATTACAGATTTATTTTCTTCTGGAAAGAAAGAACTTATTTCTCTGGTTTGGTTCAGTCATGACCACAGATGATAAATTTTGCCCAGGGTAGTGAAAGACATACAACATGATTTTCAGCAAAGGAATTGGGTGCCTTTTAAGCTTGCTTGTCCTTGTGAAATTTGAATCACTGGGGTCTGAAATCACATACATTTGGAAGCAGAATCAAACTCTTACTGGAGCTGCTCAACTTCTAGATCTGTCTAAAACCAATTTAGGTAAGGATATTGCTTTCCTGGTCTTTTCCTAGTAAGTAGTAAAGCTGACACTTTCTTTGATTCAGTTTAATATGATCTAATCTTTTTATGTCAGCACTTTCAATTTTTCTTTCTTAAGAATAGGGAGATCAAAGCTAGCAGCAAAAATATCTTACTTAAAGTGATTGAGAGCTGACTGGCTCAGACCTACAACAGCTAAAGAGAAAATGTTTCCTGAGTTGTGTATTAGATCCTTACATTACAAGTAGAAGTGATGCTGTTGCAGGTGCAATGGGGGTGGGCAGCAGGTACAGAGCAAAAATCACAGCTGTCTCATTTTTGCACAGAAAGCAGCAATCTGCTGCTATCAACAGGCCAGGTACTGCTGAATGTTTTAGCAGATGAGTTCTCTGTGCTGAATAATGATAGGGGTCACTGAAACAAATCAAAGCATCTTTCTTCTTTATTAAATTTTTTCTATCACGTACTAATATTGTTCCAGCAGTGCTCTCATGCTTACTGCTACATGGAGCCGTGTGCTGGGACAAATTCTGACTCCTGTCACAATGGCCCTGTAGAAGCCATGATCAGAGTCTGCACTGTAGAGGTGTATGCACATCTTTAGCTTGGGCTGATCAAAGCACCATGGTTAATATCTGCTTTTTATGATATACAACTGGAGAAAGAGGAACTATAGGCTATATAAGCAAAACCAATAGGTGAGATTTCCATGTGCAACTGACTAATTCCAGCTATAGAACACTACACATACGTAATTTTACTGCCTGTGCATGCCATGGGCAATTTAAAAAGTGCCTAGGGATTAATGGGCTATGAGGTGCTCAGCAGAAAAACGTAAGATCCTCTAATGTGCCCAGCAGAAAAATATAGGATCCTCTGATGTGCCCGGCAGAAAAATGTAGGATCTTACCCCTAAGGTAAGATCAAACAGGAATCTTCTAACCCTCTTAATGAGGCAATAAATGCTGGTTAATAATAAAGTGCAATGCATGTAATTTGAGAAAAGTATTAGAAACGCTTTTGTCCTTAGCAGGTGCTGAAACAGGGAAATGCAAACTTTATTCCATATATCATTTTTACATCATTCTTAATTCCTGTTCTGCTTATGTTACTATATGCAGGAACCAGACCCCCAAAAAACTTCAGTGCTTCCCTTAGACTAAAATATTTTGAAATGTGATTCAACGTTCACAAAATGTGAAAGCTTGTGGAGTTATTTTACCTCAGATTTTTTGAGAACTTGTCCTTAAAACTTATGTAATTATAGCTGAGTGTGTGAGTGAAGGACATTTATGCTGAACCAAATGGAATATGCATGTAATGCTCTTGCTGAGGAGTTGTAGTCACCTGATACTTTGTAGCTAATGATAATTGTCTAATAAGAAGAACCTGAAATTGTTTTCTTAGAAGTCTGCTATCATAAATAAATCTGTTAGCAATGTGTGAATACAAAACAGATTGAATCTAGCTAAAAGAGTATTTGCAGTATGTGAAAGGCAAGAATCAAGGTCACACACAGCATGTTGAAGTGTTGTATTGTTGGGGTTTATTTTCCCTTTCAAAGTTAACGAAGTGATTAGAAGTGGCACTTGTCAGTGGCCAGCTACACGCTGAAAATGCTTATTTGTGGCCCAGAGCTGAGGCTGTTTACATGCTGATCAATTAGTAGTCTCATTTTTTTTACTACCTGCGTGTTGTAGACAAACTGACAATTAAATTTAATACATAAAATTATATTCTGAGGTCTTTGCAAGCTGCGCAATTAAAAATAGATTTTCTGGGTGTCCAGCAGCTGGGTAAAATATAAGTATTTAAATAATTCTATATATAAAATGTTAAGTAAATTTTGAGAAGAGTCTTGGCAGGAATGTTTGAGATTATTGAGTTTTTCTTTGCAAATACAATATAGATTTCTACTTTAAATCTAAGTGCAAATAAAGGCGTCCATAATTATATGCTTCTAATTGTGAAATGCATAGATTTAGCTTTGACCCACAGCCTTGAGCTGAGAAGAGGAGGACCACTGAAGACCTACTGTGTGTCTGAGCTCAGGGATGGAGACTGACCACAGACTCTGTAACTCTGTACCTGGAGGGTGCCTGTCTCTGCAAAGTGTGAAGACCCCTCTTTTTAACCACTTCATGGTATTGAGTGCAGGAAGAACTGGACAAACTTTGTGTTGCAAGCCTTGCTCCCTTATAAATACCTGTGACTGCACATCCATCCATCCCATCTATACATAGCAGAGAAACTGCCACAACTTTTCAGGAAGGATGAGATTTTTGTCTGTACCAAGGTTCCATTTGCTATGACTTTGCTCAAGAGTATTCTTCTTTTAGTAGATTTTGGTGTTCTTAGTTATCAATCAGTGTTTTCAAGCTTTGGCTTTTACCCCATGTTGTAAAGTGACAGCTGACTTTGTGGGGTTTTTGATACTGTGGTGTTATACAGGTCTTGAAATAGACCCCAGCAGAAAAAGTTTTAGTGTCTGAGGAAAATGTTTCCCTTGGTAGATGTTTGGTCTTTTGCTTACTATATTGGTTGCCAGATTTTGGATGTGAAAAGCTTCCCTAAAATTGTCACTTTAGAGAGTACTGAAAAGCTAAGAATTTTTCTGTTTCACTTCTGCTAAAACATCAGAGCAATTTCTCTAAATAAATGTACTACTCTCAAAGAGTTCAAAGACACCAACAACGTCTTGCCTATATTCTGCTTGGTACCAGAACTCACACTTGCACTTACCTGGCATCTTAGAATCATAGAATGATTTGGAAGAGACCTTAAATACCATCTAGTTCCAGCCCCCCCTGCCATGGACAGGGACACCTTTCACTAGACCAGATGGCTCAGAGCCCTAACCAACCTGGCCTTGAACACCTGCAGGAATCTGTGGCTTCTTTGGGCAATCTATTCCAGTGCCTCAACCATCCTCACTGTAAAGAATTTCTTCTGAATACCTAAACTAAATTTATTCTTTCAATCTGAAACCATTCCGTCTTAGTCCATTATTCCACTTCCTAATGAAGAGTAGCCCCATGTCGGCCCCTTCAGATACTGGAAGGTTGCCATGAGGTCTCCACACAACTTTCTCTCCTGCACACTGAACAGCTTGTCTTTGTAGAGGAGATTCTCTAGTCCTTTAAACAACTTTGTGGATCTCCTCTGGACTTGGTCGAGCAGTTCCATGTCTTCCATCAAAGAGTGCATCTGTAGGTGTCAGGTGAAAAATACCTGGTTCAGGAAGACCTTAAGGAAAACAGATACTGTGTGCCCCTTACAAAAATATATGTGTGAGGGATCTATGTATTAAAGAATGTTTCCGAACTGCTGCGTTCACAAGAACAACTGCTTAAAACATTAGATAATAATCAAGAAAGCATTTTTTATTCTATTTGGGTCAACATTCAGTATTCAAGGGTGGGAGTGAGATTTTCTCTATGTGCCTAATCAGTTTTGAACAGGTTTGAACATGTGTCCTCAGTAATTGCAGAAAGTTATGGAAGGCTTTTGGCAACTACTTTTCATTGATTCTACAAATTAGAGTTTTAGTTGGTTTCATGCGCTAGAGAAAAATATCAGCTTGACTACCACATTCACTGAAGAAAGCTGTACCACTTTCTTCTTGTCATTTTGAAAGTGGTGAAAAATCCACAATCCTTGTTGACGCAATCAAGGGTCCAAATAGTAAAGCTGTCTCAAAAGCAATGGTCAGGTTTTAGGGCTTTTTCAATGTGTCCAAACTGAGTTGAGAAATTGATACAATTTTTTGTTTTTTCTGTTCAATGTTTGAATCCTCTCATACTAGTATAGTGAGGCTGCAGTTGCTAGTCTGACAATCTGACTTCTGACTGGTGTCCTCAGGTCCACTCTTTCCTTCTGAACTGAATGGGACATGGAGACATGTACAAAATTCTGCAAGGTGACTCCAGTTTTGAAGTTCCTGCCTCTGTTGCCAAGAAGCATACAAAACAGTTATGGCACTAATTTAGATCACAATAATATAAAGTGACATAAAAGCAGATAGTTTATTTACATCTTGCCCTTTGGCATTAATGAAGTCCAGAATGGGTGCAGCAGTCCAAGTCAATTATGTTATGAAGGCAAAGTCGATGGCAAGGGCCATCTCAAAGACAATACCTGCCCAGAAAAGCCACTCTGGTAGGTGTAGCATAGACAGACGAATGCCTGAGAACAAGGGCAGTGTACCAGGGAGCATGAGAAACCAAGGACCTGGCTTTTCATCCAGTTTCTTCCAGCTGAAGCACTTATGTCAACTGGCAGGATTGCAAAGATAGTACTGTAACTGAGGAAACAACAGAGCTTTTTCCCTATTGTTTGGTTTGGGGAAACCAAAAATCCTTACGTGGACTTTCCATCTATTAAAGTAAGTTCTTTTTATAGGGACATCTTGCTGCAATTGTGGAATTTTATCTACTCAAAAGCATCAACAGTTATCTTTTACCAAGAATAGCAAATAGTCTTTGATAAGAGACCAGGGAAATACAAGTAATTCTTCTTGGTTTTGCTTGTTGTTCCTCTTTACATATTTTGGATTTCTTGAGTGTGTGTGTGTCTTGTCTTGTTTGTTTATTTTGTTTTGATTTGTTTGTTTTGTAGGTTTTTAATGTTTCACTTGGATTTTTTTTTTAATTGGGTGGTAGCAAAATGTATTGTTTTGTGTAAGATTTGCGTAGAATTTTTTATCTTCTTTTTTTCATGCGGAAAAGTTAATAGCCGGGAGTGGAAGTGGATAAAGAAAATACTTATGGCTCTAGAATTTTTCAAATTAAATAGTAGATCTTTTAAAATTATCTTAAGCCTATACGTATCTTTTTTCAGCCTCCTAAATGACATTTAATCACTTAGATTCTTTTGAAAATTTTATTATTTTTTACCATACAAATCTTGATCAACTAAGTATAAACATTTATTTTGGTGGCAGATATGTTAATGATTGTTCTAACTTATTTACTTACCTCCGTAGAGATTTTATATGTTTTGATATAAGTGCAGATAAAGGATTTACTAAATTTAAATAAAACTTCATTTTCCTCAAACATATTGTATTCCATTTTCTTGCCAAAACACAGTAAAACAAAATATATGGCATATTATGCAATAGGAAAAAGGAAATATATTTTAATCAGATATGAATAACAGATTAGAAGAATCTTTAATTCACTTTTATCTTGCTTTGATCTGAAACCAAACTCTGAGCAGCCAGAAACATTAAAGACTTAGAGGAAACAAAGATGACTCATTTTCTTGGTTCACATTGAATTGATTTTCTAAAGAAGGGAGTATGCCTTTGAATTATATGTACCATTTAAAATGTTTTGAGCTGATTTCTCAAAAAGTACACCTGTGGCAGATGCTCAAATGCATCTGCCATTGTATCAGCATTAAACATGTAACTAAAACTTTCTCCAGTATTCATTGCTATATTATATTTTTCCTTCTACATAGCAGTTGGCTTAAGTCTTTCTTCAAGGACTTGGGCACATTGCATAGTGAAGAACACAGAATTTCAGCTGAAGTCATGCAAGCAAAATATGTTGGCTTCTTGATATATCACCAAAGAATATGACAGTTTATTTGACTTGGGAACTTGAAACAATATTTATACATTAAGACCATTGCTGTCTATGACAAACTTGACACAGTAATCTGCAGATCTTAAAAGAAAGGAAGAAAATGTTTTATTTTAATATTGTTCTGATCCATTCTATTCCTGTGTGTAGCCAAAATAGTTTTAAAAAATGTCTTTAATAACTAAGAGTATCAAGGGCTTTGCTGTTCCCCATCTCTAACTTACACAATGTCAGGAGGATTGTGCTGATGCAGCAGAAGATTTGGTTTCATCATGCTTTATTGCAGTGAGGACATTTCTAGCTTGCTGGCAAAAGAGAGACTGGAAAAACTAGAAGTAGTAGTTTTCTAGGCTCTGCCCATGTCTAGATCACAGAACAGTGTTTTCTACAGCAAATTGTATAGATGCCTATCCTGTAAGTACTTCTACTCCTTAGGAAGCTAATTATCTCTGTCTTGTCTTGCTAACTTGGCATTTCAGACTTTAATTTGTTCCACTGAGGTGCCTGGAAGCAGCATTGTCATAGGCCAGTTGCAGTTATGGGCAGTAAGTGTGTTGTGCTGTGCTCATGTTTCAGATCCAAAGTTTATAACTTCTCTTTAAGATAAAAAAGTAAAAAAGGTGAACTTCTTAAAATGTAGAAGCAGTGGTGTTTGGAGAATAGGATGAAATTGCTACCTGCTGTCCTGTGCAAATGTAGCAGTGCTGCTTCTCATGTATAATCAAGTAGTTCGGGCTTGTTGCCAGCTCTAGCAGTCTGTAGGGTGGCAAATGTTCATGGTGACAGCTAGTAGAGGTTGGCTTTTCCTTTAAGCATAGAAACTTATTTCACTTATTTGCTTGAAGCTGAGAGAGGCTAGCTTTATGGCTCTGCACCATGATGCAGACGAGTTCCGAAGTACAACGCGCAGAAAATTCTTTTCCTTTTGATAATAGGAAAGTTTAATTGATGATCACAGCTTGAGTCTATGCCATCAACATCAAGAAGTGTTCAAAAGCAATTGTAGGGATGTGCATATTTGTACTTCTTACCTCAAATCTGAATATTGCTTTGTCTACGAATGATAAACCATAATAATTTGAGCAATGGAAAGGACCTCACTACAATTTGGATTATATAGCAGCATGCCAAGTGAAGGCTTATATTTAAAATTATTGCCAAAATAAATTCAGTCCTGGTCCTTTCCTATCAAGTTACTTTGATTGCTTGCAATAGGAGAGAAAATAATGAGGAAAGTCTTGTTAGAACTATGTAAAATTGTGCAGTGTTTCTTGGAGCACTAGAGGGAGCAAGAAGGTAAAAGTTCTCAAAAATGCAAATGCTTACTTGGAGGTTGAATCCTTAGGGTAGAAGTCTACCCTACCATGCAGGTAAATAAAACCAATAGACCATTAAAAATCCCCCAACAAAACACAAAGCATTATCAAAACTGAAGTGATATTTTACATTGGTTTTAGGAATTTTGTTCATTTGTAATGTTTTGTCCTATTATTGTTTTTAACTCCCACATACGCACGCTAACATCATTCCTCTCCTTCTCCTCCCCACCCCCCTTCCCTTTTCGTTTGTTGTTTCGAGGGGATGCCTTTGTTTTCATATCTCTGAATGCCAAGTGTGTGTTGATCTAGGCTGCTGCTAAGGGCTGGCTCTGACGGAACCAGAAGTCCTTTTTTCTCCTCATCAGAGACCCCTTTAGGCAAATGTTAACCTGCCAAGAGCATGTGCCTTCCAAGGAGGATTTGCAAATGAACTAGTTGTTTTCCACGAAAAATATTTCCTGACCTAAATCTTTCTGTCCTAAGGAAAAAAAAAAAAAAAAAAGAAAACTAAAAAAAGAAATGATGTGCAATGAGTACTATTGCAGATGAGAGAATATTTTCCCTAGTGTCCCCCCTGCTCAGTCATATTTACTGTTTCTAGAATAAAATAATACATTCTGGTGAGCACAGCATTTCATTTGGATTGTATGCAGAACTGACCCCGAGCCAATAAACAGATGTTTTACCCAAGTGGATTAGCCCACTTGCATGTTTGTCTCAATTATAATCTGCCAGTAGCTTTGGAAAATCAGACATTTGGGGGAATAGTCTCATCTTAGAGTGTTGGATATTACTGGCTGACTCCTCCTGGGATTTGTGAACAGCAGTGCCAGTACAATGAATTTTAAATACAATTCTACAGTGCTGAAAAAGCCTGTTTTTTATGAGGTATCACAAGCATCATGGTGGTAAATAATTTAAATGTTCTCTTTCCTGCTCTCCTTTGTGTTTCTTGGAAACTTTAAGCACTGCTTTGTATAAATAAGAGCAGGATAAGTTTGGAAATGCTTGACCCAGGACATCTGTGCAGCCTGAGGACAGTGTGAGGTGACACCTGCCCCTAAGGCTTAGGGGGAGCTGTGGGCAGGCAGGTGGCAGCAGCCTTTGCTAGAGGAATGCTCTTAGAGGCAGAGTGCGTGTAGCAGGAGGTTCCCAGTACTGAGAGCTGGAATTCTGTCTCTCCCAGTCTGCCAAGAGACTCTTTGTTTGTGCTTTATAACACTGTCAGCAAGAGGCAGGACAAGTTCCAATATGCAGTTGCCTCTTCTGAAGGTGAAGTAGGAAGAAACTCGGTGCCTGTTTTCTTTGACCTGGTTTATGTGCGCAGGCATAGCCACTTCAAGACTTCCATGTTGACTGTTTTGGCCCTTGCCTTGCAATATTTCTTCTAAATATACCAACAAGATGTCAGGCAGCAGTGGCACCTCCCAACCACAGGTACAATGGTGACATGAAAAACCAGTGTGCAGTGAGATGTGGAGCTTTCTTTAATAGTTCCGTCTTCCACGCAGATAGCACATTTTACTTCAATATTTGTGCAGCTTTTGTAGTTTTGGTATAATATCTTCTGCCTTGCAACTATATTCTCCCTTGACAATTAAAGAAGTGCCAACCTTTTGTAAAACTTTCAGTTTATTTCTGGATTATATTTGCTAATATCACTGTTACATCCCAGTTTTCTTTGCTATTGTTTTTACAACAAACAGAAATAGGTCGATTTATACCAGTGCTCCGATTTTACTGTAGGTCACCCCAGGATTGGATGAAGCAGTGATATAGTGAATAGGGTGCTGACCTGTGCTCAGTGACTCCTGCTGCAGAGCGAGAGCTGCTGTAGTGACAGGACCATCCCTGTAAACAGAGTTCTTCCCTTGAACTGGAAATTCAGTCTACAGAACGTTTCCTGATGCCCAAAATTTTGGTGGACATCCTTAATTTTCCTCTACTAATGCTTCAATATTTATGTCTTAGTACCCTTATTTATGAAAATAAAACTTTATTCCAAAATCAAATCTGTGGTATCTGCAGCAGGTTAGGTGTCAAGAAGGCTTTTGAAGCTTAATTTGAGGCTTGAGTTTTTTTGGAATTAGGGTTGTTTTTCTGAGAAGACAAAGCCACAATAATTACTGTTGCTGCTTATCCAAAGGGCATTACTGTTAACACTTAACAAAAGTTTTGTACAGAAGCACATTCCTCTGCAGTGTATCTAGGAATACAACGCTGCCCCTAAAGATTAACTTAGTGTTAGGAACTGTATTCTCCAGTTTAGTGCTCCCACTGAAGCCACTCTGAACCACGTGCTGCTCACTCACTCTGCCCCATCCCTCTCACCTCATGCCTCTACTCTACTCCCTTGTGGCAGCTGGAGAGGGAAACTGGGAGCACAAAAGGTAAGTGTAATTTACTAGAAACAGCAATGAGATAAAAAAATGAACAGTTACAGCAACAATACTCATGACTGAGTGTATAAGAAAAGAAATATTATTTCTCACTCTGCAGAAACCACCTGCAGTACCTGACCACTCACTCTACCATGTTGTCCTGAACCAAAGTGACCCTTTCCCCCCTTCCTGGAAAATGAGTGAATGAGGACGGAACAACCCCCATGTCCTTGCCATGCCCTCGTCCTGGTTACTGCAAAAAATTAATTCTCTCCTGGCCTGAACCAGGACACTTGGTCACTTCATATCCCAGGTTAGGAAAATGTCCCTCCTGAAGACAGCACTGAAAGCAACATTCAATAACAATCTTAAATCTCACTGAGATCAATGAGAATTTCATCAATGTCTGGAATTTAACATGTACTTAAAATGTTTCAGTGAATGAGGAAGGCATAAATCCATCTTTGGATGGTTGTCTAGCTGGATGCAAGGTTCTAGAGACATTAACTCCCATCCTTTGTCTCCTTCTGAAGCCAAACACTCCTCAGAGTAAGAGACCAAAGCTGCCCCAGGTTCATAGGCTGGGTGCTGGTTTTTAGACTGTTCTGATCATATCATCTAGCTTCTCTAGATCAGAGCTCAACTTTCACTCCAAGCCCATAGTAATTTTTTGAGTCAGAGAAGGCCATAGGCTAAAGAAACTGTCTGCCTGTCCCATGGTTAGGAGTAAAGGAAGCTGTTGAGCTCTCTCCATCTTGAATTACCATCTGTGCTCAAATGACCAGCTTAACAAAGGCTCTGAATGTGTCTAAGGTTTCTGCTGGTTTGGGGGGTTTTTTTGCTGCCTTTCATTCTTACTGGAATGGAAGGCAGCAATCTCGATGCAGCTAAAATGATAAGAATTTTCATTTGCAATATTTTTAGTTTCTTTTTCATTTTGTAAAGGTTTCTGGAATTCCAGCCATTCTAGGAGGCAGCCTCTATAAATACTTGTGTACTGCATATGTTTTTGCTATAAAATATATCTTAGCTTCCCAGCAGTTTTCCGAATGAAATGATTGAAAGCCTTAGATGAAATAGGTCTCAATATTTGTGTATTATCCAAGGTAATAACAAATGGCACCCTACTTGAATATACTTACAGATTCTCATACTTTTTTCAAAGCCAGAGAATACATTTTATGTATTTTCATTATAATTTTAATTGCATATTTTTTCATAAGTGCAGGGCTTTAAAAATTATATATTTCTTATATAGAAAAAAATAACTACATTTTACTTTCATATATTCTGATTATAAAAGAAAAACAGAAAAGTTTTCAGTTATCCTGATACGAACTCATAGCTACTAACTCTGGAGTAATTCTGCATTTACATAAAGTTGAAGACTGGAAAAGTCTGAAAATAAAAGAAAAATTGTTGTGAGAAGAAGAAATTTTTTTTATTGAAAGTCGTGGAAATTGCTCACATGCCTTCAATTTATTGCTTCCCTGCTTGGGCTAAGGAGCCACAGAAGCAATAAGTGAAATGGATCTACTGGGTAAATAACATCTCGATTTTTGTAATCCTTTTATGTGCTTACAGAGCAATGATTAAGTGAATGTGGCTTCTTAAAATTGGGCAGTATTTTAGCTCATCATATTCATATGCCAGATATGCTGCTGTTTTGATAATTATGCATCTATTGTCAGAGACAATCTCCACTTGTATAAAAGCTGCAGGTGTTTAGCACTTATTAAAATCAGGCAATTCATCTGTGGTCAAAAAATGTACATGCTCAGCCTTTTTACCACTATGTGATATTGAATAAAGTTTTGCAACAAATTTCGAAGATCCAGCCCAGTGCCCTTTCTTTTAATTTATTGAAAGAGAAAGGACTAGCTCTTGATTTCTTTGGTATGCATATAGGTAGCTGTAGACAGGATTAGCTTAGTTCTGCTTGAATATTTGCTGTCAGAAATAGTGCCTTCTTCTGGCAGTTGCTTTTGACAAGCTGGAAAATGGATACATTTTACTTAAGGAAGATCCTCGAGGTAAGTATTCTAGGTGCTCTCTTGTTGTTTGAGGCAAGAGCTGAGCATATATTTTAAAATTTTAGTTTACTTGCTGTCCCTCTCTTTGATATATGAAGGGAGTGAGTGGAAGTGAGTGAGAGGCTGAGATGCTCAGCACACAGCACCCTGGAGAGAGAGCTTTGCTTCTCATTTGAAATGCAGAGACTTCTCTGGTCAGCTGAGCTCATGGAAATTGAATGCATGCCTCATCTGTACCAGTCACAGGATAATGTGGGCTGTAGTGTTTAAGCTGTTCACAAAATGTCAAAAGAACATTTTGTCCGTGCAATACCCACATTATAAAGCATGGAACTACTTTAGCTTTCAGATGCTGTGTCAGCCATTACTGCAGATTTGTACTATTTATCATAGGAAACAGCTGAGCTTTGGGTTTATTTGGATCACATTTCAGGTGTTTTATATATGTTTTTAGCCTCTAAGCTCTGCCAGCATGCCCAAGTGGAATGAGATGTTCAAGGCCCAAGCGCAAATGGACATGCTCCGGTGAAAAGCTTCTGCAAAGTGGGAGTGAAATGTTTCAGCTGCACAAAGAAAATCTTTACCTCCCCAGCTGGACCTCTGAGTGAGTCAGGTCTGGGTGCTGTGTTTTTCCAGTAGCTATGAAGATTAGTAGGTGTAGGCAGGGATTTTGATATATTATACTTATTTTGCTGTTGTGTAATAGCCTATTGTTTATCTAGTGCCAACACAACTCCTTGAAATTGCTGGTAATGTATATTATATTTTGTATGTTCTCTCTCTCATGATGGTACACTGAACAATGGAAGCATTGATAAATATTTTGTAAACAATATGTACCAATTACCTTGATAAAAAAGGCAACTAGCAATTTTTTCCTGAACTCTGATTTTGACATCAAATAAGGCACAGTCTGAAGTGTTCTTAACAAAATAGAAGTTTCAATTCTACCAAGATAGTTAATGGGGTTTCTTTCCACTTATGCTAAAGATAGTTGCTAACACCTTTGGTCTGTTAATGTTCATCACAAAGTTCATCTGGTTGGCATAATTTGAGTTTACTTTAATGATTGCAATGAAAATGACAACCCAGAGTGTGAGGGTTTTTTTAAAATATTTTCATGCATGATTTTAAAAAACAGGCTTCTCAAAAAAGAAGATGCCTGGAATCTTAAGATTATAGTTGAAGGCAAAAGTTTGCTTTGCATATAATTGATTAGCAGCCTAGCTGTAATTGAAAAAGGGTGTCTTTTATAAATGTGCAGAAAAGAAGTGATAGTATTGCTGCTTGTAGATAGCTTAAAGTGACATCAGTGTTCTCAGAATGTGATTTTGTGCTTATTTTTACCATAGTTTGTAGTGGACAGCCCTCCAATAGAAAGTGAAACCATACTTTCTTTTTTTTTTTTTTCATTGGTTTAGTAAATCAGATCAGATGCTGTGGTGTGTTCTTAAGTTCGTTAGTTTGCTCCCCCCATTTTCTGTATTACTTCCTGCTGCTACCCTGCCAGTTATGTTGCTATGGAAATGAAACTGCTTCTCCCTTGGTTTCTCTTATAAAGTGAAAGTTGTTTCCTCCTTGGGGTCAGTCAATCACTCTTTTTCTCCTCCCAGGTTTCGAGAATTTTCTTTTCTCTGGGAGGTATGGTTGGCTGTAGCCCCGGAGCCCCTCCTATGATTTATAACAGTTGGTTACTTTAGTATATCAGTTATGTTTCGTACCTCCAAATATGTATTTCTATTGGATAGCCGGGTTTCCCTGCCTTCTTCCCCCCTTTTCCCTTAAAACCCTCTCCTGCCCCTTGTTCGGGGCCATTTGCTGGGTGTTTTCCTCTCCTTGTTGGTTCTTCTGTAATAAACCGACAGTTTACCCCCAGCAAGTGGTCGCCTCCTAATTCGTCTCTCACCGCGCTGCTCCGAGCTATCAGCCAGCTCAGCCCGAGGCCAAAGCCGCCGAGGGGGGCTGTTTTCTGATGCACAGGGGCCCTGGCCTTCGCCCCTCACCAGATAGCCGGATTCCAGGGCCGTTCACGCCCCCGCGCAATCAGAGTTCCCAATAGACTCTTTTTTCCTCTCTCCAGTTATTCTAGCAAGGGTTGCAGTAGCTACACTGAAGGCATGTGAGTAACTAGAGGAGTAAATCCTTCCAGATTTTTCACCAGCATATCAGAGCAAATCTGAAATTCTTTGTGCCCTCACTGACCAGTAGCAACACATTTGCATCTGCTACAATGAAATGTGTTACTTAATTAAAGCTAAACTGAGCATCTTGAATTTTGATGATCAAGTACCTGTGAATTTTGATAATCAATACATGCTCATGTATCAACTTGCTGCCTACAGACTGTGCCCAGAAAAGCCTTTTCAGATGGGCTGGAGGGATGAATTTGAGAATCACTCCCTGATGATTATAACACCAAGAATCATATTCTGAAGATATTAAACATAACCACAGATTTCAGTCAATCTTAATAAAGTGCCACGGAGTGCCCAGATTAGAAGACCAGATTCCTGGTTCTTCTCCTGTAAGCTTTCTCTGGCTCACTACTTTACCTGTTAGGGATTTTACAATTAAGGGTTTTGGTGCATTTACGCATCAACAGGTATGAAGAGGTATGAAGAATTCAGGTCTACGTAGGAGAGATGTGAATATGGACTTGCACTTACTCATTTTTGCTTGCCTGTGCTTAGAGTTTTAGAGATTAAAAAAATTACTTCATACCTTTAAAAGATACATTGATCCCTCTGTTAAATAATCTCCGATAGTTATGGGCACAATTCCTTTTTGTGTTTCCATATATGATTTAGTTGAATAAAGGACATGAACTATTTCTTCACGTTTATATACCTTTATTTCAGAGAATAGTCATCCTCATACCTAAATATGTCTTGAAACAAAAATACCTTCCCGGGATTAGCAGTGTTGTAAAAAACTTCTACAACATTGTGGGAATATTCAGATGGGTTAATTGCCTTCAACTAAAACACCTGCATACTGACATCTGACTACCTACATACTCCATCCAAAACACCTACTTTTTCTCTTCAAATCTTAGATTTCAGGTCTTAGAATCTGAAATGTGCCAAAGTTACTCAACAATGTGTGGCATGGAAATCACCCATGATTTTTTATTTTGCAACAACTACCTGGAATTCATGAAACTTTGCCATCTGTTTAACACTTACGCTGTGTAGATGATGAAGATATTTTGCTTCATCTCCAAAATCTTTGTCAAGGGTATGATACAGACGTAGTGAAGGAGCAACTAAGTCAACTGTATTGCAACACACAACATAAAAAAACACCTTTATCTCAGAGATGATCAAATGGACTATTCTACTTTTAAGAGTATTTTTCTTGTTGTTATTATAAAAGAAAAGAAACCTTAGAAGTGCAATTCAAACTTTTTATAAGAGAATTTTATTGATCATAATTTCAAGACAGAATAATTGAAAAAACTCAGAGATGAATTGAAGAAAGGTGAAGTGGGAGCTTGAAAGAGCTTTTTGGGATAAACCATTACAATTTCAATTTAAAAAGTTATCTGTTTCTATAGTAAACAGAATATTGTGAAGTATTTTATAGGAGTTTGTGTGTAGAAGTGATTTGAAAATAAATAAAGAAATAAACTTTTGAAATACTAGAAATTAAACTATCCCAGCATATGAAAGAGAAAATGCAGGATAATACCAAAAAAGATCCAATAACATGGAGATAGTTGCAAGATATGAAATTGCTTTCCCTGTCAAAGAGTTTTTCAAGTATCTTGCCTCCATAATGGGACAAGATGGCTAAGAAAAGAGTAATTTTCTGTCCTCTCTGAGAAGTACCAATTCTGACAGGCACGGATGCACTCTTGCATGTCCATTTCAAGAGGGTCATTGCTGTTCTCTATAAGCAAAATATTTTAAGAGAGATGGCACTCACAAAAATTCTACGAAGCCTGACTGATGCTGCATGAGTCCTTGCAGGATTAAGTCTGATAGCATTGTCCTTCTGTCCTCCAATGTGTGAGACAGACATGAGCAGGGATGATCCCAAGGACCATCCCTTCACTTGGGACCTTCACTGGCTTCAGCAGAGTCCATCTCTGCGTGCAATGGGGTGCAATAAGAAGAGCATTCCCCACAGGTAAGGACCGATGATCCTGCCCCTCTTCCCAGCCCCCACGAGGCCACATCTGGAGTGCTGTGTCCAGTTCTGAGCTCCTCAGGACAAGAGAGACATGGAATCGGTCCAGCAGAGGACTACAAAGATGAATGGGGGACTGGAGCATCCCTTTTCTGAGAAGAGCCTGAGGGAACTCGGGCTGTGCAGTCTCAAGAAGAGACGACTGTGAGAGGACATCATCAGTGTCTGTCAGTATCTGAGGGGTAGAGAGGTCAAGAGGGTGGATCCAGGATCTGCTCAGTGGTGTCAAGCAATAGGACAGGAGGCAACAGGCACCTTCCTGTGATAAAGAAGTTAGATAAAGATAAAGAAGAACTTTTTTACTGTGCAGATGACCGAGCACTGGAGCAGACTGTCCAGAGAGGTTGTGGAGTCTCCCTCACTGGAGATATTCAAGAACTGTCTGGATGCAATTCTGTGCCACGTGTATTGGGATGGCTCTGCTTGAGCAGGGAGGCTGGACCACAGATTTCACTGTGGTCCTTTCCAACCTGTTTCATTCTGTGACTTTGTTTATCTTCCACATTTGAAACAGTTTTATGATTGCAAAGCAAAGCACTGAGGAATCAAAGGACAGTTCCTTTATGACAGCAATTTCACTTGCATGTATGAATTGAGTTAACAGAGATCAAACCTCAAAAAGGTAAGGCTTGGAAGCACTGTTCAGTCTATTGCCTTAAAGCTGTTTTTCTTAGAGCAGCTTTACGTGCAATTGATTTGCTGCCTGTCCTATGCAGGGATCTTGCAGAATAGTTATCAGGGGATTGTGTCATGAAATATTTGGAAAGACAGTTCCTACTATAATGAGAAACTTAACTTTTGATAAAATTACTGATTTGTGCATATCAGTAGGAAGACAATTTGTCAGAAAGAATCATAGCTGTTAGGCTCTCTGTAATCCTTTGATTGTCAAGGGGGCATCCCTGGTAGTGGAAGAAGGAAGGTCTGGGAGGGGGAAGCCTTTCATGTGTGCAAGAGAGAAAACTTTGAAATATGGCCTATGAAGATGAGACTTGTATGCCTGACTTCTAAAGAATGTCTAATAAATGCCTTCTTGGCTATATTTTCACTGCTCTAACTTTGCTTTATTTTGACGTGTGATTCCTCCTATCCTGCTTCGTCTATTCTTGTTTTTCTGCATCCATATTTCAGGACCTAATTTGGGTTGAAAAAGACCTCAGGACATCTCCAGCCCAATCTCCTGATCAAAGCAGAACCAGGTAGGTCAGGCCAGGTTACTTAAGACTATTTTGGTCAAGACTTGAAAACCTCCAGGGATGAAGTTTGAAAAGCCTCTCTGTACACCCTGCTCTAACATCTGAGTGTTCTCACTGTGAAAAAGCTTTTCCTTATGGGCAGTTTGAGCTTTTCTTATTTAAATTTGTGCCTGATGTGTCTTTTCCTTGCAGTACACACTGTCATCAAGAGCCTGTGTTTGTTTCCTGGATGACCTCCCTGTAGATATTGGGATATCCTCCTCACTGAAGCCAGGTGGTGGTTTAACACCAACAGGAAATTAAATTCCAAGTAAGCTGCTTCCTATTTCCTTCCTTCTGATATGGGAGGGACAAAAGCAGAGACTAAGGGTTGAGGTAAAAATTTACTGAAAACAAAAACCTATGGAATAAGAAATGTACAATAACAACAAAAATAATACCAAAAGTTTGCAAAGAGAGGTGTTTTATCCCCAGAAAAGTATTTACCACTAGGAACAAAAACGAGATGGTGTATGGTCGCTGCAGGTCATGTCCATGGTTTCCCCAGATAAAGAAAATAGGGTGACTGTTTCCATGTGCCACCCATGTGACAGTAGAGAGGAAAGGCAAGATGGCAAGGTTGCTTCCATGGATAGTGTTTCCCACCCCACTAGCCAAAACCAATGAAAAATCAGTGACAAACAAACCCCACAAAAGCTGCTCATCCTATGGGATCCCATTACCACTCCCCTGGGCTCCAGTCTCCACAGGATCCTCAGATGCTGCTTCTATGGCTCTGCTGCGCTGGAGGACAGTCCTGCTGTTGCTGCTTTCCATTCTGCTGCACTCCTGTTGGTCAGTTCAGCTGGGTTCAGCTGAGCTTCCTTCCACTGAGATCCACAGTTTTGGCCAGGTTGGTGTAATTCCCAGCTGTTCCTTTCGCCGTGGCAGTGTCTGCATAGGAGCTGTCAGTTCAGCACTGCAGCCAATTCACATTTTCACTGCTTTCCTTTCAGCACTACATCCCATAGCCACAGCCCAGAGCTGTGTGAACATGACCAATACCCTGATGTTATTCTATACCATCCTTACATCATTGCCAGGAACAGGGAAAAGGATTCTTTATTTCCCAGAAAGAAAGGATGACCCTTTCCCATTGAAGAGAAAGCATGGAGTGCAGAGAGTCTGTCCATCATTATTTTTATTGTTCTGCTATTGGTGAGCATTTTGCATGTAAATCACCCTCTCTTTGTACACTTTCGCTATAAGTATTGTTGCTGTTACTGTTTGTTCTCTCATCTCGTTGCTATTCCCAGTAAATTCTTATCTCCACCTGTGATCTTTAACTTTTTGCTTCCAACTGTAGGGCAAATGAAGAGCGAGTGCTGGAGCAGTTTCAGTGGCAGCACTAAGTTGGGAGATACTATTCCTTAACCATGACAACTTTTTTGTGGCTTTCTGGCTCCATATCATCCATTAATCGTGGCACTCTAAGCCTAATCACTCAGACATTTTTTATTGATCTACTAGTTAACTCTGCTGGTTTGAAAGCAGACCAGTGGGAGATATTAAGTTAGAACTACAATTTAATAGGAAAATTAAAATAAAATGCAGCATTACAAAAACACTGACAGAGTCAGAATACAACTTGACACCCTGTTGGTGTCAGGGTGTTGGTAGCAGTCTGACTAAATGGTGGCTACAGCGAATTTAACATAGAAAACAGCCTGAAGAAGACAGAAGGCTGGTCAGGTGCCATTTGCACTTAGTAAATCCACGCTGCTTGTTTTGAGACACCTTCTCATTCACAGGCATGAGAATGTGTACCTGTAATGATGAAGGTGAACCTGGTCCTTTTGAAACTTGGGTTGGCCTTCCACCAAGTCAGTGAAACTGGATGGCAATTTTCATTCCTGTGAAGAACAAGATACTGAATATTTCAAGTCAGTGGGAGTTTTAGCAGCTATTTCAGTGGAAACAGCTCCTAGCTGTAAAGTAGAAATGGGCTTGTTTGTTAATAAAAAGTCTGAGTTAATCATAGTTTAAGACTGAGGACAGGATTTTTTGTTTCATTGTATTTTTAGACAGAACTCATAGGCCAAACAATAATAAAGAAGGATGTCTTGCCCTGGGAGCTGCTATCACCCAGACACACTTGAAGTTTGTGTGATGTGGAAGGCATTATGAGCTAACCATAAAGAGCTCTGCCTTTAGTGCATAATAGCTAGGAGAATAGCTGTGCCTTGAAACTCAGACTAAGGGATTTTAGCTCAGTAGGTAGGAGACAGATTGAGGGTCAAACCTGACCTAACCTTCAAGATGATTTCAGCAGGAGTCCTGAAAGAATTGTATCTGTTTACCTTTCTTGTCTTTTTTGTTTTACTAAAATTTTCAGTCCTTGAATAATGAATTTGAGACCACGTAGCCTAATGCAAGAGCAAAACACAGTGTTGCACATCAGCAAGGTAAATAAGCGCTTTGTTTTGTTGACTGATAAAGCAATCCTTTCTTTTTCTTGTGTATTTTCTTTTCTCCCTGTTGTTTAAATTTGATTCTCATATGCTATTTCAAATTAGATTTAAAATGTGTGCTAACACATTCCTAAAAAGACATGCTGTCTTTGCTACATGACCAAGGAGTTTTATGTAATCTTTAGTGCAAAGAAAAGGGTAAATTCACCCTACACATGATTATGTATTCCACAGCTTGTACAGCTTTAAATCACTTGACCAGAAGGATGCTCATTACCAGGAACAGAGCCTATACTCCACATGACTACACACATCAGAAACATTTGATATGGATTTCTACCTGCCTCTTGATTGTGTACTAGTCTGGTAATATCAGAAAACCTGACATCTTTCCTCACTCTGCCACAGATTCTCCTAATCTAATTTGACACATTCAGCTGTAAAGCTCGAGTTAGAGTATTGGTACCACAGAATGTCTTTCAATAAATATGAAGAGATAAGCACATCCCAGGAATGATTCAGCCCATCTCTGTTTGTCTGTCTGTTGCTAATATATGGAGTTTGGGACAGTTAGGCTCCTATATTATTGTCTCACTAAAGCAAACAAATCTGTCCATGTTTTCACCCAATCTTGGGCAAGCATTGTTCCAAATAAACTTTTACAAATTATTTCACCCATTTTCAGACCCTTGAAAAATTTAGAATTTTTTTCCAATCCTTTTAGTGTGTTCTTGAAAGAAGTGTGGTGGGGGGAGTTCTATTTTGATAGGCAAAACGTTGATTGAGCAACTTTAAATTTTCTGTTGTTTTAATGAATTTCTGGATGGAAGCCATTCAATGCTCATAAATTTCAAAAATGTTCCAAACCAAGAGCTATTGCACGGCTCTGATTGGCCAAAAGGTGATATCAGGAGCCCCAAAGGTACTACTTCAGCATACCAAATTCAGCAAATCTTGGCTTCCCATTGCTTTGCTTTGGTCTTCAGAGCTGAGTGGAAACAAAGATAGCAACTGAAGATGGATCAATGGACCTTCAGGTATAGTTTGGTTCTGCAGGCAGCCAGACTTATTTAGACATAGACCCTTTTTAGAGGTATATAATTTCTATTTGCATGGCCATTTAATGCAGAAACCAATGACAGTAAGGAATAGGTAAGATATTTATTACAAAAGACTATTAAATACAACTGGAGGGAAATGCTTTAAGAGGGGGCCTACACAAGAAGAAAATTGTCTTACAGCCTGCCCCAGGCAAGGGAAAATGACAGCACTGGCATGCAGAAAAGTTTTACATGAGAAAGCTTTAGGTGGAGTGCAAACATCTCCTGAACTGGCAAAGTTACCTTTGGCATGTGTGCTCATCTTTTCATGCTTGGTGTATCACAGTAGGGCAAGGCTGACATTAACTGCAGTCTCTGGGTGTTACTTGTTTCACAAGTAATTGCAGACAGAACAGGGCTGTTCTAACGTAGGAATAAAGGAAACAGGAGATGTAAAAGAATATCCAGGATTCAGCACATTATCACCCAGTTTTCAGCTCTCATATCTTTTTGAGGTACAGAAGTGCTGTTATTTTCAGGATATTGATGGTAAATGTATTAAAGTCTAGCAGTATTAAGCTGTTTATGATAAATCCCACACAGAATCTGCAGAAAAGCATGAAGAGAATTCATAAGGTCAGCTCTATGCCTTCATTCTCAGACACTGCATCTCTTTACTCAACTACTAATAGTGAATTTTTCCCAACCTCATGCAAACTGTTTTTTCTCTAATTTAGTTCCATTGCTTTTTCCTGTCCAGTCCTCCTAATGCCATGATAAGCTGTGCTTCTGAATTCAAAAGGAATTCAAAAAGAAAACAAGAGCATGTTAAATGTCATATACAGTATGCTTTTGTGGGACTGTTAAACGAAATACAGCAAATAGTTCTCTTTCTCTTCTCGCTAGTTTAAACCACAGCTATAATGCAAGTTGTGATATTTATGTATAGAGTAACTTTTGTTGTCATGTAAAGACAAAATAATGGTTTTTATAGAACAAGATCTGACACTGCCCTATACTTTCATAGAACATAAGTGAATCTAATATACATGCTATTTCTCTATTTGGTGCTGCACATCTCTGAATTACTTGGACAAAAAAAAAAAACCAAAAAACAACAAACCAACAAAAACAAGTCCCTACAGAACCCTTAATCCTCCTTGCATAAGCCCCAACAATTTTCAGTGCTAAAACACTTGATTAGTAGTCCTTTCAGCAGTGATATCTTCTTAACAGAATTCCTGTGTTATGCCTTACTGGAAGAGCACAAGAGATGCTGCAAACAGCTGTCCCCTTGTGAACATAGGATAGCTTTTCACAAAAATATTTGCGATAGTAACATGCAAGTAGCTACCACTGGGTATTATTAGTTTTTTGTACTTGAACTCCAAGACAAGCCTAAAAAATTCAAATTTTAACAAATTCCATAGCACTACTTGAAAGCATAATATTTCTCATAAAGTGCACCAGTGGAGTCAGGCTACATACTCACAACATGACAAAGAAAGTCTCTTAATTTAAAACTGAATGAGTTCAGCTTAGCTTTAGTGGTGGTAATTTTTTTCACTCAGCTAATCATCCTCCCTCTGGGCTAATTTTGAACATTGCTCTTTATTTTCTCTTTACAGCTGTACTTAGAAAAGGAAGAGACACTAAGACATAGTTGTATTTTCCTCATTTATTCCTTTAAATGAAGTTAAAGAAACTCTAATGTTAAGGAGTGAAAAATCTCAGGAAATGTTTTCATTAGAACTCTGCTGGCAGCAGCTATGCCACTGGCATTGAGGGTTGCCTGTGTGTTCCTCAGTTCTCAGTTGCTCTATTAAGTGGTATAGTCTCTTCCTCTTGAAGTGACTCAATGTGAGAAAGCAACTTTTTTTTATTTTTTGCTATATTCTGATATTAAATAGATTTTTATTTTCAAATATAATGCTTTTAAGGCCTTATCCCAGTATTGCCAATAGTGTATTTAGAAACTATAAGAATACTAAGGCGAGGAAAGAGATGTCACAAAGACTTTAATTGTAAATTAATTCTGTACTTGCCTTCCATACTTTTCTGCAAACAGAAGTATTTCTGCATTTTTGCTACCTCTGACGTGGAGGGATGCTCCTGAAATGGAAATTGCTGATTCCTTTTTGCCTTAGCATCTGGTTCTGAAAAGGGCACATGAGAGTTCATCATGAAAGAGAGGGAAGAAACTATGTGACATCAGATTGGACCACAAAGTTATAGGATAGAATATGGATCAATATCCTGCTTCTTCTGCTAGCTGTTCTGACAAATGTATAAGTTGATAAACATTCAGCTACCTTTCTTGTCAGTTTAGGTGCTTTTATATGTTCTCAAGAAACCTTATAGGTAACAGAAGAATCCTCCTTTATTTCTCTTATTCGTCTTTCTTTCAGTCCAGTGAAAAGTCCATCTACAAATAATGACAACCTTTATCTTCTTTTAAACCATTTCTTCAACTCTTTGTCATATGGCATACAACCCTATCCTACAACTGGCAGATTTTACTGCATTGGATTTTTTTTTTGGCATGGTCTATGAGTAATTCTTAGGGACATTTTCTACTTCAGATTTTCTGTTTGTCCCTGTGGAATACTACTTAAGGTAGTTATTAACAGATTTTTATAAGTTTAATTTTTTGCATATGCAAAAACCTGTGGCAATTAATTTTGAACATTAAAAGAATTCATTACAGGGCTGTTGGCACAGCCTGTATTGAGAGTACACAATAATTGGCTGAATTTAATCAGATCCACAAAATGCTATTGTGATAGATGATACAGCAAGGGAAACTCTCTCTGCAACTGCAGAGCGTCTGCATGCAGCTTGCTGCTTGCTATGACTTAGATTTTGTAGTCAGCTACAGAATAGAAATTCTGTAGTGTGTGCTGGCTTTCTCTGGGTTTTTCATCTTGAAAGTGTGTTTTGAGTAGCTACATCACCATTGGACAGAAGGGGAAGTGGAAAGCTTTTACCCAGTACACAGAGACAAACATCGTACTGTCTTGTCTTGTTTGCCAAACAAACAGAGAAGATGTGAAGACTCAGGAAGACAGAACTGATGGTAGGAAGTGAGACCCAAAGAAAACCTGTGAAGACACAGCGGTTTGAGACGCAGTTTTGAGTGATTATTTCCATGTTGCTATCTTTACTTGGGGAATGTCTAAAGAAAATAAAGACAGAATACAAAGATTTTTCAGGAACCTAAAAATGGAAGGGTCTGAGAATACGGTTTCTTTTTGCTCCTCACTCTTGATGCATTTCATGATCTGCAGAGGTCAACACTCCTCCCTTTCTCTAGGTGGAAGCCTTGCCATGCAGCATGGGGAGCTTAGTGTGAGTAGTACTGTGGTTGGGGGCTTTTCTTTGTAGGAGAGAAATGTATGTACAAAACCTTTCTGTAATTTTCATATACATATTTATATACATGTATTTACACATCATGTATGTGATGAACACAAGAAAGAGGGAAGATATAATAGGTCCTGAAAATGTGTCAAAGGAAGTTTAGATTGGATATTAGAAAAAGGTTCTTCCCTCAGAGGGTGGTTGGGCACTGGAACAGCCACTCCAGGGAAGTGGTCACAGTACCAAGTTTGACAGAGCTCAAGAAACATTTGGACAATGCTCTTGGGCACATGGTAGGACGGTGCTGTGCAGGGCCAGGAGTTACATTGATGATCCTTGTGATTACAACTCAGCTCATTCTGTGATTCTGTAATATATTAAAAAGCAAAGAGATATGCAAAAATCTTTACCTTCTGTATTGTGGGATTTAAAAAGAGGGTCCACAATGGCTTAAATTCAAAGGTTGATAAATACAGTGCAGCCTAAGTCCATCTAATTTTAGCATAATCAGCAATGTTTCTGAGTAATAACAACCTGCAAACCTAAAATTCATTTCAAATATCAAGTCTATTGAGTTTTTCAGAGTTAGATCAGAAAAGTATTTGTGTAACTATGCCCACATCTGTGCCCCAGGCATGCATCCATGCATACCACTAAAACTCCTCAGTATTTCAGTGATCCCTTGAAAAGTCTGGTATAATAGACTGATGACAAAGACACTTCTTGTTTGTCAGATATGCATAGCTGCACAAAAACTTTGCTGGTATATCTGAAGCATATTTGACAAGCTGACTGCTGTAATTTACAGCTAAAATGGAAGAGAACAGACTATGTCCCCAGGGGAGCAAAGCACTCTTAATATTTTAACTTTCCTATATGCCTTTCAAGGCAAATTTTCACACAGAGCTTTGTTAGAGTACACAAAATCACAGCTAGTTATGACAATGCTTTATTCTTGTAAATGCAGTTACAAGTATTATAAGAATGCCAATATCTGATCCTAGAAATATTTATATTTCCTGATACACAGATTCATACTCTCTTATGTTCTTCAAGTAAAATAATTCCTACTGTACACATTTTTACAGAGACAGGTTGAGAGCCAAAACGTTTGCACAGTAATTTGCTTGTAAAGATTATTTGGCAATGTAGCACTTTGCTTGCTCCAGTTTTAAAGTGCATCATACTGAAGTGTACAATTATTCTTCAGTAAATATTCCTGGTATTGAAACAGCAACCTAAATTCCAGAGTGTCCCATGAAAGTACAGTAGCAGTCATGTCAGGGTTAAAAAAGGACAGGGAGCTTATGGGTTATGGGAATCAGCTGAAGAAGAGTCTGTATAAATTTGCTCAAGTATATATTTGAATTCTGCATGATTCCCTGTAGGAAAGTATGCTTTTCTGATATTATGTTTCAGTCTATACCATTCCTTAGGTTTCAGTCTTTACCCTGAGTTCTTTCGTGAGACAGTTTTCTAATGATGAAACATTTGTCCCTGCTCCTTCAGCGTTTTCTCAATTAGGTCCATTTGTTTATTTTCCAAAGAATAAAGACATTGCATCTTCATGTTCTCTACTTTAGTTAAAATCCCTTAGTTTCTGTCTCCCATCTGCTCTAATTTTTCCTTTGATTGTAAATTTTATTAAGCAAACATCCTACTAGTGTAAATCAATGAAATCCTATTGACTTTAATGGGAAAATTATGGTTTATAACAGCTGATGATTTTGCATTATGTGTTAAATGAATATGCAAACAAAAATTGGGATGTTGTTATTGGCTATGCCATATTCCAAGAATACTCCTAAAGTTATTTATTTTTCCCATGGGTGTTGTTGCACTGGGGCTTTTTTGTGTGTTTGTTGTTTCTGCCAGTATAATCTATGGATCTCTCCCTTTTATTTGCCTTATTTTCTGAATATGCAAATTCTTTTAGTCATGCTATTTTTCTCTGTAGTAAGTTGTATCTCTAGATGCCTGCTTCCCATCATAAAACAGGGAGGATTAATCAACCTCTAGAAAGGTGCAGAATGTTTCCGTCATCTCTAAAGGAAGTCTAAATGATTAATTCAGACTGCAAAGGGAAAACTGACTTAACCAAATTCTGTCTGGAGTGACTATCTACCTTTATTGACTTTGTAAAATGGGTTTTTTTTTGGTTTTTTTTTTTTTTTTTTTTTTTTTGAGCACTTATTAAGATTTCTGGATTCTGAAAAAGGAACTCTGTGGTTTCAAATTTCAATGATACGTGAAAGAAAAAAAAAGAAAAACAAGGCATTAATTCTGGAAGCCTATTTATCATCAATTTATGGAAAGTGCCATTCAGCATCTACAACTAGTTCCTGCTCTTTAGGCTAATGTCTCTTTTTATATGCTTCAGAACATTTCGCACCATCAGAGGTGCACTGAACAATTTGCCCACAGTATTCCATTTGGTTAAGCTATAGTCCACTCCTTTTGAAATCGGATATTAAAGGGAATTATTTCTGTTGTGCCTTGATATCTAAATCTTCAGACTTGTCAGCTGTATATTCTCTGTTTCTGTTTGATAGACTGTTACAGGGCTGTCCTGTTCTGAGTTTGCTATTAATCACTAGCCTAAGCAGCATGATTATTTGTCACAACAGGTAGGGAAGTCTCAAAGTAATCAAATCTGGAAAGGTCAGTAGTGGAGAATTGTTTCCATATATGAGACATCTTCAAACAGGAAATGGAAGGCATCAAGTGGCAGTCCTGTAAATAGGAACATAATCAAAAGTGCAGATGCAAAGAAATAAAGGAAAGTAGGTCAGGGATGATTCTACTGATGCAGCCAGAGAATAACTGATGCGTGTACTAAAGGCTCTGTCATTCCCATGAAGAGCTTTATCCTACAAAGCCAGCAAAAAATAGAGCTGAAAGTGGAAGAAGCATTGAGTGGTTGGGAGACTGTTTGTATTTCAGAGAGATAAACAAGAGCAATATGTGCTGCAGTCAAGAGTCTGAAACTGCAACAAGAGGAAACATTCAGAGTATAGATTGTTGGACCATTTGTTCCCCTCGTGTCTTTCTCATATACATGATGAAAAAAGTGCAGTCGTGTTGGTGCTTGTCCACAAATAGCTGATCTGGTCATCTGTAAAATGAGTTTTATTAGGATGATGCAATTCATATGGTGTGGTAGTGCTGTTGCAGGTTTTGAAAATCTTTTCCTCAAAGCTGCTGGTGGCTTCTGTTTTTAGCTAGAACAGACAGGGGTGACTCATGGGTGTTAATTTGGGTTTAAGGCTATATTTTTAAACCACATTCTCAAGTTTTCAAGCATTTAGAATCTGTGCCAGAATCCAGACCTGCTGCTATTTAGGGATTATTTGTATTCACAGCCTATTGTTTGAAAGGACAACATCAGTCAGGGCATTGTGTTAAGTGAACATGCATCAGTTTGACAGAAAGTGTCCTAGTCTGCACATTCACCACTTGAACAGTTTCAGTGGTTCTAGTTTAAGCTTCTCTCCATGTGCATTCAGATGTCATTACTTGTTCGTATTATCTCTGATAAATGTTTGCTTAACATACTTTTATTTTTTCTTTGGGTATGGAAGTCAAGGCAATTCCCCTTCTTTATGGTTGCAGTTGCTTAGAGCTACTTCAAAATGTAATGCAAATGGCAGTAATGCAAAATGGCAGTACATTTTTCTGTCCAGATCTTGGTCCTCAGAGTTCCCTTTGCACAGGAAATATGTTGGAAGCATGGTGTTTGCCCAATAGAAGAAGTGGACAACAGGTGGTCAAAGATATCAAAAAACTCATGAAAATATCACTGCAGAGCTCTAAAGGCTTCTGAGTCTAAAAATACCTAGCTAATGTCTGTATGTATGCACTCTTCTTGGATAATTTACGCTCAGACAGAAACATTTATTAATTCTGAATACATTATTCAGGATGAATAATACTCATTGCCACTCTTCTGTTACAGCACCCATCTAAACTTAATACAGCTTTTTTTTCCTAATTAAGCTTTTGTTTATTGTCCATATTTAGGCAGTAATGAACTTGCATTTCCATCACCTAAGAAATAAACATTTCTGAAATTCATGTGTTCTGTCTTTTCTTCTCTGTTTCTCCTTCCAGTCTCCAATCAATACCATGTCTTTCTTCCTGAACTCATTATTTTAACATTTTACTTGATTGTCAGTCCAAATAATTTGATAAGTAGGGTTAAAATTGTTCAAAATCGATGAGCACTATAGCTCTGATTAGCACTTTAAAGTTCCATCATTGATTCTAACCTGTGTCTCTTCAATTACGGTGACTGTCACCTCGAGTTGCCAGTGAAGTTTGTATCTGTTGTAGATAGGCTTATGTTAGCTTTGAAAGTCCTTTAATATAGGAATTTTTTCTGTCCAGATGATTTTTTTCCCTCTCTATGTCATGAAGTTGGATTATTATAGGAATCCTATTTTGTTCTTGGACAAAATATGAAGCCTATCTTCTCAGTAAGCATAGAATTATTTGACCTAGCTCACTTGGGGAGAAGAAAGTATGCATCATTTTAAATAATTTTAATCATTAGAGCCTCTGAAAGCTACTGGAGACCCTGCTTGTGCCTTCACCATTTCTGTTCACTGTAAGCTTTCTCCTTTTGTCACAAGCCAATTCTATTTTCTACAAAGAAATTCTCTTGAATGTCCAGTAAAGAACAGCACTTCTTTTCACTGCTATGAATAGTGTTTTTCAATGAGTAGCAACAGCTGCTGAGAGAATTTTTCTGTTTAAAGGGAAAGTTGAGAACAGTCTTTAAAGTCTTTACTTCCCCTTCTGTCTTCCAGTTAGCAATAGAGCTCACAATGGATGTATGCATATATGTGCATGCTTGTATGCATAAGTCAAAAATGTTTGTGTACTGCTGGAGAGAACAGATAACCTTTAGGTTTTTGACTTACCATGGCACAATGCTGAAATATAACCTAAAGTTAATAAGCAGACTTATTTTTCTGAACAAGGGACAATTTTGGTAATCTCTGGCCAATTCATGTACTTCCATTTTAAACATAACATGGAAAGTGAAAATTATTCACTGGATTTTTTTTCTGATCATTCTTAAATGTTAAGTCCTGAAATCTTGATTTGATATCCATAGGTGTCTGAGTTCAAATTGCATTACAGATAAGTACTGTAGTAAACTATAGAACCATTTTTAATCATCAACAAAAAATAATTAATTGATTACTCTTAAGATTAATTCCTAAGGCAAAAAAGTAGCATTGTTTCAATCTAGATCTCAAACATGTGTGAAGCAAAATCATGTGTAAAATTAGAATATATAAAACCCCAAACATGATGAGCCACTGTTAAAAATAAGCAGGAAAAAGGAAAATAATTTGTATGTTTTCTGGAAAATTGCTTATGTACAGTGTATGAAAATTTTGCAGGCCTAACTTCTCATTAGTGTTCTATTTTTTCTGTAACTAATGGTGTTCCCCTGAAAATTATTGTCATGGGATTGATCTGAAAATTGTAAAGTTTTTCACTGTCTCCCCTAATATTTGAAATTGAAGTACTAAAGGAATCCTTTACAAAAAAAACCAAAACAGTTTTATATGTTGCAAAGATGATCAGCTCCCCACTTCTTCCCCTTCCCTTTGCGCCAGTTTTGGAGAGGAAATATTTCGTTTCCTGATGAACACAAAAGAGAGGTGAAAGGTATAATGGAAGTAATAGAGATATATTATAAATAGTAGAAAATTTACAAAAGCAAATAGCTCTGAAAGACATAGTTAGGTATAAACCTTGTATCTCAGACACTCCTTCCCTAAATGTAAATTTGCCCTGTTTTCAAATGCAGGAAAGTTAGGTAAACTGACTTGCTATTGTTCTCACACTACATGTTCAACTCCATGGTACTTGGAGTTGAAATAATAACAAAAAAAGCCCCCAAAACAAAACAAAATAAGCAAACAAACAAACAAACAAACAAAAACATAGCACAAAATTGTTCGTTTCCCTTCCATGGCTTGACATCCTCTGAGCTGCATCTGGCCTCTGCCAGCTCACCTAATCTCCAGGAAGGCATTTGGAGTTGTGAGGCAAAGTGCCTGGCTTTGCTTATGAAAGCTGAGATGTTCTTCATCAGAGAATGGAGCACAGTGCAAATTCTGAGCTTGAAAGAGGGATCAAACAATAATCCCCTACACAGTCCTTTCAAATATTCTTTTGGTTTTGATGCCAAAGGGCAGCTTGGAAATTAGATTTGTTGCCAATACAACTGTATATCCCCATCTCTTTTGTTTCAAAAGTCAGTTTGTGCTTTGTTCAACACAAGATGAAGACATCTTTTAAGCTTGAAGGCTTTGTTTATTATTGCATCATCAAGGCTGACTTCCTAAACTAGCAGTTCAAAACAATGATATAAAAGAAGGGAAATTTTTTGTCGTTTTTAAAATAGAAATTCTATCCCCATTGTGCTTCTTATTCTTGAAAATGACAGCTCTTACTCTTTGAATACAAAAGGTACTGAACCAAAACAAAATCAGACATTTTCTATCTGTCTCAATTCAAAGCAAGCAAAAATGTGCAGTATCAGTCACTGTGTCATTAGTGTTATCTTTTGAAACACAAAGGAGACAACTAATGAAATTCCAGTACAAACTCTGATGAGTTTCTTCTGAGTTTTGGGCATGGACAGCTGGGAAGATGTGTCTGAAGAGTAGCCGTGAATGGGTTGAAAGCCTGTGGGTAAGAATCAGGGGCTGATATAACAAAGCGAACCTCCTGACTGGTGTCTGCTGCAGGCTGCCTGATAAAGGGGGCCTATTGACAAAGCCATTCTGCTCCAGCTACAGGAGGCATTGCACTCCCAGGCTCCTGTCCTGCTGGGGGGCTCCAACCACCCTGGTATCCACTGGAAAAGTGTCATGGTGAGTGTAGGCAGTCTGGGATCCTCCTGCTATATGCGGGGGTAAGCTCCTAAGCAGCAGTAAGTTCCCTAGGGGTTCCACAGCAGCCCTGCTGAGAAGGACTCGGGGCTGTTGGTAGATGAGAGGCTGGACATGAGCCAGCAAAGTGCACTTAGAAACAGGGAGGCCTAGCCTGATTGCCTAAATAAACAGGAGCAAGGCTTCTCAGGAGGGCTTTATAGCTTCTGCTGTACCACTCTCCTTTCTTCACCCAAACCTCCACATCTACAGGTTCAGATGTGTTACACCTGCCCAGGCTGCAGTCCCACCTTGGGCAGCCTAGAGGACAGATGCTCTCTTGTGGACAGGGTAATTGGACTCAACCTGTATGAGTTTGGTGCCTAAATATAACATAAAGCAACAGGTCAAAATCAGACTGGCAGGCTGCCATTATGCAAATCATAGGCAGGATTACGCTTCTGCAGCTACTGCCTTCTGTAACAGTCCTTCTTAAAAAGGAGGGAAAGCATAATAAACAAAAACATTAGGAATACAGGAATTTGAAAACCAGACATTTAAAAAAAACCACCCAAAACCCAGAGAAAACTGCTGTGTTAGAAAAGATTGAAAATTCCAGGACCATGTAGTGAGAGAGGAAACATGGATGTCTCCATTGGTGATGAAATCAGGAATAACTAGTGATACCTAGAACAGGAATCAGATATTCTGATTAATCATCTCTCAGGATGATGTTTTATGCCATTACTACCTCTGAAATAGCTTTGGGCTTGTGTGTCTCTTGGGATCATGTAACAGGGGATGTTATATGAGAAATATCTTTTCCAATTTGTTGATAACAACAATTTTTGTATATTTTTATCTTTGTCTGAAGATACCACCTGCTTCAATTTCACAATAATAAACACTGCAGCTAAATCAGCTTTGAACTCGGACATAGCACAGGTCTGAGTGTTCAAAAGAACCTTCTAAATGATCTCAGGTTTATGTCCCTGATCTGACACTTTGTTATTCAATTCAGTCTTTGCTTGTAGACTGATACCTTAGATACAGATGTTCCAGTGCATTAAGAAGCAAAAAAAAGGTGCAATTTGCATTTTTACAATAACTTTTCTTTCTTTCAATGAAGCAGTTACAGGGCATCAGCAAACTGCAACCATTATACATGCATCAGCTCAATGCAGGTTTCTCTAGCTTTTATTTTGCTTGGTTTATGTCGACTGTGGAGCTCATGGCCTTGAATATTCACACCATTGTTTTCTGGAGTGTCTCTAAACTCAATTTTGAGTTTTGATATTGTGAAAGCAAAGGAGAATCAAACCTCTACATCAAAAGGGAGGGTGGAATAATTAATACACAAAGAAATAGTTTTAACAGCACCTTAGTCTTTCATAAAAGAAGAGTTGCAAGCCTGAAAGTCAGCAATGCACAGCCCCTGTGTTCTTGGTGGCAATTATGATCATTATTAACATAGAATTTATGGAGTGTGAGATGAATTGTTGCTCCAGAGAGCTGGCTTATTATGAGCAGGAAAAAATGTCACTGTTGGTTTTTCAGAATTTTGAAGGGTAGTTTGAACTTTGGACATCCTCAGTTTGATGAATTAACAAAAATTTTAAATCTAAAAGAATGTTGGTGAAGCAGTAGAATTTTATCAGAGCATTTTCACATATTGTGTTCCTGCATAAGTGAGTTACACAGGAAAGAAAATGTGCTTCAATAACTATCAGCAGCTTCCCAAGGGCGCACAGAAAATTCACTTTTATCACTGAAGAACGGACAGCTAAATATGGCTCATGTTTTCAACTTGCCCCTATCTCTTTCAATTGGACGGTTTGATATCTCCATGAAGCTAGACCTGACGTCAGTGTTTTGAAAATTTTCTGTAGCTATTAATCTTTTTTCCTACCATTGTTTTGTTTTCAGTGAGAGCATGCCAATCCATGAACAACTGAGCAGATTCATGTCACTAGGGTTTTCTTTTGTATCTTCTGGTGGGATAGAATCTGAGGATTTCTGAATTTACAGGGAATTTTTTGGGGATTTTGTTGCATTCTCTGTCCTCCTTGTGCAGGTCTGATTGTAGCTGTCTACAGCTTGAAAAGAGAATTTAAGAAGCTTCTTTTGTGATTCTTTTGTTTCTCATGGGAGGGAGTGAGCGCTTTGCAATGGCTGCCTGTTTCTTTTCAACAACTTTATGAGTTGCTGATTAATTTAAGGCAGACAACCTCTGAGAGCTGTCATACAGCACAGATAAAGGTTATGGGGAAGTACTGGATTTTCAATGCTTACTGCAATTGAAAGCAGCACAAATGCTTCTTAAGCTAATGTCCTGCTTGGCTCCTAATCCCTTCAGTGTCCACGCTGTCTTGAAGTGCCTTATTCAAGTGTAATGTCAGGTACTACTGGCCTAGAGACTCATACTGAAGATCGAATTTTTAGCAGCAGTTATGGTGTGACTGCTTCTCCCATATGTGATTAAAGTAGAAATATTTAATTGGTCACTTATCCCTTGTGGTTTGTATAACAGAGGTTATGAAAATACTGCATCAAAAGGTATGTAAGGTAATGTCAGGTTCTCCATGTAAAGTCAAAAAGTTGAAAAAATGCTCCCAACATAAGAAGGACATGGAACTGCAGGAGGAGGTTGAGACAAGGGCCATGAAGTTGACCAGAGCAATGGAGCACCTCCACTATGAAAACACGCTGAGAAAGTGGGGCCTGTTCAGCCTGGAGAAGAGAAGGTTGTGTGGGGACCGCACAGCAATCTTTCAGTATTCAAAGAGAGCCTGCAGGGGAGTTGGAGAGAGATACTTCATCAAGAATAGAAGTGATAGGACAAGGAGTAGTGGGTACAATTAAAAGAGGAGAAATTTAGGTTAGATAAGGAAGAAATTTTTTATTGTGGAGTTGATGGAACACTGGAGCAAGTTACCCTGGTTGTAAATATCCCAGCTCTGGCAGAGTTCAAAGCCAGACTGGATAAGGCCAAACTGGTCCAGTAAGTGTGTCTCAGTCCATTTTAGGGAATTTGGGACTAAGTGATCTTTAAGATCCCTTCCAACCTATTAACATTCTCTGATTCTGTGAAATTATCCAGGCCAGAGTTTTACTTTCATGTGCAAGAAACAATTCAGCTAATAGTTGAAAAATGTTTTTCTAGACAATTTAAGTGCTTTTTATCCATACAAGATACTTAAACATTTTAGTGGGTTATCTTTAAAAGAAATTTCAATAAGATTTTCACAGGAGACTGTTCAGTCAAAAGAACGCTCTTTTCCACATGAGACAACATACATAAAAATCACTACATCTCCCAGTAGATGATGTCTGCAAGTAATCAGAGTAGCTGTTGCACTTCACTAATTGCTGGTTCAAAAATTTGTCATAAAAGTGAACTGGAAAGATCAAATAAAAGCATTGTTAATCCCAGATTTATGTTCTTGAAGACAATGCTGTTGTCTGAAAAATATAATTTTTCAGGTTATATGTTACAGATTTTTTTTAAACTTTTAAATGATAGCTCTTTCTCTTGTGTCATTTATAAAAATTATATTGCATTTTTATCTCACTACAAATATGTCAGAATATACCTTTTTTTCTGGTAGCACAAATTGCAAAGGTTATTTTGTTCAACTGAGATCTGACAGTGATGCTTGACAATAATCTCCTTGAATGAGAAAGTGCCAGTAATACTTTTCAGTAAAGAAAAGGGATTTCATAGTGTTAAGTGGTAAAAGATGACACACATTTCTGTACTAATCCTGTTGTAAGTAATAGGAGAGGGCACAAAGCTCTGAAGTAAAATACTTTAAAATCAGATTTGAGAGTACTGAATGAAAGAAGTCTGGACACCTACACATTTAACATCATGTACAAAAAGAGGAATGATGGAGATGGTGACAACTCTCTCTTAAATCTTTGTCTATAAATATCTGAAAGGGGAGCGGCCGAGAAGTTCATCTAGTTCCACCCTCCCTGCTCTTGGCAGGTACAACTTCCACTAGACCAGGTTGCTCAAAGCCCCATCCAGTCTGTCCTTGAGCACTTCCAGGGATTGATATCCTATGCACAAATTCATGTGAAATCTACAGCAGTAGTGTTTTCAGGATATTGGTGATATTCAGTGGAATGTTTGCCTTGCATAGAGGATCAGTCCCAGAGTAAATATCTCAGGTTTATTTACAAAGCTTTTGAAAGGGTTGAGGTTGAGCTGGCTGAGTCTGATTCCTACCTATATGAATTGCTGGAGTCTGCTAGAAGAGGTGACTCTAAATTCAAGTGATTAAATGTATCTATCACTTCAGCCTCCAGTATGTGTTCCTAAAGTAAGGTGGAATGGAGTGTTAACGCTGATGTTGGAGGTAAGGGAAAGTCTGTTCTCATCCAATCAATTAAGAGTATGCACAAAGTTTTTTGTAGTTGCCTGACTGGATTGATGATATCTCCAAAAACTTGTTCACCTAAATGTCTAAGAATGAGTTTCTTGTTTACTAAACTTCTTTATTAAGCAGAGATAGTAAAGAGGGGTGTGAAGAAAAGGTAGCATAGTAGTTTAAGCTTTAGTGAACTTGTAAAAGAAGGTAACAGGCAACAGTGCATCCTACTAACCTTCATTGAGGGTCTAATAGTATTCCTGTATTTCTCAATTTTTTGTAAAAGAATAACAACTACAATAAGTAGGTCTTCTTCCCCCGCAGATAAGTTAGCCTTTCTCTATGAAGCTGTAGATTTCTATCTAAATATGCAAACATATTATTTATATGTTTAATAATAAAAATAATAATTTAATAAAAGACCTTGCATGCATATGCATGATATAGTACTGTTTGATAAATATGAAAAATATGATTAATTGATGATGATGTTATAAAAAGTCCCAGTTTTATTTGTGACCAAAATTTATGGCTGATTTTTCTACTAGACAAACAATTGTGCCTCAAAGCCATGTGTTGTCCTCCTATCTTCTCTTTGATTTCACTTTATCATGACTTGTTACGATTTTCAGTCAGTGTTTCTTTTGTAAAAAAGTTCTCATATAGCATGTATAAATCAGATACAATTTTAACCTAACAGATATTCATCACCCAAAAGGAGGCAGCAGTTCTATTCATGGGTATTGGTATCAGATTGTGCCAATACCCTGGGTATTGGTACATTTTTTGGTGTAAATTTTTACCATACTTCTATACCTTCCTACAGCAGCATAGATCAAAGAAGCCTGTGTTGGAGACACTGCAGAGCATTTTGGAGTCAGGGCTGCAGGTGTAATCAGAGCAAACAGTAGGCTGTGACAGTCCTGCAGTTCCTCTAATGGATGACAGCACACAGCTCCAGCACAAAAATCTTTGTGATTCCCAACCAAATAAACATATTACCATCTATCCCTGGGGTACAGCTTCTTCACTGCAATGAAGTTTCTAAGAGGTTGCTGACAGGAACAAACTGTTAAGCAATCAAGATATATCAAAGACATTTTTCTCCTTGTTTTCTTTGTTCCCTATCTAGTAGAACAAATCTGACATCTGGCAATAGCAAGTCAGCACTATTTCTACATTTGTTGCTCCCTTTTTTTTCTGTATTATTCATATATTGATGCTCAGGAAAGTCAGTACTGCAATCTTCCATTGAAAAGAGAGCAAGGGTTGTTGCAAATATTCTTAAGTCTTTTAGGTTTCTGTGGACAGATACATTCAATGAAGATTGTTTCTGTAATTGAATTGTGGGAGACTTTTATTGTTTTCAAAGATCTGTTTATAGAACCTAGAGAGATAGCTGGTTATTATCTTCTCTGCCCTTTTAAGAAGCTATGAGTATACCCTGTAATTCTTTTGCATGATAGCACAGAATAGCTGCAAAGAAAAATTATAAGTTCTGTTAGTATGGATATTATACTTTGTCAGTAGTATAGCTGACTATGGGACAAGTTAACCACAAAAGCTAATGTCCTGGAGCAGGTGAGATGGAATATTGCAGCTGGGACCAGAACTTGCATTTGTGTCATTAGTTTATGTTGAAATGACAGAGAAAATCATCCTCTCAAAAAAATATTCACTGTTAGGGTGGTCAGGCATTGGAATAGGTTTCCCAGGTAGGTGGTGGAGTTGCTGTTCCTGGTTTAAGAGGCATTTGAGGTGCTGGATAACATGGTTTAGTGATTTAGATGTTATGGTGCTGGTGCTGTGTTGGTGGTTGGACTTGATGATATTAAAGGTCTCTTCCAACCTGGAATATTCTTTGATTATATTCTATGATTATATTCTATTATTATATTCTATGATTATATTCTATGATTCTGGGAGCCCACATGTTCTACTGATGCATGGATCCAATGTCTGGCATTGTTAAAAGCCTTAGTGAGTCTTGTTGCAAATATAGAATGGTATCCATCCCTATGACTCACAGTGTGGCTGGAGCTCTGATTTCCTGCTGAATATTCAACACACCTATCAGCCTTAACTAAAATTGTCTTTCAACAGAAATACTTGATGTTTCCTCCTCTCTCTGTGGTTCAGCAGTGGACTTCTGTTTGCTCTGCCTGTTCTAATCACAATTTTTTCCCAGTTAATGGAAGGTGATAGGGTGAAGCCAACTTCCCAAGCCCTGTGTTACCAGTGTGTGCTTTGGATGGGAAAGGGAACAAACTAACTGCAAAAAGAAGAACCTAGTAGGGCACTAGCCTTTCCCAGCCTGAGACATGCACAGGAAAGAACTTTAGAAGCGCACAATGTGCAGAGGTAAATGAAGGTCTTTGCTCTTCTTTGGGAGCATAGAAACCCTAATGCAAGCTAAGACCAGATACTGACATGATCCTTTAAATGCAAGATGATTTTAAGCACTTTAAATCATCCTCCACGTACCCTTTGCTTCTGAATACCCTGCATGAGACAGCAGTGAGTGGCCAGTTCAATTTTTCTTTGTATGGGGCATCCTATAGGGTGTCCTAGCTGGGTATCTAAATTGCAAAATCTGTGATAGATGTAGAAATGAAATGGACGAGGGATGATAAAACACCAAGAATGGAAGCTTTCATAAACAAAAAAGGTGTACTTGTGTTTATATTGCAAAGGAGTAATAAAATTGCCTGAAATGAAAGCTTATTTGGCAAGGGGAAATTATGAGTGTCATTACCTATGGATCGTTAAAGATCCATAATTTAGGTCTGAAGTTCGGGTCACACGATATTTCAAAAAAACAGAATACAACAGGGAAACAAAGCCTCATAATATTCATTAGATGTGTATAATTAAAAGAGCAAAGTGAATGTAACTATTATGGCTCACATTACAGCAGAAAACGACTAATGGTCAACATCAAATATCAGCCTGAAGGAGTCTAAACTGTTATAATTTACAGTTTACATAAAATCTTCCCTCAAGGCCTGATCCATTCTTCATTTAAAAGCCTTTTATTCTGGCTGTGCAGAGAATAATTCTGGACATGGAGCATCTTTGTTGGCTCCAAGTTCCCCATAATCATGCCCGTGGCACAAAAGGCAGAACAAACATTTGAATTGTTACACATCTCCTGCTCCCTGCATCCTACATTAGAGAGTTGAGCTTATGTCAGAGACAGTTCTGAAGGCTACTTGTCCTGCCTGGCTCATCCAAAGGACACAATATTGCTATTTATCCCTCTTGGAGATGATGAAACAATAAATGTTGAAAAAATTTTAGATTAGTTTAGAGTAGAAAGTGAAATGATGAATACTAAGAAAACAGAATTGGGATGGGGAAGATGGAACCTCTGGCTAATTTCCCGGATTCAAGACATTAGTATTCTTCCTTTACTTCCTTTACATAACAAGCACCTGAAAGTTCTTATTGGACTGAAGTGAACTTGAGTGAAATATGAAGGACTCAGTAATAAATATCCTAGTTTATATAAATATCTATTCAGCATAAAAAAAATCCTGACTAAATATAGAATAAAATCACTAGACCGATTTAGACAAGAATAAAAGTCAACAGCTATGTGAACAGTGTAAGCAACAACAGAAGACATTAATCATGAAAAGAATTTAAACAAAATACTGAATGCTATAAAAAGAAGAATGCATTAGAAGAGAACTAAAATGAGACCTATAGAAACATAGACAAGACTACTTTTTAGGTGAAAAGACCCTCAGAATTCACTGATGAAAGAAATTAAAACATCACAGTAGTGAATTAGAAAAAATGGAAGGAATGATAAAGCATACAATTATATGGTATGTACTTGAGAGATCAGGAAAAATATGCTGTATGACACTAGTTGTGTATGCAGTTCTGTGAATGATTTTGTGACCAGTGAGGCAGAAGCATTTAGTAATTTAGTACTAATGAAAAACTTCAAGGCTTCAGAACCAAGATAGTATTTCTTCAAAGGTTTTATGAAAGAGGCCATGGTAAAAAAGTGGACAGGCAGTGAAAAGCAGCATAGAACAATTGTTAGGCTACAGTGTGTTAAGAGAAAAAAACTACAGGGAAAACAGGCCAAATATTGATGAATTAATTTATTGTCCTTTTGCAGGTGTTAATAAAATAGAGCTCTAAACATCCATCATACTGGAGTTCTGTTTTAGTCAGGATGTCTAGTGGATTTGATACGGAGTGTGAACCCATGTTTTACATGTGAGAGTAAGGCTCTAATCTGGTAGTTATAGCAAACTACAGAGGGTGGTTTTTGAGCTCTCCTACTGAGAGTATTCCACTGATAAAAATAAATGCATTTTCAGAGGACAAGAAAGGAGGAGAAATAGATTTAGTAAATATCCTGGCTTCATCCTGTGACAAACAAAAAATCCATTTTCCTTATGGAGTTAGTTTAAAAGATTGGTCAGGGCAGGAATGAAGAGGACTGAAATACCTGTTCTTCTGATGAAAAGCACAGAGAGAGAAAGTGAAAGGAAAAAAGCTGCATGATTAACTTGAAGGAGCAGAGTTGACTCACCTAACCTCTCATGCATTGATCTTGGAAAATGTTTTCTCTTGCTTTCTGTGCACAAAACACCTCCTCATGAGAGAAGATCTCTTTGTGCCCTATGTTGCTCCTGTTCATCAAGTTGATGGAAAACTGTAACTGTCCTTCACCACCCTAGATTTTAAATCCTGAATGTTCAGAGCATTACCTCGGCTTTACATCAGCTGCTCATTATCCTGTGGCAAATTATACAAAAGGAGAACAGGACCCAATCTGCTTTTATTTCTAGTAACTAAAAAACAAATACTCATGTTTCTCATGTTACTTGATGTCTCCAGAGAACCCTCCATAGACTTCCGACATCTTTTAGAATTGTGGCAGGTACATATATTCAAACTGGAGGTTTTGAGGACTAAAAACTCAGATATATAACTTTCTCTTACTCTTTAACCATCTAATATTTTTTTTTTCAGGTAAGTATTTTCTTGCCAGGTTGAAGCTGACACCTTGCGGTTTGTGACTACACACCTTCACTGGTAAAACAGAATGAGCTGTTTTACAGAGGAATTTCTTCAGCACTATCCAAAGGTAACATGTCTGCTTATAATTTTGTTAATTTAATTTTTACATGTAAAGAGTGCAATTAAGAGAATACAACACTATCCTATACATGTAATTGAGACCAGACAGCCATATACCCATTTTTCTCTCTTGCTTCCACATTTTTCCATGTTCATTCAGTTGAGTAAATATATTGTTGAGACAATATATTGGAGACATTCCGCTTTTCATTCAATTTTTTAACATATTAGCCTGGGAGTGATACTGGAGCAAGAAAAAAAGTAGTCAAAATGTCACATCCGAGACTGAATTTGCGAGTCAAACAGCTTCATGCAATTGCATTTTTAATTCAAGTTAAAGCAGGTTTTTTCACCACTTGAGAGATAATGCGCAATTATGCTTTTTATGTGGGCATACACAGGCAAACTTTACCATCTTCCATGGCATAAAGTGAGAAGGAATAAATGTTAAAGGGGACCTACACCTCTAAATTGCTTAATTTTGCATATGAGTTCCTTTTTTTAAAATAAGACCTGATCTTCTGCCTTTTATTTGTCTTGTATCCTGGGAGTCCAAGATGACTGTGAGGCAGTGGGATATTGCAAATAATCATACAGTATCTTTGTTTTGGGGACTGTGACATTCATTATGGGCTGGCAAGAACTGCAGTAATACATATTGCTACTCAGATGAGGTCTCCTTAAGTTCATATAAAAGTGGTAAATATTTTCCAGGCCCCGTGTCTGAGATTGTCAGAATTTAACAAATGTTTCCTTGAGCAGGAGGCCAAGTGGGATGTTGAACTGTGCCAACAACCTAACTTTATGTACAGCTCTAAACCTCTAGACACAATGGTCATGCATTTACTCCCAAGGCAAAGCAGCATTATTTTATAGGTGTATGTCTTTTATTATTATAAAACTCTGATTTATGAATTTCCATATTAAGTAAAGCAGCGCTTTCAAGACAGTTGATCTTGAAATAAGCAAATACATTGTCATTTAACCATATGCTTAATGGTATGCTACTTATAATTGTAATGATTGTTTGCCAAGCATAGTTTCAAATAAAGAAAGAAATGCACAGATGGTTTTCTTATTTAAGTGCATTAAAATGCATACAGAATGTTTAGAAATGCAAATCCTTTAAATCAACTACTTGACAAAATTAGGCTTTGTTCCAAGTTGTTGTAATAGAGTCTCTTGCATATAAATAAAAGACTGTGTTACAGAAAGAGAGAGAATAAGTCATCTGTAGAACAGCAGTCAAGAACTGAGTCTGGAAAAGGTGAAAACACAGGGCTTTTATACTGAGGAGTTAGAAGAGTTGGAGAGGTAAATTGTTTGCAGTTATTTCTGTGGGCGATTGTACAGTAGGAGCAAGATTATGTTGATGCATTTGCCCTGTTATAGAGACTTAGAGGGAATTTACTCCTTTTAATACCTCAGTGTCAAAGCCAGCATTGCATTATTTTGATTTTTATCATTATTAGTACAGTTTGTATTTCAGTGCCCCCTCTTAATCCTCCTATTCATAGTGTTCTACCACTTTCTCTTGGCTTTCAGGAGTGTCTTCAGAAATAGTTTTCTAGGGGAATAGATGTTAAACCAACACTAACTGGCTTATGATGATCAAAACATACCAGGGGTGTATGGGTAGCTGGACCTGTGATGGAAAGCTTGGCACTTACTGTGCTGGAGTTATTATTTTTCTTTGAAATTCAGAAGATTGTATCAAAGTCTCAGTATAAAAGTCGTGATTGTATCAAAGTCTCAGTAACTATGAATGGCAGATGCAAGGAAAATTTAAGGATGCCTATAAGGAAGGACTCAGGAAAAGTCTGAGAAAATAATAAGTGGGATAACTAACATGCAAGCAGGAAATATTGATGGAGTCAAACTAAAAGAAGATGGGGGTTATAGTTTGGATTTCATGTAAATGAGACAATTGACACAAAGTATCTGAAGTCATGGTGTGGAAGGATGTATTATTTGCTAGCTTGGTGGCCTGGCTGTATGAGGTTGTGTTTTAGAAGGTTTTGGTTTAATTTTTTTTTTTTTTTGTTTTAATGCTTCAGTAACTGGAATATTGAAGACAGTTATTCAGGAAACACTAGTACACCTCAAGGTGTCTCAGGGAGACTAATGAATATTCTTTGCTGGTGTTGCAAACTCAAAGAGGCAGAACAGTATCAGATATACATGCAGTGAGGATGTTTCTCATGTTACTTGATATTTCCAAATGACCCTTTCAAAACTCTGTAGTCTTCCTCCACCTTTCAGGATTGTGGCAGATATGGACTTCCCAGGTGGAGCTTCAGGACCAAAAAATTGATATATCACTTTCTTTCACCCTTTGACCACCTAATGTTTTTATTTTCATGTGCATATTTTCTTGACAGCTTGAAGTTGATACCTTGTGGCTTGTGACTACACACCCTTTTACATCAAGTAAGGAATATAAAGGAAATGGAAGAGATGGGATGTAACCTCAGCTGCCAGTCTTCCAGTTGGATCATTTTGATCCTTGAGATTCTTGTGTTTGCTCTGGTTTTGACTGTCATAGAGTTAGTTTTCTCTGCACTGGTAGGGATGGTGCTATGGTTTGGGTTTTTGCTGAACACAGGGTTGATGATAGAGATGTTTTTGTTATTGCTGAGCAAGGCTTAGACAGAGCCAAGACCTTTTCTGCTTTTTGTACTGGCACATTGTTGAGGGGGCTGGCATGGGTGCATGGAGGGCTGGGAGGAGACACAGCCAGGACTGGTGACACAAACTACCAAAGGGCTATTCCAGCTCATGTGACATCATGCTCAGCATATAAAGTGGAGGGAAGGAGGACCAAAAAGGAGGACATTTGGAGTGATCTTGTCTTCCTAATTAAGCATTACATGTGCTGTTCTCCTAGAGATGATTGAACATGTGCCTACTCATGGGAAGCAGTGAATTCCTTGATTTGCTTCGCTTGTGTATGGATGTTGCTTTCCCTATTAAACTGTTAGTTATCTGCTGTTACCTGTCAGTTCACTGCCATTATCTCAACCCACAAGTTCTCAAACTTTTCACTTTCTGATTCTCTCCCCAGCCCCACTGGTAGGGGAGGGTGTGAGCAGCTGAATGGGCCTTGGTTGCTGTGTGTGGCTAAACAACAACATTGTTTTGTCTTGTGACTATAATAATATTTGGTGTCAAAATTTAGTGCTTCTGCAACCCTTATAGATAAAACTATTTACCTAAATATATGGGATCTAGAGACTATAAAAAGCATGCTTGATGTCTCTTTTAGCGACTCCTTTATGGAAGTCGCTTATATAGTCAGTAAAATTAAACAATCAATCTCTGACAGGATAATTGTTGTATCATTGCTGTCTGTATTTAATCTTAAAATAAGAGAAAAATAATTTTGCATGAGCCTAATAGATTACAACTTTTTGGTTTTTTTTAAAAAGAGAAGATTTTAACAACTTTCTTCTGATTCATACAGCCTTCAGAGGATCAAATTTCCTTTATATCCTTCAAAGATCTGAGATATTGTGTGGAATGTCCAATAGTGTAATAAGCACTGATTTTGCTAAATCAGGTGTAGGTTAAATAGGTTCAGGAAAAGTGAAGACAAGTACAGTCACTTGGTTCTATATTCCAGTTTTCTTATATCTAGTGATAATAAATTAATTTTAGTACAAATGAAAATGACATTTATTTCTGACTTGTTTATTTTTCACCCTCTTTGCTGTCATGGAGCAGGTTTCAGAGGAAGAGAAACAGATCAAAATGTCAACAGAATAAGACTTTCTTTAAAAAAATTACACATGCCAGAGGTGCACAAACTTATTTCTTTTCTCATTGTGGGCACATCTGTTCCTTCTGGGACCAATTTTTTGCTTATAGTAATGTATGCACATATATTTGCAGTCATACTTGAATTGGAGCTTAAAAGCAGACTTCATGGGGTTTAACTTTTTACCCCTTCAGGTCTGAACCATATCTGCTAAGCAGAGGCAATACCCTCTGTGATGAGAATTATGAAGAATACATAGCAAGTATTTAATTGTGAATACAATGTTCCTCAAATCACAATTGGAAAAATAGCTCTACCAGACTGCACCAAATGATCACGTCCCTCTGTCCCACTGTTAGAATGTTTTAACAGTGTATTTTAACTGAGGTCATGAGCATCTCAGAGAGGAAAAGTAAGATTAGGCAGGCATGTTTCATTTAATAGTCATCTGGATTGATTACCTTGTAATCTGTATCCACGCAGTAGCTCTGATTAATTTAATTCTGTGAACATGAGCCTATATATTCTCTATCTAACATCCTGTTGCATGAAGCATTTAATCTTTCTGCTAGATTTGAACCTGGCTGCTAGCTCTCAGTTCTTGTCCTTGAAGAGGGCACAAACAGTTGGTCCATCCTATGATGTGCTTCCTACCTCTTCTGACTGTGCTAAACTCTGTTGTTACTTGTCCAATTTAAAGAGTCCCAATTTACTTCTTTCTCATCCAGCAGCCACTCTGTATCTTGTAGCCCTTCTCTCATTTTAACCTCAGATGTGATTAGATGTATAAATAAGCACAAAGATACACTCTGTCCTCATGTCATAATAGGAACAGCCTTTAAAAGATACAGGGTTCCATCACCAGTACAGACCACTCTCTCAATTTTCTTGTACTTTGATTATTTCTGAGTGACAGTGTTTTTATTCCACCAAGTTTCCAGCATGCTTATTCATTCTCAGCTTTCCTTTTCTGCTGTCTTATTTCCTAGATTTTTAGCAAAGCTGCAAAATCATGTTTTGGTTCCCTGATCATCCCATTTAAATGGCATTCTGTCATTTCTTAATGGACTGTTTCTTATCTTTCACAAGTCATACACCAAACAAGTCATGTTTGGTGTTCTGTGTGAAAGACATACTCTTTTATACATCTCAGCTTTTCCCCAATCTTCAGTTTAAAAGTTCACTTGCAAGATTTTTGTCTATAAAGGCCAGCAGTCCAGTTCACTTAAAGTTCAAATTAAATACATCCTTCCTCTTTAGTCTTCTTTTACTCCAGAAGTGTTCCGTCTGAATCATTGGTGAGAAATTAATCTCTAGAATTAATCTCTTATAATGTTTAAACCAAAACCAGGAAAAATGGTTTTAAAATATAGCAGAAAAAAGAAATTTGATACTACTTTTAAAAACGTTATTACTAGTTTTTAGATATTCTGGATAATATTGCAAACTTTAATGAGAAAATTAACATATCTTTTATCTAACTAGTTCTGAACAGTTGTGGTAATTTTTCAAGTGAGATCAAGACTGAAGTTGACTGCAAACTCAATTATCTCAAAAACCAGTCAAGAACATTAGGCTGTAAAAGATCCACTACTGCATTTATATGTAATGGTGTTGTTCTCATGAGTCATCCAAATAATATATTAAAGTTCTGCCTTTTGAAGGAATACAGCTTCTAATTATAAGAACTATTTTAATTGAATTGAGTTTGGCAATATTTAAACAGAATTTTTTAAAATATACTGAATAACCTTCTTTTTATGGAAGAAGCCCGTCTTGCATCAGTGCTCATGAAAGGTCACCCAGTTTGACAGTGTGCTAGAGTTTACAGAAAGTGTGCACCAAATGTCATGCTCACGCATTTAAAAGCACCAGTTTTTTCCTTGTTTAATGAATTTGCAAAGCTATATTCTCAGAAATGAATGGTTAGTCTTTTGCTTGAAAAAGACAAACAAAAAGCCAAAAAACCAATAAAGTTGAAACTGAACCAGGTTTCAACATGTCTTTTCCCTTAACAGTATTGCTAATTGGATTATTTTCATTTTTTTAACCAAATTAGGACCAGGAATTTCTTTTTTTTTTTTTTTTTTTTTTGAGTCTGTAGTTGACAGAAAAAAAAATACTATACTCATGACTTAGATTTGGAATTGAGCATTGTCTGATTTTCCCACTCAAGGTTACTGCTCTTGTGTACAGAATGAAATTAAATGAGTGTTGATGTAAGATGTGTAAAGCCAATATCACTACATTCACAGAAGTTTTTTCTGATGAGCTTTATGAGATTTTCTCAAGTGTTGTTCACCCTTTGATGTGTATCTGCACTAATAACAGCAATATTTGGACCAAAAAAATGACTGGATATAAAGAGTCTTTGAAGTTAGGAAATATGATTTTGTATGTGGAATGAGCATTTTTCAGTGGAGAAATCAATTGGTGGGTGGTAATAAACAAAGAAAACAATAAACAGGATTTATTTTTGTTTTTCAAAGGAGAGTTGTAATTAAAATAGATAATCTTTAATTTTATTCTAGAATTACAATGAAAACAATCTTTACTTCTATTAGATGAGATTTCTTAATATCTTTATCTTACTACATTCTAATTTCTCTAGGAAATATGTTCTCTTATCTTTCCCTCATTATGTTCTAGATGTTATTCAAGAACAATCTACAGGATTGTTCCCAGGTAAACAATACATGCTTTCTGCTTTTCTTCCTTTTTTAAAATTAATATAAAATCATATAAGCATACAAATGAAAATTAACACTATATCTAAACATTCTTTACATCACAGGCTGATACTCTTAGAGAAACCTATAAGAAAGTGACTCCAAATGGGAGGTACGATATGCTAAACAAAATTTCTGAAAAAATATAGGATCTAAATTGACATATAATAAAAATGCACATAATTTCTATCTGGTTTGGATTTGCTCTTGACAAGACTTGCAAGGAAATTTATCTGTTTTTTTCAGAATTGTGAAATCTGAGATTTAGAAAATCTGCCGCACAGCCCTACTTTTCAGTGCTGCAAAATAGTAGATAATTTGTCTGAGAATGCAAAATATGACATATTTTGTTTCTGATTCTAATTTGTTATACTTTGATATCAAGTATTCTTGAATCGAGCTTCATTTCTCATTTTGTTATAGAGGTATACAACTGGTAGAATGAATCTTCAAAAATCTGTGTAGTTAGTATATATTACATTGCTTTTTACATGAAAGATAATAAGAGCATAATTGTAATACTCCTTACAATGACTGTTTGGAATAAAAATTAAAAATTATTCTAGCTTTGATGATATATTTTTTCTCTCTGTCCTTAGAAAGAGACGCATTTTCCCTGCCCCCAAACTATTCACTCATTTCCCTTAAGATTTCTTCTTGGCATTGCTATACAGTAAGTATGTGACAGATGATCATATAGCTCAGCTATAGTACTATTTTTATTATCAAATCCACTTGCCATTTTTTCTTAACAGTAATATTTGAAAATTGATATAATTGTACAAGGAAAATTAAGGTGTTATTAAAGGTAGATAACACTTTCACAGAATTCCACTGCTTGCTGAAATAATAAAAATAATAACTATTGTTCTGTTTAATGTTATTCTGTTATTCTGTTTAATGAGCTTTATATAAAATAATTGTGTTTGTTGATTCAGGCCCATGAGATCTAAAATCCTTAAAGTGTTTCCATAAATGATGACATTATAAGATTCATAAAAGATCACTATTTTTAAAGGAACAACAGAGATGCGGTTGCTCTTACTTGCTCTGCAGTTCTGGTGAGAAAACATATTTTTAGATTAAAGAAATCTTGACTTTTGACCATGGTAACTTGAAAATAGGAGCTAGGCTTTATGAAAAATATTCACATGCCATGGCAAATTACCTAATTTAAAGAATACCTTGAGTTAGACTCAGCCATTGTTCAGTATGTTCTGAGTGGGAGTTAGTGACCTGTGAGTTTACAGCAAGATGCCATATTATTTGATTTCTGGAAGTAGAGTCAGTAATCAACATCCTGTTGTATTTCCAACTGCTTGAGACTTTTTGTTTATGTAACATGAACAGATGTTTCTCCTTTTTCCAGATGAAAGAACCAGACTTCTTCTGAAGAAACTTGAAGGGACTGGAAGGCAAGAGAGAAAAAATGTACATAAGAAACTGAAATTCACAAGACTTTTAATTCACTAAGAGAGCTATTAGACAGGATCTTTGTTGCTGCCCCTGGCAAAAAGATTTCCATCAATAGAAAACTGCTACAAGACCCTGCCTCTGTGGCTTGGAAATGCTCAAGGTACTGCCCACTAGTGCTGTGAAGGCTACACAGTGCAAGGCAGCTTAGGTCCCATTAACAGGAAAACCCCATTAATATTGACTGGCTTAAACAATTAACAGGTTAATGGATTTACCAGATCACCGGTATATTTAAAGTGTTTGGTCATAGATGGACTGCTATAGTAGCATTGATCAGCCTAAAATTAATGTCTCTGTATCCTGCTGCCATATGATGGTCACAAGTGAGACTTAAGGACAGCCCCTCATGAGAACTCTTAGGTTCTCCAACAAACATGCATTTCAGATTCTTCACTGCTTGTCTGTTTTTATAGAAGAGTTTTAAAATTCAAAACCCTTAAAATGTGTTTTAAATAGCCACTCCTACTCAAAAAGGTATGCTTCCCTTATACTGCTTCAACTGAGTTTATATCATAAACAATACCCTCACAAACTTCTTCCATAAAGAACAGTATTTCCACCAATAAAAGGGATTTTTCCCTGGGCTGTATTTCTACCAAATGTATATCTTACCTCTGAAAGAAACAGATATCCAAGAAGATTTTTTGCTCATTTCTGAGAAAAGTGCATGTCAGCTACCCCTGGGTGATGGATAACCATGTAGATAAAGCACTAGTAAAATGCCAGAAAAGCAAACATTGCAAGAAACAAAGAATTAAAATATTTTGCTTGGGTATTCACACTGCATTGCTTATCTGTATTTTTCAAAGGCAGGTGAGCCATACCTGTGTTTAAAAGTAGAAAACAGAGTCAGCATAAAGAAATTCTTGTCACAGAAATCACAGAAGACTGATATGGACATAGCCCTAGTGACAGATCCCTATCCATCATAGATGATGTCCCCATGGTCACTTGAGAAGTCTGGGACAGACTCATGTCTTGAGACAGAGAGAGCCTCCTGTTTCCTCACCTGATAATCTACTTTTGAACTGAAGAAGGGCATTGCCAACAGTTCTTTATTTGAAAGGCATTAGAATATGATATGGAAATGTTTCTTTAGTAGAGATGTGCGAAGAGTTTATTGGAGTATACAAAGAAAAGTTTGTGAAAAACAGCAGTAAGTATTGACAATAGGTATAATGAAGATGATATTGAATCACAAATTCATTGTTTCTAAAAATGACCTGCCAATGCCACAGTTGAAACTTCTATTTTGGTCTGATACGAAATGAAAGTGAGGAAGTGAAAGAACTACTTTCTACTGGGAAAGGAAGCAAAATGTTAAGGTAACTGAAAAAATATTTGCAGAAGAAAAAAATACTTATTTAGTTCTGCTAAGCTGAGGGTCCTCCCCCCTGTAACCCAACGTTTTGTAAGGAACAAATGGCAGAAGCAAGCCAAAGATGCATTAGTTTTATAGACAACTGTTTCTTGGAGCAATAACCAAACCTATTAAGCAGAAAACTGAGGTGGGGGGAATGTATGCGGAAAGAGAAAATTAGACCAGGCCTTGGATTTTATGTTATTACTTCCTTTAAGTCACTAAGGTCTTTGTCATTATTGCCACTGATAACTTGGAATGCAAATGAGTTGAAGACATAAACATTTTCAGCTTTCCTAAACAGGATACAGGTCTGCTCTCCGAGATTTTCCCTTGTAATTACTATGTGTCCACGGTTATCTCGTCTCTCAGACTAACAATTGATTTACAATCCTACTGCAAAGCATTTGTCTTTTCTCAAGTAGCAGTGAGTAATGACAATGGGCAAGAGACTAAAATACAGGAGATGCTATTTTGCACACCTGAAAAGTATTTCCTTTTTCTGCATTTCTGTGATTGCATGGGTAGAAAAAACATTCTGTTATGAGTGGTTCCCAATATTTTTGATGTTAAACTTTTAACATTTTGTTCTAGCAATACCATCAATTCTCAAATGCCTAATAAATGTTGATTAAAGTTATATTTCACTGTAAAACTGTTTTCCAGTACACCCTTTATCTCAAAAAACCCTCTTCATCTTGTCTCTGGGTATTGGAGGCCCTATCACATTGTTGAAGGAAGCACCAATGATAAATTATGGGAATGCTATTCAGCAAGTATTTGCATTTTTCTTCTCTCATTAAATAAGAAGAAAAGTCTGACAGAAAGACTTAAGTGTGAGTGCAACTGCCACGTGCGATATCTGTCAAAATATGATAAATTGACAGTTTCACCCTGGCCTCTTAACTCTTTGGACTGAACAGCTGGAGGAAGGCCTGGTTTTTTATGAATTACCATCTCATTCATGAGGTAAAGTGGGCTAACCATAATTCCTTTCACTGAGGTTTAAGGTAAGGGCAGTATCAGAAGCCACCACTTAGCATTTTAGCTCAAGAAGTTTTCTGACAAATCTGCTTGACATTGCACTGGGCTGGAATGAATTTTTGCTCTATGATAAGCAGCACAGCCATTCAATGTATAGAGGGAAATTCCTAGGCATCTGTGTCTCTGCCGTGCTCTGCCTTACAAAGCTTTGCTGACTCCAAATTCTACTCAGGTCTTGCTCAGAATACATTAGTAAGGAAAATGTATCCCTTATGCTTGTAATTTTCCTCATCTGTGTTAACATTTTGAACGCTTTCCTAAACTGGAGAAAACTGTACTTGATGAATAATTAAATATTTTCAGGTGGAATCTGTTTGCTCATGAGGTGTTCAGTCCTTAGAAATGTGTGAATTACCTATTTCCCAAACATTGGTTGAAAGAGCTTAAGTGAAGAAGTGAAGATAAATATCAGACATTTGAAACTGCATGGGGAATTGTAGGCAGGGAAAATGAAACCGATTAGATAGCTGATTGAGGTGCTGGAGGCCTTTTTTAAGTCTTTATGCTGTATCGTTCTTCCATTTAGTGTAATTTATATTTTCTCTCTTGAACCTTTGCATATAGATTTATTACAACACTGAATCTATTCTGAAAATTGTACACATTTACCTGCAGTAAAATTGCATTTGCCATACAGTAGCCCAGGTACTTAAGATAGATGACATAGTCCTTCTGCTTTTTATTTAGACAACCCAAGTAATTTGCAGTGTTTATGTGGTAATTACAATTCTGAAGTTTTAAATTTTTTTTTGCAGTAAAACTTTTTTTTTACTGTTTAAAAGAAGCTAATTCTTTAAAATTACCATATACATGACTTTCTGTGAAACAGAAATAGAATAGTTAGGAACTGCATATATGACTCTAACTGCAGTAAGTAATAAAAGTAGTATAACTTTTAGGAGAGGTTAGTTACCTATAAATATACAGTCCCCTGTTAATTGTTAAATGTCCTATGCTAAGCTGGTGATCAATACCCTATTTTACTCTTAAAATTGCAAAATTAAATCTCTGTCTAGTCTTAGCTTCAAAGGGACTGAGAGCTCATCCAAAGACACACAGTATCCAGAATGAAAAAAGTAATACTCTACCTTAAATCAATCTATGGTGAAAATATCTTCTAAGGATATTATCAGGAGTCAGTGGAGACTCATGATCAGTAGTAGAGTAGCAAATGATGTTGGCATTTTACTTTTACTTAAGGGGCTTTAAATAAAAAATATATAAAATACTTTAGGGGACCTGATACATCAATGAGTTACATATTCATTGCCAGATGAAGTAGGAAATGTGCTATTCATTGAGTCATTAGGCCAATTTCTCTAAACTTATTGGAATTTCTGCAGTAAAAAAGGACAGTATGAATTCATCAACTGCTTCCTCCCTTTAATTTCAAGGCCATTCAAGAATCAGACTGCTTCAGATGCACCTTGCTAAACTTTTGGATTTTAATTAATATTATATATTCACATCCAAAAGATGCTATTCTTGCAATATGTAAAACTATTTTATACATTTTCTTAGAACTAAGTATCCTGAATGTATCCTCCCTCACTTTGCTGTATACAAATGGGTTATAGCACTGACATATTCTGCCTTTACAGTGGTTATAGCTGCTGGTATCTGTTATGGGTTGGCTGGAAACACACCAGAGTCTCTAAACTAGCGTCATATTATTCTGGTGCCCCCAGTTCTCTTCAAGATATCAAGATAATCTGCATAAATGTTTCTACTATCCTGACTGACTGAACTTTTGACAGTGAATTGAAGATGATGTTCAATTTCAGGCCAAATATCTGTGGATTTCTCTGTAATTTCCTTTTATCTTCAATGTCAAATACAGTTTAGAATAAAACTACACCTCTGTTCATAAGGCCTGCAAGCTTGTTGTTTAAGCCAATGCTAATTTTGCAGCAGCAGAAATCTGGACAGCAAGGCAATGGGAGATCTAAGGATTCTAGCTTTATAAAGTACAACCAGATCCTGAACTGGTAAAATATTTGCTAAACTGACTGGTAAGCAGCATAAATTGCCACCCTGGGCACATGTTTGGTGAAATACAACCTAAGATATTTCTGGTTCTGCACCACAGGTTTGAAATACACATGGTTTTAAAGCAGAATTAACTGTACTTCTTTTATTTAATTAATATAATTTTCTTACCTAATTATCAAAATTGCGTGTCCTAATGTTTTACAGATTTTACTCTAAGAACATGTAATTGGAAGGAGTTGCTGCTTAATAAATTTTTCTTGTCCCACATACCCTGAAAAGGTAACAAATGCCTCGCATCATGAGAGAAAATTATTTCTTTGTGAGAGAAATGCTTCTTAGGGAGAGCACAGCAGCATCAAGGCTTTTTGTGCCCTTGTACTTCATCAGCACCCACGCCTGCTAGAGTTTACATGCCTAATTCTGCAATCTCCTAAAGAGTTTGGTACTTTTGTTATCTGGTTGTGGGTCCATATATTTCTCCCATCCTCCTTTCAAAGTGCAGCTGACAGGTGTCTCCTCAGTCTCCAGTGGCATAAAGTTCCAGAAGGTCACAGCCTGTTGTATAAAGTACTTATTTTTATTCATATTGAATTTCTCCTACTAGTTTAATCTTATTTTCCCTTTTTCTGCATGATTTTATGGAAAAGTGTTGTGCATTTGCTTTATGATGGATTATTATATTTGTGATAGATATGGTAATTTTAAAGTTTTCTCCCCTTTTTGCTGTAGTTTGAATGCTTCAGGACTGTAATGATTGTATATTTGTTTTGTCTTTCAAAAATACTGGTGGCAATACTTTCCCTTCTTCTGATTTATTATTCAGTTCTGTTCTGCTTGTGCAAACACAAAGGTTTGTATCTGGCCTGGAACAAAGCCTCCATGCTCGAAGCCATTCCAAGGCTGAATGAAGCAGAAGGCTCCCTCCATGTCTCTCCCTCTGTCCTTCTGCCTCAGCCCATTTGCCTGGCCTGTCTTACACTTCAGCTGCTCTGGGAAGTTTGAGCTCCATAATCTAGAAATCTCAGCACCCAAATTATTTTTTTCAGAAAGCCACCTTGAAGCAGTTTCAAAACCTTTAGTTGAGATTTATGGTTTCTCCACTGTCTTCAAAAGAAGCAAATAGTTTGGTTTGACATGAGTTCTTTATTGCTGTGATACTTATCACACATTTCTTGCTTTTTTTCCCAAATACTCACAAATTGCTTCAAAATTTTCTCAGATTTATCAAAATAGATAGTTTTTATTCAATTTAATAATTACATACTTACAGTTTTGGTTAATTGCCCCAGAATTGTAGGTGAGAACACATGTAAATTTCCTATAATTGCCAGGAAATTAGTCTGGTTTTTCTTTTATTTGCCTACTGGTCCACATAAAGAAAAGTTTAGGCGCATGCAAAAGTGTGGATTTAATACTGCTTTCCTGGTAGAATTACAGCATCATTCCTCAGCAGTGTCCTGCAGCATCAGCAGATCTGGGCAGCTCAGGCTGTGTTTGGGCATCATCACAGAGACAAGGTCAGAGAGCAAAGACCTCAAATTCACTGGTGGCAATCAGCAGCAGATCCCCATTTTTTCGTCTCCTCAAGAGCAAGGAGGTGCCTCTTCAGAAGCATCCCTGTGCCTCTGTTCTCAGTTGCCACTCCACATCTGATGGTTTGGCAATAACTTTCCCATAACTGATGTACGACTGGAATAAGACAATGCTTAAGGACACAACTGTCCTGTGGTTTAAACAGAGCAAGAAAATCACAGTCTGATTACCAGACTGACACTGTTCTCCCTATTTAAGCAGTTTGTTTTCCATATCAAGGGGAACGGTTCCAAACAAACAACTGAATAAAAAAGGGAGTGAAAAATGATCTCACTAATGCTAAGCTGAAATGTTTTAAGATGGAAAGTTCCATCCTATAAAGTGGAAATATACACATGAAATTTTTATCGTTATATCACTTCTGTTCCAGTTCTCAAAATAAAGCCAATCAGTGCATTTGATGAGAGTCTCAAAGCAAAAAGAAGCATAAGGGAAAAGTGGAAATATTCATGCTGAGCATCATTTGTAAGTGTTATATAAAAGACTGTAATGTTACTGAGATTTTCTTCTAGGCTACAAACTAAAGAAAGAAATTGGGACTCAGATGCCATGATGCTCTTCAATCTTTTATCATTGTTCAGTTACAAGTAATTTTTAGAAAATCTTTGTAAACAGCAATGGTCATGTTTCAAATATTCAAATGTATTCAAAAAAAATCCTGGTTAATTTTGTAATGCTGAAACAATACATTTTATGCCATATTTTTGTGGAAAAATTCACTATGAGGTAATGTGATAAAAATCTACTGAAAACAAACCACCAGGTCAGCGTGAGAAACTTCAAATATCCCAGAACTTCAAGAAGAAAATGGAAATAAATTTTAATAAAAAAAATCAACCGAGATCAAGCTGTGAATGCTTAAATTTATAGCAGCTTACTTGTGGTCCTCTGAAAAGTACTGTCTGGAGCTCAGTGCAGAAAAGGGGACAGAAGTGCTGTCTCCTCAAAAATTTTGTCTTGTTTTGAGTGTATTTTTGGGAGGAGGGACACATTCTCTCTGGTTAGACCAAAAAAGATTGTTCTAACAATGTACGTTGTTGCATGGTGGTTATTTGAGCTTCTCAGATAAGGATCCATTTTTTTGCCAGTTCATGTAAAAGAATACAGAATATTCTTACCAAAATATTTTTACAAAACACCAAAAAAGTACCTTGTCATTTCTCTAAGAAAGTCTTGTGTTTGCTTTTAAATAAGAACTTGTCTGAACTATCTGAAAGTGAACAATATTACCAAAACAATTTCTACAGAATTGAACATTAGTTTTCAACTATATCTCTCTTTCTCTGGTATCTCCTTTCCTTTTGCTAAAGGCTATATTACATTGGAATTTATCCAGTGCACTGTGTCTTCTTAAATTTGTCCATCAGCTTCACTATTATTGTTCATGCAACTCTTTCTGACATAAATTGTGCCAAGATTTTAGTACAGAGCAAATGTGTGGCCACAGAGGTTTCTCCCCTGGTGATTTAAACTGGCACAAGTTACAACTTATGCTGTGATTTTTTAATGGTGTGATTTTTAGTTCTGTGAAGATCAAATGTGGGTCTGCTGGAATAACAACTTCTCTCTCTTGTATATTCAGTTTGTAATTTTTGATTCCATACCTTGTGGATTGTCTAAGTGAAATTCTGATTAGTATTTTATGTGATGGCACCTTTCTCCACAGAACTATAGAAAAACTCTAATGCAACTTGTTCAAAGCAGGGGCAATTGCGAAATCAGACCAAGTTGATCAGGATTTTGCTCTCTCTTCTCTCATTGAAAAATCTGTTTCAATAGATTTCAGTAATTTTTTTTATTATTTTCAAGGAAATCTTAATACAATTTTTGGCTTCAAAGTTTGAATATTCGGTATCATTAATTGTAATTAACCAATTGTTCAAAAGAGTTTTAGCTAGAAGTCTGTTTTCTGATGGACTGTTAGCTTACATTGCTCTGTTCACTTATTGCTTAGTCACGTAAACTATTTCTGTGTGTGAGTAATCCTATCAATTAGATTGCTTTTTCTGTGCATAATGGGAAAACTGAAAGGTACCATAGCAAAGTGATTGCAATTTAAAGAGCATGTGACTTTTCAAAAGCACAAAATGAAACATATAAATCAAAAGTAGATGCATGAATGGTCACAAAAATGTCCTGTCTTATAGTATTATACCAAAGAAATTCTCATCTATTTTTCACTCTAAAGAGTTGTGCATGTTTAATAAAAGATAATTCCAACCATGAGTTAAATTGGTTATTGTGATCCCACATAAATTATAGATGGAAGAGGTACTGTTCTCAGCAAGAAGGAGAAAGGAGGAAGAAACCTGACTTCTAAGCCAGTTGTTAGGTTCCTTGCTACTAACAAGGGTCATATTTTATGCTAATGAATGTTTAGCCTATAAGAAGTACATGAGTCCAGTGCATAAGTTCAAGGAAAAAATCACTTGTGCATTGCTTTTTCCTGATCAGATGTCTTTTATTTCATGACAGTAGAGAAAACAAAGACATGTTTTTAAATATTTCAGAGAAAGCCTCCATCCACTCTGTTCTATCTCATGCAGTTCTGAAAGACAGGGAAAAAAATTTGTCTTCTTTTGTGTTTGGTTTTTTTTCCTTTCAGTTTGAGATGGAGTCCTTTATACAGAAAAGCTTTTATTTCCAAGCTGTGTTATGAATCCCTTGGAATGGGTCTTAGTGATGAAAGTGCTGAGCCACATTTGAGATTGCCAGAATGGCACATCTGTCACTATAAAAGCTTTACTGTGAAGTGGCAAAAGAAAACTAAAATATATAATATGATTTTTTTAATGGTAACTATAATGGAAAACAAAGACAGGGCATTTGCAAATTAAACCTGTCATGATCTAATCCTGATTTTGCAGTGTTTAATTTTCAGGTGTCTAAGCTATGTAACACACAAGTTAGGAAGCCCTCTACTAACACAAATTACAGTAACTGAAGGAGGCATTAGCTCCTGCCCCTTTTAAATTGTGTTTTTTTCTCTTTATGCAGGGCCTCCCTAGATCACTTATAATGCATTATAATTATTGTTTAGTGACATTGCAGGGAGTAAAGCTGTTAGAACTGAAATATGCTTATTCAATCTCTCTCCTTAAGTGGTGCCTCTTGATAGCTCATTTCAAAATGGGAACTGACACCTCATCTCTTTGTCTCTCATAATCAAATTCTCTTCTTCTTTCATAGGCTGCTGTTCAGAGGAAATTGCATTTTGCTGCAGTTTTGATGTTTTGTGAATCTGTTTCCCAGGTAAAGGGGTAGTCTGCAGGTACAGATTCTCAGTTGTGCCCTCATAAAAAGGCAGTGTCAATTTTGTTTGTATCAAATTGAGCTGAGTAGCAGTTCTGTGAGGGCAAATAGAACTGAAGCTGAGCTGATTTTAATTTTAGTTGCTCAGCTGTTCAGATGTTGATAAGACTAGTGATATTCTGTACAAAAAGAAAACTTTTCGCTGCAGATTTGGATAAAACAGAAGTTAATGAGACCTCCTCTGGTGGCATTTTCTCCTTTGCATCCTGATTTTCCATAGCCCTGCTTATTTTCCTACCCAAATTTAGCACCCCAAAATATGCACCTCAAGTTATCATTCCAATTTGAAAAATAATCATACCTTAAAAAACTTTAAGCCAAGCATATAAATAGATATATTCAATGCAGAGGAGTGGGCCTTTTATTTTAAGTAAGTAAATAAACTGTTTGCACCTGAAGTACTATAGTTAGTGTGTAATCACTGTGGGTGCTCCCTCTAGTCAATGGGGAGGAAGTGGATCCTAAGGAATCCTCTTCATCCTCTTCATAGTTGAACTGCCTTTGTGGGCTTGTCTCCATCTACAGACAAGAGCCAGAGTCCAGTTTCAGTGACATCCCCAAATTTGCATGCCATATGATGAACTTCTGTCATATTTTAGAGCAGACTGCAGAACTGCAGAGGAAAGGGAGAAAGCGTTTGGCAGAAACAAATATTAACCTGGGAAAAGAGGAATCCAAACTGGGCTAAGGTAATTTCAGTGTGTACTTTCACAAGTGATGTTTTCCTCTCAAGTGTTTGATTCTAACTGTGTGAAAGATCTTAAAAGGATCAGTGTAGATTCTTATCTAGAATGCTTCCCTCTTGATCATGTTTATAAATCTCTATGAAAAGTAGAATAAGAAGCTGCTGGTGTTGGAACACTTATAACCTCCTCTATGAGGACCTATTCAATGTAGAAGTAAAAATTAATTATATGTTCCAATCTGTTTGAAACAAGTTTGTTTCTTAACCAGTTCTATTATCAACGAGGGAGGGGAGTGTTCAATGCCATGTCCTAAAGCAGCTGCAGAGGTGGGTTTTATTTGTTGGGGCTTTTTTACTTTAATGTGTAAATGAATAAAAAGATTTTTATATACTATATTTATTCTTTATAAAATTGACTCTTGTGGAGTTGAAAACAAATAACTTCTTCATTGCCTGTGTAACCACAAAGCCCTGTGCTGGGTTCAGTGTAAGCTGACACTGATGATATGTGTGATGCAAGGATTTGGATTCTTCAATCAGATATCTGTGGTTTAGCATCCTCAGGAAAGGGTCTTCAGTAGGGATGACTGCAGAATAAGGCTGTGAAGGCTGTGACAATTTGAGAGTACTCCCTAACCCTTCGCTATTGCCAATGAACCTTCCTTTCATTCAACTGATTTGGAAACTGTGCAGGGAAGTACTGATTATACTTCTCTGTCCTACTAAGAGAAAAAAATCTGTTCTCTTTAAACTGGACAAATAAAAAGGGTGAGTTCTACACAGTGCAAAGCCAAACACACATCTCTATGCTCCTATACTTACACTGGGGAAATAATTCCACTAGAGATAGACTCCACAGAGATTGCAAAAGCCTTCGCCAAACTTGAAAGACACATGCCTTTTACAGCAGTATAATTAATATGCATTATTATTTTTAATAGCATAATTACTCCTGTTTTCTTTCAAGGCTGGTTGTTTTTTTATCTTCACTATGGCCCACACATGTGTGTGGTTTTGATCTTCAATACAGAGCAAGATTGTTTCTCACTGCCAGCAGAGATGTAGGATGACTCTTCAGATCTCCCGTGTACACAAAGGGACAGATTGCTGCACACTGTGAAAGCTGAACACTCTCTGAAGGAAAAGGCTCCCTTTTTATTTACTTTTTCCCCCACATCTTATAGCCAATTTACTTGATCTCTTGCCAGCATGGTTTCTTTTAAGGATGATGCTTCCAAATGTGCATAAAGTGTCCTGTGCTTCCACATTCCCTCCAGCTCAGTAAGAGAGGCTCATAAGTAATTTTGGACAATTTATAGAGCATGGTAGGATGTAGACAGCATGTTATGCTCCTTTTTTTAACAGAGTGAAACTACTTTTAAGAGATATAATTTTTTCACAACTATAATTTTCTGCACTCTTTTGTAGTTTAATGGGAGAACCTTTTTTTTAGCAGAGGAGATAACAATATATGACTAATGTGAGAAGTAGGTGGAGCTCAGATGCTGCAAAAATGGTGTCACATTAATATCTGCAGATATAAGACAATATGTCATTATTGCTCTGTCTTAATTTTTCCTTTAAGTTAGATGTTGATATTTAGTTGTATTTTTACAGTATAGCAGAGGATTTAAGTTTAATTTGTCACCCTACATTTACCAAGAAAATTAAATCTATTTCAATTGCAGAAGCATAAATTATGGTTTTTCACAAAATCCTCCTAAATTCAAAGAGAATCTATTAAAAGAATATGTTCAGGAAAATGATCTGTGGACTTGGAGAAAATTGTAATTAGCAGTGGTCAAACAGCATGGGGAGAAAATGCAGGAAACCATTGGTGAAATTTCTTATTTGTTGCAGGGATAATACATTTGCATGCAACAATGTCCTGGAAGGTCAAGAGTTCCGTACTTTTTCTGTAAGACATGGGTTCGGAATAGGCCTGTTGGGACTTTGCTCAGTTTAGGTTTTCAATGACTAGTTATTAACTTTGTGTTGCTTTTTTGACTTATCTCTGAGACTGATGACTTTTGTTTATGTACTACGAAAGGTGTCTTCCTCCTACAGTTCATGGCTGCTATGCTTTTTCTGCTGCAGCTCATACAATTTAGGTTAATCTTCATTCTTGGTTTTCTTTAATTTCTTCTTGTGTTACTTTCTATTTTACAACATAGTGTGTTTGCTTTTGATTTCTTCCAAACCCTTTCTTACTGTTTTCTGCAAACTAGGCAACCAACTTTATATTCAACAGGTAGATCACCCAAAAAGTAATGGAGTATCACGGATTCAGCAGTCCTTACACAGACAAAATACAGTTTGCTTATACTTTCTTTCTAGTTTATGTAATTCCATCTAAACATAGCAAAACTAATTCTGTCTATTTTGCCTTTTTTTCCTCTCAGAAGAGAGTAGCTGAGCCACAAAATAATGCAGGTCACAAAACAATGTTTATATACTTAAATTATAGCTCTTACAGGAGAGAGTAGGAAGAAAAAGGACTCTTCCAGCTGAAATGGCAGCTTTTTCTTTCCTTCTCCCTTGCTAGTCATAGCATCCCTGTGGAATGGACAGCAACAGTGGGAGCAGAGCATTTCCTTATCTACTCAGAGCTTTTCTGCTGTCCTTAGAAAATTCAAACATAAAATCATTGTTTAGAAAACAATAGACAGCACCTCAGCAAAGCAAGTAAATGAACATATAATAAAGTTATGCTCCAGAATACAGCTGCAGTTCAACATTAAAGAACGAAATCTACAATAGATGGATCAATAAATCATAACAAGGAATATGTAACTTCTTTTACAATAAGAAGTTTTGGTAGAAATAATTTCCAAGTCATCCAAAATAACATATTCAGCTTTGTAATGTGGAAAACAAGGTCTGATGAAGACCACTGCATGTATTCTGACTTTATTTTTTCACTAAAGAAATGTTTCAAATATGTTAGAAGCTGCTTAGACTCAGTGTTTTAATTTAAATTTTGATTAGAATAGCCTAATTGAAAATGAAAATAAAACTAGTCAAAAATTCAGAGAAAATTATGGAGGTATTGTGAAATATTTAAGAAGGCTAAAAAAGCTCAGAAAATATTCTCCTGGGTCAACAGGCCTTTGAAATGTTCATTGCATGCACTCTGGCCCAATTACACATAACATAATCATTATTTATTTTGAGACATCTCACAGTCATAATCATTGGTTCATTGTGTCATGCCCGTAAACAGCTAAGGATGACATCTATCAAAATTATAGTGTATTAATTGTCAATACCTGTTATGTTTCTTTGAGATCTTCAGTGTGTGGGCCTTATTTTTGCTTAGATTTAATTCTAAAATTTCAGCTCAATAAAAACTTCTCTAGCTTTGGAACATTTCAGTATGGGAACACTGTAATACTCATATATATGCCTTAGGGGTTTCAGCTGTTACCACAGCAAAGTCTTTTGGTTTTCAGAAACTGCCAGAAGCAGAGGGAATAAAGTTCATATATAGTTTTGATAACCCTCATCATCATCCTTCTATGGCTACAAGGATATTTTTATTTATATGTGCTCCACTTTTTTCTCTGCTCTATGCCAAGTTTTACTCCTCAAAAGGGCCATTTCATTTTCAAAGAGAGATCTCAGAAAATCAAAACCTTTTTTTATAGTTGACCTTATAAATCAAAATCACCCAGGCTATGGAGAAGAAAGAGAAATGTATACATTAAAAATGGAACTCTATAAAAGTAGAGCTGAGAGCATCCGTCAGTACAAGAAGTCCTTCAAATATGCGAATCATGAATAATGTAGCTCTCTATTGGACTCAATAGGCCCCAAACAGAAGGCAGGCACATTTTGCCAGTACCACAGGCCATGAAGCTAGGGAAGAACATAAAAGAAATTATTTCTTCCTTTTCACTCAGCAGGGCAGTGACAGAACTTGCTCAATTTTGAATTTTTCACATATATCATGATTGACATAGAGTTGACTGTAAGACAATACAGTTCAATGGAGAAATTGGTTTAGTGGAGAATATTCAAGTCCAGCAAGTTCTGTTTTGTACCCTGATCTTGCTGCTGATCACCCTGCTGTGCTTGGAACACTATACCCTCTTGCTTGTGCTGGCACTTGCTCACCCTGTAGCATTATTTTTTCTCAGTTTAGCAGGCAATAGCACCCACCTTTGCAGTGCATGACATAGAAATGGGATTTTGTGCTTGAAATCTGTCAATAAAAATAGCATGCTTGAAGGAATTCATCCTATTCCTATAAGCCTACCACCCTCCAAGACTCCTTTTCCCTTTTCCTCACTCCCTGGACAACAGCAGGAGGTGATTTTGGCACTGTGCAGCTGTCCCCACTGGGAGCATTGCTGTGCCCTGAGGGTGACTGTGCTCGTCTCTGCTGAGGTTAGGTGTGCTTCCCTTCTACAAGATGGACTTCTGTCTTGGTCAGTCTGGGCTAGAGTTTGTACAATTAGCAGATTGGGCCTTAATTGGCCTGGGCTGGGCTCACTGGTGCCACTGCAACAGCAAAGGAGTCAGTCTCTCCTTAGGGTCTAGTGCTTTTTTTTCTGAAACTGCAGCAGCTGAGGTGTGCTGTGGCAGTAAGTACAGCATGCAACAGGACCCAGTGTTGCTAGCTCTCCTTCTACAGCTGCTAGAATCATTCTCTTAACTGGCTTGGCTTGGAGAGGAGTGCCAGGGTTGTCCAGGACCTGTCATTCCCAACCACTCAATGCTTGGACACTGCTTCTGAACTCAGAATTACACAATTGTCCTTGGACTCCCTCCCCATTCAACCTTCCACTACTAGAAGGATAACATCAAGAGTGAGCTCCAAATACTTTGCATGGATTTGGTAAGACTTTGAGTGGAGTGGGCTGACTCTGGCTGCAGGCAGACTGCCCTTCCTTCCGTATCCATTTACATGGCAGTGCCCCTTTTATCACACACTGACTCCAGAGCCAGGACGTGCATAGCAGATAATCAAGTTTTGAGAGAGTATTATGTCTGTAACAGGTGTATGATGGGAGGCCAAAAGGTCAAATATATAAGTTTTGCATAGTTGGCAACAGAAAATGAACCAAATTTCAAGGCTCTTATTTAGCAGAACCTCTAGAAATTAACTTTGGCAGTAAGTAATTTTACTGGAGTAATCAGTGTGAGACTGGATGCCAGTAATAATAATGTTATCTGTGTGAATTTAAAATCAAGTAGTCATGACTTATTTTGAGGAAGACTTAATGCCTAATACTTCAATTCACTCTCATTAAAAAAATTAGATAATTATCTCAAATTCTCTCCTTTAGTGTCATGATTTTTTCATTGTGTAGAGACTATGTATTCTTAAAGCAAGTAATTTTTAAGTGCTAATCAGACCACATATGACAGTTTCCATGACAGTCTAATCGAACACTAGCTTTTAAGTCAGAAATAAGAAATAATTTAGACTTTTTATTTTGCCTGTGTGTTAATTAATCAAATACCTTTCCCAAGGTAGTGATTATTTTCCTCAATGTTCATCTTTCATGTATGCACACACATCCATACAGATTAGCTTTGTAATAAAGTTCAACTTCTCCCATGAATATTATCAGGGTAAAAAAAACCCTCCAACTTTGTCAAAAAATAATATTTTGGCCTGAGCATTTAGTTTCCCATTTCCATAAAATAGGAATTATTTCTTAAATTATAAGTATCTTAAAGTTATTATATTCTATAATGTGTATCCTTTGACATTTAAATAATTTTAAAAGTTGAGTAATTAAAAATAAAAAATTTTGATTTCTTAATAATGCTAATAAATACTAATTAATTATTATTCGTAGTGTTTGGTTCTGAAGTTGACTCCTGCAATGATATTGCATACTGCAATGATAAGCATGTAGCATAAAATTGGGGAAAAAAGCCATTAATTAAAGAACATTATATATTCTACTGTTAAGTGATTAATGCTTGGTCACATTCTGGATTTACTGTTGCAATATGCGCGCGGGCGTACGCGGCCCTAGGTCCGGCTAGCTGGTGAGGGGCGAAGGCCAACGCCCCAGCGCAGCTGAAGCCAGCCCCCCTCGGCGTCTTGGCCTCGGGCTGGGCTGGGTGATAGCTCAGAGCGGCGCGCTGCGAGATGAATTAGGAGGCGACCACTTGCTGGGGGTAAACTGTCGGTTTATTACAGAAGGACCAACGAGGACGGGCACCACCAGCAAATGGCCCCGAACAGGGGGCGAGACAGGGTTTTAAGGGAAAAAGGGGGGAAAAGGTAGGGAAGCCTGGCTAACCAATAGTAATACATATTTGGAGGTGTTAAACATAATTGACATACCTAAATAACCAACTAATATAAAGCAAAGGAGGGGCCCTGGGACAGCAACCAACCATAACCCCCAGAGAGAAGAAGGTTCTCGAAACCTGGGAGGAGAAGGGGGTGATTGACTGGGCCCAGGGAGGAGACAACTTTCACTTACAAGGGAAAACAGGGGAGGAGCAATTACATATCGGCAACTATGAATAGCGAGGTTACCATAGCAACTTATCTGACAGGGTAGCAGTGGCGGGAAATAGTGGGGAAGGGAGGAACCATTTACAGAAAACAGGAGGATACAATACAGAAAATGGGGGAGCAAACTAAAAAACTTAAGAACACACTACAGCAGCAATATACATTATTTAAGGAGAGATTGAATTTATCACTGTTATCACATGATACAGATTTAAAAAATTAAAGCATTTAAAGTCTTTTATTGTTCATAAAAGTGGGTAAAAAGGCTGATGGGAAAAATTTTAAATTCTGTTGACAGCCTAAGGCAAACTTTCTCATAGACCATCCTGATCTCACATCATATCTTTGTCATAGCCAGTTCACCTGGCACAGCTGAAGTTGCATTGTCATGGGGTCTGGCACTGGATATATTGAAATGATGCAGGAAAAAAACAGCCTTCTTTTGCTTACAACAGTTGAAAGAATATCCTTCATAAGTGGGAACAGTTAGAGACAACATAATCCTCTTTGAAGGAAAATTCAGTGTGTTTGGGAAAAGTCTTCATTTCACCACTTCACAAAGGAAAAATCCCTTCAAACTTTACAGAGTACTTCAGGAGGAAGTTTGATGTTGTAAATTAATTCTGAAAGTTTGCATATGGAGCATCAGGGCTCCAAATCCTTTGATATGTACATTGGTTTTCCTTGCTGTCAGTTTTATGTTTAAGACTCATTGGTGTGATAGACTGCAGCCAAAATGCTGTTAGTTATTCCTGGTTTCTCTTTAAACAACACGGAGTCTAACTGCATGAAACAAGATCAAATGAGAGTCTTCTTTGGCTAGGTATGGCGGACTGGTGCAAGTTTCTGCAGCAGTTTTTGCAAAAATAGAAAACAGTTTAATAGACTTACAGAATCACTAAGTTTGGAAAAGAACTCTGAAAATCATCTGATCCAGCTTGCTTTCTCTCTTCAGGCAGCGTCAGCCAGAGCAGATTGCTCAGAATTCTGCCTGGTCAGGTTTCGGCTCTTAAATTAAACAGTTATTTTCATTTTGGAAGTATCAGATTGTCTCAGGAAACTGCATTTTTCTGGGAATAAACAAAAAAAAAAACCCCAACCCCCCCCTCCCAAAAAAAAAAGAAAAAAGAAACAACAGCAATGTGGGGAAAGATTTTGATTTGACATCTTGTCTGCTTTTGCTTTTCATTTTTTACCAATTCCTGACTAGTGTCATCCATTGCTACCTACAGAGATCTCATTGTTTGACCTATAAATCAAAATTTACTAGGCAAAAAGCTGTGTAGCAGCATTTTAATCTCAATTTTATGCTTTTGTGGTAGGCTGACTCAGGCTGGATGCCAGATGCCCACCAAAGCTGCTCCGTCTCCCCTCCTCAACTAGAGAGGGAGAAGAAAATATAACAAAAGGCTTGTGGATTGACATATAACAGGGAGAGATCACTCACCAGTTACCATCACAGGTAAAAAAGCTTGACTTCAGCAAAAAAACTGTGGTGTTTTGACAAAAACACCACAGAAATATTCAGTGTCTTTGTTACAGAAGTATAACTCTCCATTGAAGTATTTTTTCTACTCTGAGAACCAAAAAAATTTCTGGTCACTCTCCTGCTGCAAATGTGGTTTAATTCTTGCAAAGAAACCACACAGTTTGTAGTGCAAGTTCAGAGATGCAGTCTGGACAGGGTGAAGCATTAGGAATGGAGTTTAGGAATGAGTTTAGCAAAGCACAGAATCCCACATTCAGCTCTGCTGTGGGTAATGCATTGCCTCTGGCAGCATTTTCAGTTGCTCAATAACTAACGTCTTCAGAGCAAATCACTCTTAATTTATACATGCACTCATAACAACAGGTATTCTGTTTCAACCATCTCTGCATCTATAGTCAATGAAGCCATATTTTTTTTTCCAAAAATACTTTTAAACACAAGACAAATGACATAATTCAGAGCTAAGAGTCCTCTTTGTACTTGTGTAAGCGTCTTAATATGCATTAAGGCTTACTCAGAAACCATTGATGGTTAGCTCATTCATTGTATTGATTGACAGTAAAACATCAAGAAAAGCATCTATCTGTGACCACTTTGTCAAGAGAAGTACTGTCTGAATGCTGCTGTCACTGTGTATGTTGGCATTTTGGCACAACATCTAAATCACTAACAAACAAAATGCCATTCTAACGAGCACAGTAATATTCGTTCTGACAAAGCATTTAAAAACAAGCAGAGGATCAGAGAACCCCTGCTCAAGGAGAGCATTGGATCAAGTTTTATCTGCAGAATTTTTTCTCTTTTTTGCCTTTATCACCCCACCCATGATCTCCATTCTGTCTATATCCTTTCCTCTCCCCTCTCTCCTGACCTTCTCTCTGATATTTCTTTATATTTCAAATCTTTTGGAGAAACAATGACAGAATTAACATTTTTATTTATAAATGTATTGAATATTAATGCATCTAGAGGACTTTCAGTGCTTTATTTTTGTTAAGATTTTTGTTTTGATTTGTTTTTCCAGCAGGAACTATAATTAGCCAGGAGCTCTACTCAGAATTGTAGGATTTCCGGTGGGGTGAAGCAGATGATGTTATATAGGATAAATAGCACTGCAGTGGAACTAGTTAAAAAACAAGCTTGTCAACATGAGGGCTTGCGAAATAATTTGTGAAGGTATTTAGTTATTAAGATAGAGCAATTAGTTTCTTCACTGGCTTAAGAAAATGAGGCAAAGCAGCTTCCAGAGGATAATTTTCATTTCACTGAAATCTAGAATTGCTCAGTTTCACCATTCATTAGGAAAATACCACCATGGCATTATCTACAAAAGCTCTAGCAGCCAGGTGAAGACAATCCTTTACATTAGGCAATTGAACAAAATTAGAATTGACAATTTAAGTTATGGCTACATAAATTTGCAAACAATAAGTGGATTGTATGGAACTGTAGAATCACAGAAATTACCTCTCTTTATTGAGTGATCTGGATGGACTATGGTGATCCCTTTATTAAATCTATGGCACGTCTGGCTGCACAGTCGATTGACATTATCCTTACATTTCCATCCAGGTTGAGAATGATACTTGCCATGAATATCACAGATCTCATGGGACTGCATGTTGGCTGGTTTTGAACAAGTCTTCAATATAAGTAAGACTTTCTGTACAGTTTGATGTGATAATTCTGTGACAGTGCAAGAAAGAAACAGCAGCTAACAACCCAGAGAAGTTCAGTGTTGATGTAGATCAATATATGTTACTTGCTTTTACTTGTGAGCCAAATTTTAGAAGGCTATGTGTGCAGGTTCTGGATTTATCTGCATACGCTGTTGTTTCATGTTTATTCATTAAAAAAAAAAAAAGAAAAGTAGAATTTGGGTGAAAAGCACATTTGAGTTGTACTCAGCCTTAGTGAAGGAAATATTCAAAAATAAAAGAGCAAGTCTTCTGCAATTTTGTACACGGGATTGTAATTTCAAAAGTTGCCAAGGAGAGTAATCAAGCTCTTCAGATGAAAGTCAAATTTAATAATAGGCCATAGTTTAAATGATTCTTAATGCACTCATTTCCTAAATGGGAAGATAATCTTTTTTTGGAGGCACTTGTGGATTATTTTTGGAGCCACTTTTTCTGACTTTGTAGCTCTTTTGCACAGACATTTAAAATTCTGCCATACATATATGCTGAGAGACAAAACAGTCTGAAAAGAACATCCCAGATGAGAACTTTGAAAAACAGGAGATAAAAAACAAGGCTCCACTACAATGATATAATTCCTTCCTTGCATCCTTTTTTTTAATCTTCCAAAGCTTTTCTTATCTGTGTGTAGTTATTTTTCTATGTATATATACGTATGTATATTTATCTTTCAAAATAAATTCATTCTCTCTCAGCACTCTTCATAAGCAGTATATGAACTGAATCCAAGTTAATGTCAAATTGAATTTTGGGGTACTTTAAACCTCTTGTATCTCTTTCCATTTAGAATGTTGTCACTCACATCCAGATCAGCTAGGCTTCCAAAGTCCCCAGTGGAGATACTCTCCACTTTATTTGTGGCCTCTACTACACACTGGTGGAAACAGAAAATTACTTGTTGGCTTGGCATCATGCAGGGCTAGCCTAACTTAGAAGAGACACGAGTCAGGCTCGATGTGATGTATTCAAACTACTGGGAGTCCAAAATCAAGTGCCCATCCCAGAAAACAGTGCAAAGTAGGCAAGATGGCATTGAACTTGTGACCTCCACTACCAATGAACAGGCTTTGGAGGGGGAGCAGATAATCTCAAATTGCCAGCTAATATGGTGTACTACAGTTTGGTGGGTTTTGTCAGCCAAGAAACACACAAGATATGTAATCCTCTTGGTCTGCTGCTTGGGTGCTGATGTCAGTTGAGGAAAAAAAAGGTCTAATTTTTCTTCTGTTATTTCATACAAAGAAATCAGAAGGTTGAGTGGGAAACAAGATGAAAATTATTCAAGAGTCATTAGTTTAGAAGCCTTTGTTGGCAGTTAAAATTGTAAATATATTATCTGTTTATTACAATGTCATTAGCTCTTTGAAGTTGCAACAAAAGGTTTGAATGAATAAAAGATCACAGTTAAAGCCCTTGATGTGACATAAAGGAACATACTCTCCCTGAAATATCAATGAGTAGCCATAACTTTTCATAAAAACTGCAAAATCACCTGGACGTGCTTTGTGCAGAAGAACAAATTAAACACTTCCTGGGCTAGATGCTGTATAGAACACAGTCCATCTGTATCCAAATGTTAGTTAAGGACAACATGGTTAAAAAGAAGGAGAGAGGTAAACCATTTCATATCAGCGAAAATATTTCTTCTGTTCACTGAATTGCGTTTCAAGACACAACTGTAGACAGTAGGTAGCAATAAAGCAAAGGAGGGTCAAACTTGGTAGTAAAACTCCAGTAGCCCTGATTCCTCGCCTCCAACAATGAATTCAGGCTATATCCTCAGTTAATGTGATTTGACGTAGTTCTACTGCATAATTCTGTTTAAATCTTCTGATTCATTATTTGCAACTAACATTTTTCATAAGTATAAGCCTTGCCTGTAAAGAGGATAAGGTTCCCAGAGCACCTGACAAGCCTGTCCATGCAAAAAATAGTTGAAGTGCAGTCAAATCCCATGATACATATAATAATGGCCTGAGGAAATGCTATTGGGATGCAAGCTCTTGGATGACAGCCTTCTACTTCCCATCTATGGGCAAGGCACAAGTTCAAAGCTTATTGCTCTTATTGGGACTCAAAGCCTATCCAAAGAATTTATTGAAGTTACAGAATGAAATTTAGAACAAACCTTTCAAATATCTAAGACCAGGATAAAAAGTTGATTTTAGATAGAGATTACATAATAAACATACAGGTAAAATGATCTTTTATTAGAAGTATGCCAACTCTTCTTCTTTTAACTAAAATTAAAGAGACAGTAATGTCAGAACGGTCAGGAGAATTTCATTGCAAAATATTAAAGTTTTATAAGTTCCATCCCTCAAAGAACTGCTTTGGAGTAAATGCAAAAGTTGCCACTGAATTGTTTCATAAATAATTGCTTTCATTTAGGTAAACTCTTACTAGAATTTCAGTAGCAGTAAAATAAGAAACCTAACAATTAATCATATACCAGTCAAATATCAATCACATAAAAGCAAACCTTTAACTTCAGAGTTGTCTGTAAGTAGCAAATACAATTGACATTGACTTCTGATCCTCTGTGTATTCCTTAGGTTTCATTAAATTTAATTATGTTTATCTTGCTCTATGAGCAGTTTCAAGAAATGCTGAGCAATGAATATAACAAATTATTAATGTCACATCATAATTCAAAGGCAACTGTAAATGTGCATACATTTGTTCTTTTAATTTTCATGCTCTATTGTCAAAATGTAGATTATGCTAAGTGTTCTTTTGGGAATTATTAATTAGTCCAGATTCCGTCAGTAATAATGAAGTCAAAAGTATCTAATTGTATGAGCACTTTGGGATGATTACATTATACTAAAAATGCAGTGGATTGTGGAGAGTGAAAGTGGGGACTGCTGGTTATGAGCAAAACACTGAAGAACAGAATACCTGGATTTTAATCATGTGTCTCGATGAGTAATTGATGTACCATCTTTTCTAAGGGTGATGTTTGTTTTTTTGTTGTCTGCCAAATAAGTAAATATTTAGCTAAGAAGAGTATCATGGCTCTTTAATACCTGCCATTTTACTATCAGCAGCACTTTTATACTTGTAGAAGACAAAATCGACAGTTTGCCTGAAAACGTGAATGTCTGGGACAATTTTATATTATTATTTGAAGCATGTCCTAAAAAGAAATTAATATTCTAGAATATTCACATTAGGCAGAGGTGTGACAGGTAAAAGGCATAAGTCCTGAACTTCACAGTCTCAGTTGTGTACATCAACATATTCAGTAGTTGTACAAAGTCATGGCCACTGTGTTCTTACACAGACAACAGAATTGCAAGTGCATTTTGCTCAGCTTTTCAAAAAAGCCAAAGAAGGCTTTTACACTGCACAGTTTACGTCTCAGAATTCAGTTACAAGTCTGAGAAAGGTTGTAGGTGAGACCTTCAGGTCAGTTGTGCTTTCTACCCCTCATGATTGAGATCTTCACTGCAGAAAAAGAGAAAACTCAAGCATCGAACCTATTTGCATCCAAAGGAGATGGTGTGATCTTCCTCAGATGAGGATACCAGACAAAGATAGGACAGGACTAGGTAATTCTTGAAACTTTGGATGCTTTTGTACTGGAACAAATAATGTGTTTCTGTTTTTGTTGTTTGGGTTTGGGTGGGGGTGGTCGGGTTTTCTTATGAGTTTGGTTTTGAGGGTATTTGGATCTTTTGTTTCGTTTTTTTAACAAAAGAAAATACTAAGAGCTGTGTAATGTTGTGCACAACATCCATAACTGAGGTATAGTCATAGTAACTGCTCTAGAGAATTCCCCTCACTGCATCTACCTTCTGTTTCTACTGAACCTCGAGGAAGCAGACCAGCTCCCCATCTTGTCTCATATTGGATTTGATGGATGTATAAGTGTTACTCAGTTTGAACATCTGGCCACATATGTTTTAATCTTAGCCCTTATTTACATTTTCCAAGACTTTGAAAAATATCATGTATGTATGCTTTGAGCACATGTTCATTATATATGGAGACATAGCTTGTTATATGTCAGCCTGATCTGCTTTTGATTTAAATGCTAATTGGACCATGTAGAAGCAAAAAGAGTAGAAAGCAAAAGAGTAGAAAGAGGTGCTTATTTTCCAGAAAGTATATTCAACTTGAGAAGGGGAGGACATTGCTAAAAAAACCAATCTCTGTTCCACTGTGTAGATATATTTCCTGTTGAAACTCTTAGTCCTTTTGTGTAACGCCAGATTTAGCTCCAGAAATTTATGTATTTTCCTCTCTTTATTTTATTTTCAATTTGTTTGTTTGTTCACCCTTTTTGTTGTGATACCCTCTGGATTTCAAGATGAGATTGCTTTTTGTCCACAGAGATAGTCTCCACAGACTAATGCAAACACAAGGACATTCTGTGAAGCTTCTGTACAATTGAAATCTCAAAGTTTTGAAGGTGGAGTATGAAAGAATGCACATCTTCACCACTGCTGTTGCTGCAGCTGTTACAGCAGCATACAAAGAAAAGATTTTTCCCATTAGGGCTTCAGTAAGGAAAGGCCACAATCTTCACTTTGAATTGACACTGAAAAGTCTGTCTATGGAGAGATGAAGTACAATAGGCATTTGCTGGTTGATAATAATTTGCACCAAAATTTGAATTTAAATAGATGCTTGGCTCTGTGTTAATACAGAGAAACAAAACAACTTTTCCAACTGAAATGCAACAGGTATAGATATCACTCTATATACATTTTTTAAAAAAATAATTAAAAAAATGAAAGAAAGCATTAAAAAGCAGATTATAAAAGACCTAAAAATGAGCTGAGTGTTTTGATAAATATTCTTGCTCACTGTTACACCTGTGCTTTATTTTTCAGGGAATTTTTCTATTTCAGGGTCACTTTTTCCCTATTTTGAAATATGACTTTTTGACAATGTCTTTTTTTTTGTGTGTGTAAAAACATATATGTGGAGTTAACAATATGTTAATGAAATATTTCCAGGCAGCTCTCATTACTATAAGTCAAATCACAATCCTAATTGGCAAGCTGAGCTTCCTAAATTATTGTAGCTACTTGCAGCAGGGCAGAGGAGGGTGATCCCAGTGATGTTGCAGGGAATTTGTGCATGAATCAGATCAGAAACCTCAAATTGATTTTTTTTTTTAAATTTATATTCGATTTTGGATAGAATCTTGCATAAACTTCTGTAGGAAAAGAATCAGTTTTGCATACTCCTACTGTAATCATTTCCCATCTTCTGAGTAGTCCAATCCAAGTATTTGCCCACTCTTTGATTTGCTTTGTAATTTCTTTTAGATTCTTCTTTGGAAAAAGATGGGAATTGAAATTACTCCCTGTTTTGCTTAAATATATATCTCATGAGATATCATCATCTGTTGTTGAATTTCTTATGATTTTTAATTTATTGCTGGAATCATAGAACCATAAAATGGCCTACTGTCAAGGTTTGATGAAGGCCAAGTTCCTAGCACACACTAAAGCCTCTCAGTCACTCCTCTCCACAACTGGACAGAGGAGAGAAAATTTAATGAAGGGCTCATGAGTTGAGATAAGGACTGGCTCGACTTAAAGATATTAAGTGAATTTATTACTAACAAACTCAGAGCAGGATAATGAGAAGCAACATAGGCCATTAAAAACACCTTTATTTTCCCTCAGCCCCTCCCTGCTTCCCACAGACAACACTGGGAGAGAGGCAGTGGGGGGTTTTGTCAGTATTTAGTCCCAATTACAGTTAAAATGTTGGGGTTTTTTTCTGAAAAACTAAAGACATTGGAGAACTGTGGTGTGCACTTCAATGTTGAGGAAAATTTGTTGGAAAAGTTCTGTCTGATGAGGTGAGACAGTGATAGAGTCATAAAACAATTCAGCTCAAGTTTTAAGAACCTTAACAGGTCATCTACTCCAACTTTTTGTGGGAAAGGGAGCCAAGACAAGCTTGTCTGGCACCCTGTCCAATAACTTCTTGAAAGCATGGTAGGTGCTCCACCATGTCCCTGGGAATGTTGTCTGAGTGGGTCATTATTCTCATAAAAATTTTCATTCTTAAACCAAAGTGAAACCTCTCCTCATGTAACTTGTGCCTGTTGCCCCTTGTCGGCTCCCTGTGGCTGACTTCTGTGAAGGGAGAGAGTGCTTCTCTCCTTTAAGGAATGAAACACCACAATGAGTTTTCTTAGGGTTCTTTTTTTTTTTTTTTTTGCCTGTTTATTGCTTGATGCATTTTGGTTTATCAATAAAAATGTCAGGTTATAAAGCCAAACTTTTATGTTTTGTTAATAATCTCAGCAAGGTATCATTATGTGTCTAACTTTGGTCCTGTAGGACTTGGGGGGTAGTTTGCTCTTTGCACTGAGAGCTGTCATCTGGGCCCACAGCTGCTGAGCCAAGGTATTGAAGTAAAGGAAGACGACCCACCTTTGTTGATCAGCAATAACTTCATTTATTGGTTCAATCAGTCACTTTTTATAACTGTGTTAATTAAGTTCATGCATATTGCAAAATCCGAGCTCACCATATGTCAGAGATTACACACCAACCCCTCCTTTTGTTTTCAATACCAAGATTCGTATTCTCAAAACTTATTTTTACTTTCCCAAAACAGCCAAAGATAGAATGTTTACCTGTTATGAGAAAACTGTCTGAGAACCCTGGTATGAAAGGTTCTCAAGGCCTTCATGTTTGTCACTTTTGCTTTCCCATATCTTATCCAAGGACAAGATATTTACTTGTTATTAAAAACAACCTGAGAATTTCTGCTGTTTACAGAAACAGGCTGTGAGAATTTGCTCCTCACAGCTGCCTTTTAAGTCATTTCTGAGCAAAATTCTCCGACACCAAGGTGTGCAGCACCTTCTCTGCAGCAGTGCATGGCTGGGCATTGTGCCTAGCCACAAGTTTTGGAATGTTTGTCTCCAAACAAGTTCTCATTTCAGATGAACCCTTCTTTGCACCGCTACCAGTATGAAAGTGAAAAGCTTTCCACATTATTTGGCTTAAGCTCATTTGAAAAGCCTTCTGGTAAGCTGTTCTCAATTGCAAGTTTCCTAGTAAATCCTCAGAGGGTCTGAGTTTTCTTGACACAGGATTTTGTGACTTGAAATCTGTGCAGGATGTTATGACCCATTTAAATTTGTAGCTTCAGTAGAAAAATATCCTGAGATGTGTTTGTGTTCCACTAGGGCATTAGAGGAACATCTTCAGAAGAAAGGTTTGCAAAATGCCTCAGTGTGCAAGCCAGGCTTTTAACAGACGGGGCATTAAAGCCTTCTTGCATACTATCCAGCTGGGTCTAGAATATAGAGTACATCAACTGCATTTTAAGGAAAACTTGATCAAAATACAGTTTAGTTGGAACTTTGTCCTTAGGAAGACTCTTAGAAAAATATATTGAAAATACTTTTACTTGCTAGGTGGATTTGTATTGGATGCTCCATAAACAGAACTAAGCTTCAATGTATTTCTGTAAGCTATATTAATTCTTGCCTAGAATCTTTATATTTGTGTAATAGTCCAATTCTGCATGCTTAGCAGTATGTCTTATTTTAGGTAATCTAAATTAAGTTTTAAAAGTCTTCCTATTTGCAGGGGATTCAACTTGCTTCCATAGTGATAATTAATTCATTAATTTTGAACGTTTCTTTCTCTTTATCTGTCTGTCTGTCTACCTATTTATTGAATCAGTGTTTTTAAATTTTGAATGACTTCTCTGAATAAATACAGAAAAATCATCATCTCTGGTTGAGGCAGTTTTCAAGGGCAAAAGTATTTCTTCCATTATGAATTCACCATTAATACTAGAGCAGTTTTTTCTTAATGCATGAGAGATACACACATATTTATTAAAATGGAGTTAATTTGCTGCTGTGGTGCACTGTGAAAGTATTTAAGTTGGTCTGTTATGTTATATGTTACTATATTAAAATTATCAAACTCTATAATAATTTTAATTCTTTAATAGTGTTTTCTATGGAAATTAAAAATAATACCATTTTTTTAAAATCTGCTTCCAAATATATGGATTACACTAAATTCAGAGACACTGTCCTTATTGAAAATTCAATGACACAGCTCCTATTAACATAAATACAACTTGCTATAGGCACAATCTGTCCCTTCCCAGAAAAGCCCAACAATACTCTGATGTCTCTGGGTTCCGGGTAAAAAAGGACATTTTTAGATTAAAACCTGTTGATATATTTTCGTCTTCCATTCCTCAAGGCAGTATACTTAAATTTTAAAAAATACTGAATTACAAAAATCATAAATATTGAAACAGCATGGTTATACTACACAGGATTTGCAATGAGGCACTTGTAGATGCAGAATTAATTTCTGCCCTTGATTGATGACCTCACAACAATCATTCATAGCTGTGCTATGCTCTGTCACTCACAAGTTACACATAAGGTCATCAGTAATGACTAGAAATGAATAATGTATTTACAATCACTTCATTCAATATCCTTTATCCACACACATCTCCTTGAAAACAGGTTTCCAATGAGGTCAAGACCTTATGAAAGACAAAACAGCCATAAGCAATAAAGTAGATATTTAGACAACTGGTTTTTTAGGAATATTTATTGCATCTAGTTTTTAATACTTATTTAGTTATGTCATGTTCAAGTAGATGCAGAGAGTTCTGACTCAGTAGAAAGTCCAACACTGAATTCAACAAGCTTTGAGTTGAGTTTAGTATACAGATTTTGACACTTGCTTGGCTTGCTGAATAGGGGATGTGTAGGACTGGAAGTGGCTAAGGAATCCATTTAGTTTTCTGTCCCTGGGTCAAAAAGTAAGAGTGACATTCTTTCACAAAGATACCACCAGCCCAATTAAAAAAAAAAAAAAAACAAACAAACAAACAAAAAAAAAAAAAAAACCCAAAAAAACCACCCAAAACAAAACAAAAAAAAAACCCTCAAAAAAAAAAACAACCAAAAAAACCCCAAAAAACCAACAAAAAAAAGGAAGAAAGAAAAGCAAACCTTCATGATTTTGCTCTTGTCCATCAACCCCTTATTCCTCATCTTCCCCAAGCCTATACCCTCACTCAGAAAAATGAGACATGAGGCAGAAAAAAGAGGTTCCTCAATAGCCAAATGTCCTTGCTGACTGCAAAGTCAGGCCAGATGGATTCTCCAAGAATGACACAGGACAGAAGGAGTTACTTATAAAGGAGGCCAGATTTAGATTGCATAAGATTCAAAACTTTTCTCATCACATACTTGTTAGAATTTTTTCTGCTTCATCTCTGACCTTCTCTATTCCCAAGGGCTGCATTGTAACAACATTTTCCTTCTTTCAGTATGATTTACATTCAGTGAGCTGATGCAGCACCAATTTTTCTTCCATACTACTATTGCAAAAAATTCAACTGAAGAGTTCAGTGTGACTAACAGCCTTTCAGCTGCCTCATTGTACACCACCTCAAAATGGTCTCTCTAGCCTAACTAAAAGTACCCTTAGTGAACATTAAGGACAAAAGGATCATCTGTAATCTCTGCCTAACTGCTAATAATGAATGTTCTTTATATGCAGAATAATTCCAGATTTTAGGTTTTTTTGAGTGGGGCTCTGGGGAAGGGGGTGTGAGGTGAGGAAGGGGAGGATTGGCATATACCTAATTCTAAGCAATATCATCAGTATGAAAAAATGTCATCTTGTTTCCTTTCTGAAAGTTTGTCACTGTCTTAAAAAGAATTTGTACAGGGCCAACACACTTATTAAAATTCATAATGTCTTTACTTACCTGGCTATGCCATTAACTGACAAGCTTTTTTTCTATCTGTCTCCATTTCTAATCTCCTTCTCACAAGAAAACAGCTTATTTTTAAATGTGGTAAATAGAAAAATGATGTCAATTTGATTTTTCTGTCCTTTGTTTGGCTTATTCTTTGTCAATCACTTAATCAGTGTTAGGTATCTGAAGCCCTTTGATTGCCTCCTTTTGTTCCTCTTATCATTCCCACTGTGTACATACACATGTCCCACCCCCACAGCCACGAGCACACACCTATAAAGTCTTGACAAGCAGCTCTGACAGGCCCCTTAGATTACCACATCCAGATAAACAGATGTGACACCAAATATGTCATCGCTCCTCTATTCAAATAGTTCTTTAGCTTCAATGCCAAGATAAAATAAATTTTGTCTTTTTATTTTCTCTGGTCTCATTATATGTGCAAGGGAGTTGATGCATAAAATCTTTTCATTTCTTAGTCATAGAAACTCCTTTTTTTACTCCGTAATGAGATGCTTTGTTGTTGTTGTGTTAAAACTTTTCTGTACTCATTTGAAAGGTATGAAGTTAGAAAATATTCAGAAGTTGAAAGCAGTGTTAATTTAACCCCCCTTGACATGATAAAAGTGTATTACAGGAAGGAACTCATTCTCGGCCATGGGCTAAATCAATACCAGCAAAGCCAGCCTTCCTAAATGTAAGCCTTTTCTAGAGTTTAGTGACTTTGAATTTGGTCCTTAACTACTGATTTCTTCACCTAATTAAAGTCAGTGGAAACTTTGGCATTGACTTTATCAGGAACACAATTTGAAAAAAAAACATAATTAGATCATGTCATTTCTGCATACCTCTTCCTCTTTACTTGAAGCTGTGGATTGCATTGGTGAGTATACTGAAAGGATTAAAAGTTGATGAAAAAAAAACATAGGGAAGATTGTCCTTCAAAAGTAGCAGTACACCACTATAGACCAAGCTGTAAAAAAACGTGGTGAAGCAGGTTTTATAACTTTTTACCTGTAAGTAAAGTTAGTAGGGGTTTGTTTCTAAAATGTTTGCTCGGTTCTGGAATATTCTGTTTTATTGTCTTGTTATTACAGGGGAAGTCACTGACATTGTCACCAGACTCATTCCCTGCTGGTCAGTTTTTCTGTAATTTACCTCTGTTCAGATGTTTTGTTGCCTAGGCAACATATTCAATTGAATTCTGCTTTTGTTCTAAAACAACCACAAGCCCCCCTTTAGAATATATCTGAGTCCTTGGAGGTGGACTAAGGTTGTTTGTTTGTTTAAAAGGCCAGGAGTCAGCTTTTTTCCTTATGTGAAACTACTGCTTTTCTAAAGTGAGCCAACCAAACCCACCATGGCTAACAACTTCTAGTTTGAGCACAGATACTCCTCTTACACTACAGTATTTTAGAATTTAGAGAGAAAATGTAGAAAAACAGAGGTTTATTTCCCACTTTTTCTGTATACTTGGAAATAAAAAGTGAAACAAATATTTTCAATAGCAAATAAAGTAAACTTGAGAAGCTGTTTTCCTAGCCTGGGTGAATGTTTGAGAAATAAAAATAAAATCTCATTCAGAAGAGAAGGAAAGAGGACCAAAAGAAACTAAAAAACCAAACCTGAAATAAAGCTGAAACAAAAATAAATAAGGAAGTGAATGTACCATTAAGTGGAAAAGTTAATAATGAAATTTTATAAATAATTTATTTGCTTGGAGGTCTTAAATAAATTAAAAGAGAAAAAAAATCTTAGTGAAATATCTTTTTGGCCCTCCAAGTTCATATTACTAATATTCAAAACATGCAATTCAACAAAACCAGAAATTTTTTCTGAAAAAAGTTTCAAAATGAGAAGTGTTATGTAACCTGCCTTTTTCTTTCAACATAGCCCTTTTTCTGTTAGTGGTGTCAGAAATATTTGCTTCTAAGTCCTACATTGCATGTGATAGAAGGAACAACTCACGTATCTGCTTCCAAACTCTATATTCTCTTCCTTCTTTGTACCCCAGCTGAACAAAACACAGCTACATCTAAGACTTTGGGGAAAAAAGCTCAAATATTTGATAAGAATACTATTAATGGCTTGGATATTCCCTTGTAAAGCAGGTGAACAATTTTTTTTCTTTGTTAATTTATTTTTTTTTCTGTCATACACTCGAAGAGATTTTAATTTTACTCTTTGTCTTACACTGTGGCTGTACCGTTCCTTGAAGATTTAGTTCCAGCGCCATCATGGTTACAGAAAATTTTGTAAGTTTTTAGCATTTAAAACATTGTTTAAGTCTTAGACTCTGTATCCAGAGCTTACATCTTGCCATTGCATTTAAATAGTTATTTGGACATATAGGACACTTAAACAAAACTTTCCAATCATCCTTTATTGAAAGAAAATACATAGTGTTACAAATTCACCAATAATTCAGAAATAATCAATTAATTAATGTGCCTGCAGAAACAAGAACAGTGTAACTGTAGTCACATTCTTTTTACCTTTCTCTGAAGATTTACTTTAACTATTGAAGAAATAGCTAAAACAAGTCTTTTAGAACAATGAAAAATACTGAGATTTATTGTATGGTATTGCTCTTATCCTTTAAATAAGCCTCTCTTAACTACCACATATTGCAAATTACATATTTTATTGGAACATATTAATTCCATATTAATTGGAGTATAATCTATGATTTGAAAAGCCAGTTCTCTTCATAACATAAAGCCTTTGGATTTTTATATGAGAATAGTAAAAAATTAGTTTTACTTTATGAGGCTAATAAAGCAAAGCAGAAAGATTATTCTCCTGTATCTTAAATTCCTTTTCCTTGTCTCTTAGTGCATGTACTGCAAGTGGCAGTTGCATGAATTAGAGAGGAGCTAGATTAAAAAGGTGACATTTTGACATGAATTGTGGTTAGATTGACTTTAGGGCCCTCTGATTACTACTGCCCAGCTTGAAGTACCATGGAAGAGCTTGATTTTCAGACATGGTCATCATGAGATCAAATCTCTTATCACAGCTTGACTGCTGATAGCAAGGCCCATAAAATGTGCCTTGATTTTGAAATTGTCAGCCTCTATGTCAATTTGCCCAGTTTCTGAGATACAGGGATCTTCCTTCAGACTCATTCCCAGGACCTGGTGCAGTTCAGCTGAGCTGCTTGTCAGATGTCCACAGGAAGTTTATGCTATTTTTTTAGTGCAGACCTACAGAGATATCACTGGTATATTTCAGCTGGCTAGAGTGTATGTTATTTTTGTCAGAAAATTACGTTGAGCCTCTGTCAAAAGTATGAAAAGGATTTTTGATTCAGTGGCCCCACAGCCCTGTTATTCCCTGTTCCAGCATGCTGTGGAGCAGGGAGGGCAGCCCTGCTTTCCCAGCTGCAGAAGCACAGGACACCTGTCTCCAGCCTTAGCTGTTCCCTGCCGTGGGGGCAAAGGGTGGAGAGCATTATTCCCTCCAGAGAGAAGGAAAGAGAGAGGTGGGCATCACCCCCCTCCCCCTTTGGCGTATTAAATGTTGATGTATGCCTACATAAACACACAGGACCTGTTCCCACCTCAGCTCTTTGGGCACTCCTGTCAGCAGCAGTGGGAAACAGGGTGTTATTTACTGACATTTCTAAAGGTGCTGGTGGCAGGTGGTGCCAAGCCTGCCAGCGCTGCACGGTGAAGTGCTGTGGCGAGCGCTGCACAGCTCAGCCCAGAACTGCTGTTTAGAGGAATTAGTCTGTCAGCATGGCTCAGCTCTTACAAATTGCTAATGGATTTTGTGCATGTGTTATCTTGAGCTCCAGTCCTGCAGGTTTTGTGTGAATGTACTTCTGGAAAACTATGTCGTTATAACTAATAGCTCTATGTCCTGCAAAATTGAGAGGAAAATTCATTTCAGATTTCTGTCAGGTTTGTTTTCCTTTTACTCCAGATGGCACAAGGTCCTAGATCCTCATTTTTCAAGTCCCTTTTGTTCTTCAGTTCTTTTGTTGTATCTAAAGGCAATATTCAATTTATGTTTTTCAGCCTTTCAGCTTTGTACTAAAATCATAGAACCATAGAATTTTTGAGTTGGACGTGATCTTAAAGGTTGTCTGGTTCTAACTCCCCTGAACTGGGCAGGGACAACTTCCACTAGACCAATATCCACTAGATATTTTAAAGTTCCATCCAACCTTGAACCTTGAACCAAACTTTGCTCCAGGAATGAAGCATTCATTAACTTCTCTGGGCAACCTGTTCCAGTGCTGCAGCACCTTCACAGGAAAAAAAATTGTTTCTAATATTTAACCTAAACCTACTCTGTTTCAGTTTAAAGTCAAGCTAGGCAGACCAAAGGTACACAATCCTTCACCCTATGACAGCAGACAGAACAGGATGCTGAGGGAAGAGTCTGAGAACAGCACACATGTAGATCTGTCCCTATTACCTTCTCATCTTTCATTTTGCATTCAAAATAGAGAAGGCAGATTATCACAGGAAGAAAAATTAATTGCTATTTTTTCACAGACAATTACAAGATGAGGAAAAAATGGATGGAAATTTTCACCCAGGCATCTAAACCAATAACTGAATTTATTTGTCTTAAGCCTTTCCCAATAAGCAGCAAGTATCAGAGTCAAGCAATACTTGATGTCCATGTAAAAAATTCTTTTCTTATGCATAAAGTCACTCATTCTGTTAGACTTGGACTAGATTCAGGACTGAAGCCCATATTCTGACTTGAAGCTGAAGCATTTACTTAAATACAAGGAATCTACTATAGAGTCAGTTCCTAAAGTGGGAACTTCTCAATGCTTGTGTAATCCCACAGGAAAAGCTGGTCACATTCTTAAGACATAAATTAATGTAATGGGAGCTTTCTATGTGCAAAACAAGGACAGCACAAACCTTGGGCTACTGTGCATGGAATTTTCTAGGCAATCCAAGTGGTGATTAGGTAAGATTTTATGAAAAATGGCAATTATTTTATAGGTGTTAAAGTTTTAATCCCTATATTATTTTGGTAATTTTTCTTTTAATAATTAACCTGTTTAGTATTAATAAAGATGTACCATGTGAGATGAAATTCCAATTAATTTTGTAGTTAAAACACCATTCAATTTTTATGCTGCAGCACATGGAGATTATAGTGTCACAAAACTAGGTAGGCACAGTGGGAGTAGATTTCAGAAATCTACTATACTGGAAAAAATCTCTCCTTTACACAACCTCAGCCCTCAGCTGATGTGAGGCTCAACATCACAAGCACAATTTAGTGAATTTATACTAGTCAGATGCCTTCTAAAGTCTAAGTGAAAATTATAGATGCCTGATGTTTCTTTTTTTCATTTTTTACCCTTCATGCCGTTTATCTAGCTTCTCCTCTCAGGGGATCTGGAACCTGTGAAAGCAATAACCACATTTTCTTAATAATAATGTGTCAGTTTAGAGTGCCCAGCCCAAGTTATTCAGTAGAATCTTGAGCTATTGTCAACAATTGATTTTTTTTCTTTCTATAGGAACCCATCGAGCTGTGCATGGGGATTTTTACTGAAAAATAGATTGCGTGACCTGCACCTTGGTTTGGCTAAGAGCTACGCATCTTACAGTGCAAAGGAGTGATGTTACCTTTTTTTAAAAATTTTCTATATGTTTCATTGTTTGGGTTTTTTTTAAAAGATAGACCTGCCTGTCTGCAAAAATCCAGTGCTAGGAGTAAGGGAGTCATGTGCGATGTGTTTCTAACCCAGCACAATGAGGAAGTGAGGAGTGCTCTTCTAGAGGAGCAAGGACCAAGGCCTTTCAGTCTGATGCACATTCTTCATGATTTTTTGAAAGTACTAGAAGTTTTGCTTAGTAGGCATCCTCTTTGTTCTTGTCCTGTAGGGAAGCTTTGCACCACATTGATTTACTTTCTGGTTTACAACAGCGGTGTCCAGAGATATGAAACTTCCATGAATTGCTTCATAAATTTGAAAACATCTGTGATCCTCCTCCCTCCTCTGATGTTTTTTTTGTTTTGGAAACTGGTCATTTTTCCAAAGGCCATAGCAGAAATAGGAAAGATTTATACAACAAGCTTTTGGTAAGTGATGTCTTTCTGAAAATTTTTCATTTTTTTTACCAAAAATTAAGCATTTTGTTTTAAAACTTAAATTTGTTAAAGCCCCAGCTCAGGCAAGCTCTGTTCAAGGTCAGTGAAGCTGGATATACACTTTTCTTGTTGCTTAGGTTAATCAAAAAGAAGAGAAGGATTTGGTTTTGGTTTTGTATAAAAATATTTATTCTTGGTAGACAATGCTACAGAGATAATTTATTCATATCTGTTATAAAATATGCCTGCAATAACTTTTAGAATATTAATTTTTCCATCTCTAACGCTAAATTAAAAACACAACGCTCTCCATTTAGTGTCTCATCGCTAATATAGTTTTTCTATATCTATTTTAGTGCCAACATTAAAGGCAATCTTTTTTTAAAAGACACAGTCTCATGTGTACTGACATTAATATATGAGTTGACTAGTGAACACTAAAGCAGTTTGAAGGTAGTTTTTTAAACAAGTGTAGGCATACAGCTGCAACAATACTTATCTGCATTTTATACAAAGAGCTTGTATACACACAGATTATTTATGTTCCAAGTCTATGACTGGCTTTACATACTGAGAACTGAAAGAGCGTATGATTAAAGGCTGTCAGGAATTGCTCCTTAAAAAGCACTAAAATATTGTGGCTTTTTTGAGGATTTTTTATTACATATTTTGATACCTTCCTCTGCTTCTAAGGAAAAGCTCAGGAAAAAAACATTGGGGCTTATCTAGAATTTTCTGATATGTAATGTATAATATATTTCTGATAAAAATTTCTGAAAAATATTTTCTGTCTTACAGTGAAGGTTGTACACATATTTTTGTTACACACTGATTTTCTGTATGCCCTACAGGCTTACCTTTGCTAATTTAGAAAAAAGATGAATCGGACTTACCAGGAAAAGGGACACATGGTGTGTGTGAAATCAAAGCCAACCACACCCCCTGAGTAGGAATGTCACAGTAGCACAACTAAGAACCAGTGGTCTCAGATATGCCTGCATGCTAAATATAATTCCCTCTTAATCTTGTTCTCCACCCCCACCCTACCTTTTAGAAATGATTTATTGTCATGATGCTTAAACATGACTTTGAGAAACTTATATTATTCTAGCCCTTTCCTACTCCCTATAGTCACTTCAGGGATCACAGGCTCTCTGTGAGCCTTGGCTGGTTTTCTTGTCCATGTTGCTCCTGCAGGAAGGGCTTCAGCAACTCCCCCAGGAAACACTCAGTTCATATCTTCGCATCAGTGTGTTGAGAGGAGATTCAGCAAGCTCCAAAAAATAATCTAGGATTTTTGGATGTGATACTCTTATCCGAGTGAAATTCCCAAAAGCGCTGAACCTCCTCTTCTCTTTATACTCCAAAAGCAGTGTTTCTAAGCAATAATCACCTGTCTTGGCTCCAAAAGTCCATGGCCCAGTTTTGCAGAGTGTGGGCAGGCAAGTACATTCATAGCTATTTGTTGGTGTAAGACTGCCCTGAGCTACCTGGATAGCTGACAGAAGGACACAGCAATTTTTGCCTCTCAAGCTACAACTCATGTACTTTCTAATTAGAAATTAGCTCAGTAATTGGTTTCTTATATTTGCAAGACATGGGGAATTAATTGAACCAAAAACTTGATCAAAATAATTTAACAAAGGAACCACTGTTTTTCTACTTGAAAGTAGAAAATTATATGTGAATTCTATGAAAGAATTCACATTATTTAACAGCATAAAGATTATCCTTGATAAAACTTTACTGTCGAGATTTTGTGTCCTCTCAGAAAGAAATTCAGTTCATGTTCTGTCCTCTTCTGAGAGATAAATACTGAGGAAAACCACAGCTTATTCCTTATTTAATTTTGCTGGGTTTGGTCATATAGCAGTTGCAGTTACAGATCCTAATTTTATACCCTGCATGTTTAGGAGGTGTAAAGTTACAAAGTGTATCCACTTGGTATATTTCTGTAGCAAAAATATTTATATGGGGCGTGCTACTGATGCCCCAAGCTGTTATGAGCTGATTATTGAGAGGTGTCTCTGCCTGAACTAAGGTGCAAAGAAGACCATATGCTGAAGTCAATAGTACAGATTTTATTTAACAGTAAATGTAAGGTAAGAGAGATGGAAAGAAACAGGAAATAAAAGAGGGCAGGGGGGGCACAGTTAGAGAGAGATAAATTCAGTAGAAAGATGTCAGTACCTGTAGATGCAGATGGCCTCCCATTGATCCTTCTTCTGCTGCTCTTCTTGGTGGTGGAGGGGCTCTCAGGAGTCATTCCTCTGGAGGTACCACCTTTACCAAGTTCCCAAGTTCTGAGTATCCACAGGGTGGTCACAGATGTTGCCATAATTTGGGGTGCCATTTGTATAAGCAGTTGCTTCACAACTCGGAGTTTGTCACAGTGGGATTTTTTGTCAGGATTAACTAGGATGTGCTAACCAAATTTCAGCTCCACTTGGTCTGGAATTGACATCTTCTTGTTGCCAAATCCTGTCTTTGCTTATCTCAAGTTCCTGCTGTTCTGTGGCCTTAGCAGTGTTTGAGGAAATTGTGATGTTTAAATCTCCTACACAAGTTCAAAAGTCAGCACAGGTGGGCCAAGATGGCTAAATAAATCCTTTCATATCCTCTTTCTGTGGATGGGGTTAGCTCTTGAACTGTCATATATACATGGGATTCAGACTGGAGAAGGGATGCTCCCTTCCATGTTCTGACGGGGTACCTGTGGTTTGGACCTCTGTCACAGTGCACAGCAGTGTCTGTGAGGAAAGGTGAGCCATGTGTTACTGTTTTTAAGGGGCTGGAGGCAAGCACAGAGTTTTCCAAGCTATCGGTGTCAGGTTTATCCGGTGTAACTTTGGTGTCAGGTTTATCCGGTGTAACTTTGGTGTTTTTAGTTACCTATATAGCAAGTGATGGGAGTCTCAGAGATGTCAGAGGGCTGAGTTAGGTGGCTACAGGCAGACAGTATATACCCTGGCCAGAGACCTGTTCTGGGTTGTGGGGCTCCTGGGGTTGCTCCAGAAGCAATGCAGAGTTTGGTTGCTATCAAGTTATGGTGAAGCACTTGGTATTTTTGCTACTGAGAAATCCATCTTATCCCCCCAAAGCAATGGAAGCACAGCCAACCAAAACAATTTCCCACTAAATAAAGAGTGTGTAACAACAATTAAAAAAAAGTAACTTAGTACAAGCTTCTTTTTTAGACATGCTGCATTTATATTCCAAGGTCTTTTCTTGTTAATTGAATTAATTTTCCATTTAGGAGTGAGGAAGGAGAGATGGTCAGTCTCAAAGCATCACATTTTTTAACAAGTTATATCTGTAATTGATTTTTTCCACTGTACACCAAAAATTACACCACTTCAGAATAGTAAAGAGCCTTTCCAGAATAAATTATAGAAATTATTTTTCTTCTGTTGCAAGTGAACCAAAGTAAAATTACAACCCCTACTGGTCCTGCATGTTAGCATTTATTTAAGAGCCAGCAGAATTAAATCTTTTACCCTGCTTGTTCATGGCACACTGATTCCCTCACCTTACTCTGGGCTTTATTCCCAGGTCTCTAATTTCCTTTCCCCCAGGTAAAAGTGAAGGTCAGCCCAGAGAGGATGGCCAAAAAGTCATATCAATTCTTGCTCTGCGACCTGTTCAGTCACCAGTTCTGGGTGTTTTTGGGCAAGGTCCTGGGTGCTCAATGACATTGACACTGATTTTCACCAAAAATATGATCTCCAGGACCTGCAGGTTATGCATCTTCATCTTTTCAAGACTGTTACCTTTTCTTGGGAACCTTTCTTTTTCACACCTGCTCTTCATTCCAGAATTCAAGACCTCGATTTCCCAAACTAAATAGTCTCTGTGCAGAAGCAGAATATACAATCATCCCTAAGTCTGGCGTTTCTTGTCTCTTATCAGTTGGCAGACTGGGATCATGCCACTTTTCTTTCATCCACATGTGCATTCACCCACACACATGAAATAATCTGTTATCTGTCAGCATTACCAGCTTAAAGTTTTTTTTCACAAATTCCTCCTGATGACAATGATCTTACCATATTTTCTTATGCTGCTGTTCAGTTTATATTTCCTTTTAAAGACCAAGGCTGACCGTAGATGCTTATTAACAATAACCTGAGAAGTCAAAGGAAATAAGAAATCCCACTTAAGTGTGCTCTTTCATGTAAGAGCTCTTAAGTGTGCTACTTTCATGTAGCACACTGATCAGCCTGTCAGGCTGATCTGTCCTTGTCTAACTGCATCTGAGAAAGAATTGTCTGGTTAGAACTTATACCATTGTCTTCCAATATTTTATGGATTATTCCAGAGCAAGTGGTATGAGTAATGAAATTCACCAGGCTATGTGTAAAAACAGAAACTGATTGAATGACAAGAACTTTTAGTCTGCCACAAGAGCAGACTTCCCATCCCTGGAAGTGCTGCTGCGAGTGTTCAAGGTCAGGTTGGATGAGCCATTTAGCAATCTGGTCTAGTGGAAGATGTCCCTGCCTATGGTAGGCAGCTTGGAACTAGATAATTTCTAAGTTCTATTCCAACACAAACCATTCTGTGATTCTGTGACTCTATGAACTTCAGGGCTTTTAGCTGCTAGACAAAGGCCATTTTCTTCAAGTTAAGTGTGGTTACTTGCCTAATCCCTAAGTACTAATATGAAACTGGTATTGTTAAAGAGAAGAGGTTGCTTGGGTGATCATGGTGATTTACAGCAGTGACATGAGTCTCTCTTCTCCTCAACTACCAGTAACAACAGATTTTCTGCTCTCTGTTCTAAGTTCATTTTGTGCATTCCGTACATTTTATGGATTCAGTACTTTTATGCACTCAGGAAAGTACCCTGCTTCATCCACTGGGTACAGATTGTTCTGCTTCTGCAGATCTGAGATTTCAAGTCACAAGGGAGAGATAACAAACTTGGAGTAAAAATAAGATAATCACTAAAATATATCTGGAAAGGTTGATAAGATAAATAAATTTTTTGTTTAGTCAGTATTTGTATTTTGTTCATCCAGTTCAACTTGCACATGTTTTAACAGTTATGGTCAACTCCTCATCACTGCAGAGCAAGGATCATCTTCTTCCTGCTAAGAAACTGCCGAAGGAAAGCATAAACTGAATGTGGTATTATTATATGACAGTTCCACAAACAGATTTGTGAAGGTCCCATAGTGCTATTCAAAAACTTGGTTTTAAATGAAAAATGCAAAAGTTTTGGTAATTTTAGGGGGATATAAAGTTTTGAGATTTTTATTGATTTTATTTATCTATGTGTGAAGTGTGCAGTTTGAGATATTGATATAAGAAGAAACGGAGTCATTATTATTAAACTATATTTTCCATTAAGTATTTGCTTCTAAAATATGAGAAAGTATTTTTTCTTCAGTATGCATGTATATTAAGCACATATATGTAAATATATCAACATAAAAATTGAAATATATATATTAGTGTTTTGTTCCAGATAGGGATAAAACTCCATGTTCATTCACTTACTGGTCTTTCTGCTGAGATTTTCCCAAGTGTGGTGGCATGGTTTATGTGGCCAGCTGTCTAGTAGGAAGGGATTGCCATGTTTACCTACATTAAATTTACTTGCTGACAGATGGCTATGAATTTTGTTCACAGTCAGCAGTACCTGAATTATTCAAAGGTAAGAAGCTCTACATTGTACTGTGGCTCTATTTTGTATAATTTTGCTGCTGTCTCTAGCCATCTTTATTGGCAACATAATGGAAGAAAATATGGGAGTAGGGAAGAGGTCAAACCATGTAGTCTAACGGCACTACTTGAAACATATGAAAATAATATCAAGTTTGATATGACTAAGTCCTAGCAGTATTTCAGGGAATGGAGTAAATGTTTCTGACTGAACTGATAAAGTATTATCACATGTAACTAATAAGGGATTTCCTATTTATGAGGAAAATAAACTAAAGGGCAGGTAGGTCTAGGGAAATTAATTTGTTTATATTAGCTGGAATTGATTTTAAGATTATGTTTTAGAAGCGTAAAGTTTACAACCAGTTAAGGCTCCATTGTTACTTTCCTATTTTTCTTACAAGAAGGCCTGCTGACAAAAAAAAAGCTGTCTGCCCTGGTTTCTATATTTTTGGAGAAAAACCAAAGAGATATTTTCAGGGAAGTAGCCCATTGTAAGTGGGGATTCTAAAGAGGACTCAACATCGGGAGCAGAGTGTAGATCTGTAGTAAGAGGGTAATTCCTTCCATAAAGACCAGATGTGCCTTTACCATTTATGAGCAATAACTATCAGAAGGTCACTCACTTCTCCATGAGAAAACACACAAAGGAGGAAGTAATAAATTGATCTGTCCTGCCCACATTGAAAAATCCCAATGCTGTTGTCAAGATCTAGGACACTGGGCTTCAGCGTCTATGTCTAAAGTCACGAAGACAAAGAACAAAGGAAATCAGTTGAAAATGCATAAACTTCTTTTCCCTTACCAACTCTTACAAGAATGGTTTTGTTCTTTCAGTTTATGAGTGAGAATGGCATTTATACATTTTGGGGAGAAAATGGTGCCATTATTCTAAGCATAGGTTCAGCCTTTGCCTTTATCTCCAGTTCTATGGAAAAAGCAGTGTTTTATAAAAGATATGAGATGTCCAGCAATAGTTTCTGTTACTGTGTTGGTGGGTTAAGACAAAACTGATAGACAAGGTGGGATAAGACTGAAGGAGAGGGTGTACATTTCCCCATTGTTGTCTCACCTTGTCTGCATAGTTGCATGAATAATTGTAGTGATCTTCAAGAAATATTCAAGTCATAATTCATAAAGAAATGGGATACATCTTTATAAGTTCACATGAGAAATAAATTTTTAACATCCACTACTCAGAGAGCTTTTGTAAGAAGCCATACTTTTTAGTTTACCTAATGATTTATCTTTTCAACTAACTTAAAAAAAAATTTCAATTTTTAACTTATGAAAGTGTTACTATGACCCATGTTGATCACAGTTACAATACCATATGCAAGTCCAAATTCAATATCATCACATTGATCTCTTTTATTCATAGATGGAAATGCCAAATGCCAGTAGAATCAAAATGCACTTAATTAACAATGGATATCACTGATTTCATAAAATAAGATACTTTGATATCAGTTCATACCATCCACTGTTTATCATATGGGATCTCAAATGTTGAATCCTGGAATATAATTTTCTCATTTGATGTGACCTCTTGATCGCTTTTCCTTCTAGTCCTTTCTTTTAGAATGACTAGCACTATGGTGGTCTGTGATGTCTCACTCTGAAGCACTTCAGAGCTGTGGGCTGACCTTTCAGGGAGTTACAGTCATCAAGGTTTGGCTCAGGCATGTGCAATCCAAGTGTAGGTTTGAGATGGGGAAATAGCAGTCATAAAGTGGCAAAAGCACTGCACAGTAATTAAGGTCCTGAATTTGTTAATCAAAAAGACAAACAAATCAAGCCACCCTTCCATGGTCTTCAGTGCTTACTGTAAGAGTACCACACACACAGACTGTGTGCTGTGGTTAGGGGTTTTTTCCCATTTGGGGAGAGTTAACATTCCTGTGGTGTTGGGCCATACACAATGTTCAGGCACCAGTGTTGGTGTCCCATGCTAGTATTGCTCAAGTTTGTGGAATACTAACTTACAATTAAAAAAATTAGTTTTAGAACAGAAAAAGCTTAATATTGAGGACAAAAATCTAATATCTACTTCACTGTTTTAAGCACAGTACAAACTATGGAAGGTACAAAAAACTGTTCTCTGAGCAAGACAATAGTGATTTTTTTTGTTTGTTATGTAAATTGCTTCAGCTGTGAGTTTTATCCAAGCATGGTTCAAAGGGGATGGATTTTGGCAACAGGCAGATGTTGGTTTCCTTTCACACTCAAGCTAAAAAACTAGCAAATATGAATGCTATAAAAATATCTTTGGCACATTGAAAATCCCAGTACAAATTCTTTAGATACAGGAAGATAAGTGCTTTTAAGATAAGTGTGGATCAAATATCCACATTTTTCTACAAATAACGAAAAAGAATTTGCTAAATCTGCTATTACTTAGAGCTAGCCTCTAGAGGAAAGTCCAAATGACAAAGTAGACCAAAATGCTTATCACTTTTACATTAAAGAAGTAACATCAGAATATATATAGAAGGATTGCCAATATGAAATGTGATATTAAATCATGGAACTCTAATATTAATGTAATAAATAAATATAACCATGTATTCTTATGCCACCATATTCTGATAAATCTTATTAAAACTATAAACAAGGTCTTAGGAAAAAATAAATCACTTATGATCCAAGTGTGGTTTATTTCCTCTGTCAAATTGATTCTTCTTGATTTCAAAGCTTGTGCGAGACAGAAGGATCTTCGGCACTGTGACATTTGGATGATTTTATAAATGGTCTGTGTTTTCAGATAACATGCAGAAGTGGGGTCTGCCTGTAAGATTTGTGGTTTCTTGTTGGCACATGCAGCTCACAAAGGCCCACATTTACCAGAGGTGCTTGATTTGAACAGGACTTAACAAACATGTTCCAGTATTTTTTTCCAATTATACATTCTGATCCATTATTCTGAATACATTCTAAACCAAAACCAATTATTTGTAAAGTAAAAGTAAGTTTTGAGCTTCTTAGTTATTAAGAAAAAAAAAAAAAATAGAGAAAGTTTTGTTTTCTTGGTCTTACCTGCTATAATTTTTTGTGGCCTGGCAACTGAGACATAGTTGGAGCAGTTTCTCTCTAGGAAAAACTCTAAGGAACTGCAAACTTAAATACACTTTCTATACTGAATCTGGTGTACATTTTCAGACATGAAGCATTTCTTAACCAGACCTTTGGAATATGCAGTAAATTTCCCATGAAGTATTGATATCTACATCAAATTTAGTTATCTGAATCAAAATTTAGTTTTACAGATGGATTACTAATAAAGTAATTATTGCAAACAACTAGAATATTATATTTTATGGAAAAACATTTTCTTTCATTTTACCCAGTAAAAGAGAGCAATATAACCTTTTTGACTTATAGAATACTTTCCACACAGTGTTAGAGCCACAATCCAGAAAAACCTGCATTTAAAAAACTTGGTGGGAATAATTTTGGTGCGCTGGACAAATTCACAAAATTTAATAAATAATTGAACATAGAGGATGAGATTGAGGGAAAAATACTTTTACTTCCTTCACATAAAAATCTAACCCTAGAAGTTTCCACTATGTCATGAAAATACCATTTGAATTTAAGGGACACTATATATCATTAGCACTACTGTGTTGCTTCATGACTTTCTAGTTCCTTATTTCCGGTGTTTTTTCCCAAATTAATCAATTCAAAGATGCCATAAATACAATATGCTTATAATTTATATGATCTTCTGAAAAGATCTTCCATGTTTCATCCTGTAGGGAGTTAGAAATTTGTTTTGTTAGTAATTCTGCTGTTGCAATTCACTTGTGTTTTCTCCTAGCAGTGCAGTATAGCAGAAAAAAAATTGGATCTGGTTCATTTTACAGTACTGTTCCCATTATATCTTTAGAAGTCAGTCCTTTATATCTCTGTAAGATAGATGTATGAGAATAAGGTGTGGATCTTGCATGTGGACGTATGGGAACACTATACTGGTACTTCTGTAAAAATGACAGTTTTTCTTGTTTTATGCTCATTTTTAACAAGTTATAACATGTTAGGCAGGTTTCACTTCAGTTGCAGATCCTGGTATTTAAAGACACCTTTGTTTGTATCCCATAATGGGAAGATTGCCTGTATTCATGTAATATAGCCAACAATGTAAAAGAATAATTAAAATCTATGCTAAATTAACAAGGAACTCCAACTAATCACATCACCTGCCCCTGCAAGAGCCAGCTGAATACAATTTGTTGTAGCAGGACATTGATGATTGAAAAAAATATACACAGAATGTATATCATAATCAAAATGAAGCAGTAAAAGACCAAGTAATTATTCTTTATGAGTGACAGCCCACTTAGACGTATTTCAGTTATCCAAAATATTGTTCTCCAAGCAAAACACACGTGGACCACCAGCTGTATATTAACTAACCTTCTCAGCTTACCTTCCTGCTGAAAAGCTACCCTAGGTGGTTCAGCCTGAGAAGGAAGCAAATATGGATGTGAAGATGTCAAAAGAGATTCAGCTAGCACTTTCTGAACTGCCAGCAGCCTTAGTCAATTTTGTGTGTCCATGTACTTCCCTAGAGATGTGATGTGTGCCTGTGCCAAAGCTATTTACTTGCTGTTTTTTTTTAAGCAAAGAAGTGAAGTGAATTATTTACTTTTTTTTGGGTCTGATATTGGAAAAATAAGGCTGTATAAATCCCTCACTGCATTCAGCTGAGTTCCAATACTTCTGATGGAATTTAATTATAATAACATTCTAATTGAAGGTAAATTAAACAAGAGTATGACCAAGTGCTGTCACACTAAATGAAAATATAAATTACACCAGTAACAGACAGGTCTGTCCTAGGATTATGAATTAAAGAGTGTGACATTTTGGTATCAGGTTAATCAATGAATGCTCCACAAATATTTTGAAGCCTTCCTTGATGTATTATAGGCTAAATTAAATCTTAAGTTCTGACAGACACTGAGCATGAGAGCAAAGTAAGTTCACTTGGGAGTGGAAAAAAATATGAGGCATGGAATGAGGAGTTTTTGCTCAGGAGATGTGAGGCCTCTTACCAGTACATACAGAGTTGCACTTGGCTGGCATCTTACCAGCTGCTATCTGCTCTCCTGAGTTTCTGAAGTATCAAAGGAAAAAAAAAATTGACAAGAAGAGAACAAGTCTGACAGATCAGTGGAGCTTTCCTTGATTTCTCCTAGGTCTTGTTTTTGACACCCTGTTTACCACAGCATGTGCTGCTGCACTTTCCCGAGGGGGTGCAGCCAGTGCCTCCGCCAGCAGGAGGAATGGCGGAGGGAATGGCAGCTGCTGTGTGCCATGTAATTGCCCCAAAAGCTTGTGTGACTGCAAGGAGGGACTGCACTGAAATTTTTACCTCCTTTCCCTCCGTTTTTGCCCAAAACACAACTGGAATTATATAAGTTTATCACATTGACATATCTATCACAATTTTATCTTGCAACAGTTATGACAGATCCCAGCTCCCTGTGGATCCCTTTGCTTCTGCTTCTGCTTTTGCAGCCTGCTCTGGTCCCCACTCTGATCCAGAAAGAGCTCAGGCAGTTTTACTGACTCGTGCTCTCCTCATGATCACAAACTTGGCTATTTCTTCACTGCCATCCGCCCCCTTTAAAACAAAACCACTGATATGAATTTGTTCCACTCTAACTCACCCATCATGTCAATCTCTCCCCTCCTTTCTGCTTCTTCAGATGTGTAGAAAACAAGTCTCTGAACAAAAAAAAAAAAAAAGCCCTTCATCAATAAAACTTGTCAGCTGTGGGCTCTGTGACTGAATTTTGCTGCTCTTTAGCTGCAGATCTTAATATTTCTAAGAAAATGACTGCACAGCTCACAGCCTGTACTTTTCATCCATCCATAAATGCACAGCTGGCATCCTTTTGGGATTTTCTATTATGCATATTCAGCCTAGCATTTTTAAACCTTCAGATGGTCTGTATCATTTCTCCTTTTGGAGGAAAAGATATTGTAGAAGCAGAGGGCTGTTGTCTAAATCCTCTGGATTTATCAAAGGTTAGATTTGGGATTTGAATAGCAAGCTTTTCCATTTTTATTCACTCACATCTTTCTTGGGGGCCCAGAATCCAGGAGGTTGCTAGTAAAGAAAAGATCTCAGACTAGCATTAGGAAGTGTGGAGCCTCTGTCTAGCTAGGTGAGGGTTGTTGAAAACACAGGTCCCAGCTGCCATTTTAATGCTTTTTCCCAACTACCATTTTCTTGACAAGGAAAATTGCTTATCAAATTAAGACCCCTACTAATTCAACCAGAAGGACACACACACACACAGACACACACACACACACACACACATAAAATGGGAGCAGGTTTGTCAGTTTGTTCCAGTTTTAATAGCTTTTGTTTACTCATTCAGGTAGCACTGTCAAAATGGTGTCATTTGGGGATACTTGCATATTTTATCGTTGTGATTAAATTCTTTTCTTTTGCCCTCCTGCACTCTCAAAGAGTTCTGTTTGGCATATTAATTTCTCATTTCTGGTGGTCTTTTCAGAACTAGAGCAGGTCAGAAATGGTCAATAATGCAGCTTGTATTGAAACATTTCTTTTTCATTTAGACAGATAAGTCTTTCTTATTGAGGACTTGTCCTCAATTTCATTGATGACTACCAAGAGAAAGGGAATGTCAAAATCTCTCCAACTATATGCAAAGCTGTATTTGCTAGAAGCATGATGAGTTACATAAGAAAAGTTTCTAACACTCATGAATCCTACTTTCCTAATTCTGTGTTGCTGCTGCCCAGTTTAATGCCAGTGGAGTGCAATCACCCACCCAGAAAATAATAATCAATGCAAAAATTGCAGCTTAGAAGAAGTTATTAGCCCTTTTCTTTTTCATGTAATAAGATAAATAGTAACCAAATAATTGTAAGCAGCTGTTTCCTTCCCTTTCCTCCTCCTGTCCAAGTGGAACCAGAATCACTTCATAAGCTTGCGTGTCTGTTTGTTTTCAAAATAAAAAAACAATGATTAATTTTATTACTTTGATTGAAAATTCTGGTTGCTCATGGACTGACTGAATTCTGAGAAGATTTTATGGGATGTAGTAAAATTAGAGCATAACTCTCTTATCCTTGCATATCCTGAGAGAAGGAACACCCAATGGCATTTGGCTTAGGCTGGGAGGACATTGCTACATGTAAAAGATAACACAGGCATTCTTTCAAATGTCTGACTCAAGCAGAAGAATCAAAGTTTTCTCCTAGGCCTCATATAACAGACTTGGATGCCTCTAGTGGGATCTCAAAAAGGCAATATGGCCAGTAGAGCAGCACCTGGTCAGCTCACTTGGTGGTGAGCTGGTATACCTCACTATATGGAGGTATGTGGTGTGAAATAGCATAGAAGCCCAAGGCTGGAGATTTATCTTTTCCCTTATTTTTTTTGTGGCTTGAATTGATCCTACTGGAGTAGGAAGAATGGCCACTGGAGTAGGAATCTTATCTGCAATTCTGTTAGTATGCTGTAATCTGCGAGTTGCAGCATTGAATCAGGAAACAGTAAAAACATATTTCACTCTTATTCTGCAAGAAGACATTATGAACAAATAAGGTCATGAGAAAACCTGAAGAAACTGTGTGTTTTGGCAAGAGGATTTCTCTGTCTCAGCCGAGCTATGTTCTCTGTTGCTTTGTCTTCCTAATTGAGTTTTAACTTCTTTGTTGCATCTTGAAAGAGTACTTTTGGATAAAAAATGCCACCATGTCTAATATAACCTTCAACTGGATTATTATTTCACTCTTCTGGGCTGAAGGAGATACTAGTTTTTCTCCTTGAAGGTAGAGAAAAAAACTGAGGTTGGTTTCTTTGAGACGACTAAAACCAGTCTCAGTCTTCCTTAATGAGTACCTTTAAAGGGAGGGTGGGGGGAATCCTACCCGGGGTATTTTTAAATGAAGTGGAGCCTGCAACAGATTTTTTTCCCAGCTTTGCTTCTGTATGTGCTTGTGTGTTCATACAATATGGAATGAGCTACACGAGGAGCAAAGGCAGACAGTCATGTGGTTTCTTGATCCTGGTTCAGTAGGTGATAAATTGGCAGGATAGTTTGGACTGTGATGTCTCAGACAGAATAACTTTATTGCAAATAATGAAGATAAAACGGATAGGCATTTATCATTTTCCAGACCTTATGTGCTGGGTCTGGCTGGGCTGGAGTTCATTTTCCCAGAGCTGTGCTTGGCATTGATGGCTATAAAGGTGTTGATGGCACACCAGTGTTTGGGCTCCTGCTGAGCAGGACTGGCACAGCTTTATTGCTGTCTCTCAACATTCCATTCTCATCCAAGGACTGTGGGCGGGCAAGATCCTTTGAGGGGGCGTAATGAGGCCAGCTGACCCAAATTAACCAAAGGGATATTTCATACCCTATGATGCCAGCTTAGATGTAAAATGTAAGGAAAGAAGGATTATTTTTTGCTTACAATGTTTACCTTCTGGAGCAACATCTACATCTGCTGAAGCCCTGCTGCCTGGGAAGTGGCAGACACAGCTTGCTGATGAAAAGTAGGGAATAAAATTATTGGCTTTTTCTCTTTGCTTGTGCACACACAAACTTTTGCTTTTGCTTTAGTAAGCTACCTTATCTCAACCTAAGAGATGTTTCCCATCTTATTTTGTCTCCCTTGTCCAGTTGGGAAGGGGAGTGATAGTGTCGGCTTGGTGGGCATCTGGCATCCAGCTGAGGTCAACCCACCACAGCGGCATTTCTATTTTGCAACTTGATTTGTAATTTATGACCTTCTTCTGCATCACACTGCTGCTCAGAGATCTGTAAAGAGGTATTGCAAATTTATTGTGAGTGTTCTTGATGAGTTCCTATTTTACTATTTTCTCATCACGCAATTTTGAGATTCAAGTCAGCAAAAAAAGTCATCTGTTATATGGTGATGTTAGACATTAAAGGTCGTTAAAACACAGGTCCCAATTATTTTTGTATTCTGTGTGAATTTATTTTTCTTATTTGTAATTCCTGGGATCACAAGATAGCTATTTACATTAAGTTACAGAGTGCTAATGGTAGACACACTAAAACTGGCTATGATGCCAAAGTTAACTTAGCTGTTAACAGCAACTTAGAGCCAATGGAAGTTCAGGAGTCTGATTCAGCAATTATATAGTTTCCTGAAAATATATTGTTTCCTGAAGATTGCCAAGCTTGATGACAAGTGAATACAACAAATGAAAAATCACTCTCATTAGGGCTCAGGTGTAGCTCCATAGGGCCAGTTTTACTGAAGTATTTGTATGACCAAGCCAGCTTGGTCCAAGAATGTGCAGTCACTTTATAAATGTGCATTGCTAAAAGCTCAGTCTTGTGATCCCTAATTTCTCGGGACTCCTGCAGGAATTGGAGAATTAATGTCATCTATTACTAGCACTTATCTAAGCTTAGTGGATGCCTTTTAGATATTTGCAAATAAATACATCTGTTTCAAGGGACCAGGTGTCTAATCTTCTCCATTAACATGTGCTTAATAGAAACAAATTGCCAACAACCTCCTGGTGGGTGTCATAAAACTGTTTTCACAGTATGATTTAGACTTTTCATCAATCTACTCTGTAATGGCATTTGCACATTATACATGTGCTAAATGATAACTACATGCCTCATGCAGCCTGTGCTCTGTATTGCTTAAAGGCCTTGGTGTTCACTAGTTATTACTTCTATTTCATTTTGACCTCTTTGGACAGACTGGGGGGAAAGTGTGTAACCTTGTTTGTAAACAGATTCCCCAAGTTTAAGGAACTGCCTGTTTTAGTAATTCTCCTCTCTGTCATAGGGAACACCATTGAAGTTTTTTTTTCCAATGATGTGTGGAATGTTAGGTTATGGAATTTTTGCACAGCTAAAACAATGTATCCACCCCAGTTCTTTATAAATGCTTCCTGTTTTCCCTTTCTTCTAGCAGAGGAATGAAGCATCTGTCAGCTAGAAGGTAACATCTGTAAGGAGCTGCAAGGGAAAGAGTAGGCAGATGAAAGACTTGGACAGCAGAGTGAAGAAATGGATGGAAAACTCAAACATGGATGCATTAACAGAATGAGGGGACATTTTGTTTTCAAAATGGGAGGATAACTTATACATATTCTGGGTTTGTTATTACATCTATTTTATCTGGAACCTGTAGGAATTTAAATAAGAGATGAGAATGTGACCAGAACAAGGAAAAGAGATGCATCTCAGTATACTATGAGGTTTATCCCAGTTGACAGAAGTAATCTCTCTAATGACAGAGACAATTGCTAGATAGAAAAGTACTTCAACTGAGCAACTGATTTTGTATGATAAGTGACAGTCTCTGTCCAATTAAAAACCCTTTCAGTCTGCTTCCTTATAACATTCTGTCTCTACATTATTGACATTTAATCACTTTGAATAAAAGAGTGTAACACCAATAATTTAACAATGTGACTTGTAAAAGCTTATCCAGGTATATAAAAAATTATGAGACGTTTAAGGACTAACTATACATTTTTTCTTCTAGATTAAATTCCTGACATAGACAAGGTGGTTTCCTTTCAGGGTGGCCTCTTTGGGAAGTCAGTCACTTTTGGAAAATTTTGAGAGGAGACAATCATCACAAAATAATCGTTATCATTATCATATACCACTTTAGCCATTAATTTTTAAAAGGAAATGGTGATCCCAGATATTCTAGGTACTGGTATTTCAAAAAAGACTATGGGATCATCTGCCCTGAAATGAAAAATGTACTGAGATACACAACTGCATGAACAGTGCATGAGAAGCTGAGATTTTAGAAGCCAGTTGGTGGCTAACATGCTTTACCAGTCAGGATTCATAATATGGGGAAATGATCAACACATATATGATTATAGCAGCCATAATTAAACCTTTCCTGAAAGTGCTAGGATGCTGCAGTCCAGTAAACTGACTTCTTGTTGTTGCTTAATAGATGGTATAACACACCTTTGGGCAGACCCCACCTTAGCCAACTCTCCTGTGTCCAAGACAAGATAAAGAATTCCTGTCACAGTTTGGAAAGTTGTCTATTCATGGCAATTACAGATGATAGGTCAGGGTTATTTGCATGTTGAGAGAGCACTCCTTGGAATGGGCTAAATCCCAGCCAGCACTCAACCAGTCTTCCATTCCTCAGATGCAAAATCTACTATGCATGCACACGAGAACTATGTAAAGTTCTACTGCTGTCTTCACAATTTATGAAATAGCAGGGTCTGGCTGGGATATAAACACCAAGTGTTGGATATATATCTTGACAATTAAGTGTTTAGAAACAGGTTTCATGAGCGTTAAACTCTAGATTCAGTCATTACCAAGAGGCACAAAAGAGGCTATTATCCACTTTTTCCCCCTTTGCTTTTCTCCACCACATGTTTAGGTATGTTTCCCTCATAACCTGATAAACAGTGGTTGCATGACCTCTATACAATGTTCTGATTGCAAAGCAGCATCTGCACACCCACTTTTCTTCCAAAGGATGTTGAGACTGTTAGTAGGTAGAGGAACTTTATAGCACAGCTGTGATTCCACTTCTCAAATTGTGCTGGTGCTACTCTTCTCTTCTCTTGGTAGAGAAGATTTGTAGTTTGCACACTGAGTGTGCCGGCTCATCTCGCAGAAAGTAGAAAGAATGTTGCATGTTTGTGTTTTCCTTTAGCTCCTGTATAGGAGGCATAAGCAAGACAGGGCTCAGGCTGATTCTGCAATCATAATACTAGAAGCAAGCAAGTTATAGCAGCAACCTGGAACAGCTGCATTTCTGCAGATTGCCATACTAGACATCTGTGGGGTTTACCTCTTTCTTAGATCACAGCTTCTAGAAAAATGCATCTGCCACCTGGAAAAAGAAGTGTTTGAATAGTTTTTATAGAAGAGAAATTTTTTGTTGATTTGGGGTTTTTACAAACTTCTTTGAAACTTTATTTTCAGCATATTCATTGCCTATATACTTAACTTTTCTCCATCATGAACAGAATATTATTTCTTCTCTGAAGGAAAGTATGGAACTCAACAGCTGAAAAAATATAATCTTTGAAATTGTTGTAGCAACAATTTTCTCTTGAAATCTGGCAGATTAACTCATATCCCCCCAGCTGCAGATATATTTGAGCAAATAGAAGATGGGGGTGATGTCAGGGCAAATGATGCCTGCTTCTGATGTTTTTTTCCATAGTTTAGGATAGAACCACAGGTCTCTTTTTACGGTTAGAGAAATCATCTGGTGCTGCAGATAGATAGTCATTTAGAGTATCACTTAGATGGATTAACAACATAATGCAAAGTTTCTGCAAATTTAAGGAATGAACTCTCAATATTTCCTTTTCACTCTCCTCTTGATTTAGAAAAGGAGCTATTATTATGAATACGATAAAAAATATATCTTATGCCATTATCATATATAAACAAATGTGGCTTTTTGCATGTGCATGACAAAACTTGTCTGCCCAGATCAAGCTCTGTCTGAAAGAGAATGTGCATAGCACCACTTATAATCCTAGAATAGGACAAATATAACAATTACAACGCTGAAAGAACAGTCAAAGAGTTTTCGTCAGGAATCTAGAAGGCTATGTGTGCAAACGGTTCTGTATATTGCATGAGTCTTAAATAAAGTGTTGAAAGCAAATACATAGATATTCTGCAGTGGAGGTTGTTTTCTTCCAGTCAGTCGCTGTTTTTCTGTCGTGCAGGAGTTGTTCAGTTGTTATAAGAGAATAAATAGGGAAGAATAAGTATTCTAAAGTAGAATAAAGAGAAGCAGGCAAGAAGTAATAGTTTGGAATTTTGTGGGGTTTTTTTGGTTTTGTTTTGTTTTGTTTAATAAAATTGTTTGTTATTAATTAATAACAAACAATTAATAAAATTGTTTGTTTGTTTTTGTTTTAATAATACGGCAAGCTACATGAAACCTATGAAAAGCAGGTTTTGTTTGCACAATTAACATTAAAGGCGTGGGTTTGGAATATTTTTTGGCCTGCTTTTTTAAGGAAATGTGACATATGGAATTGCAGTGTCCATCTGCCAGCTTTTCAGTCTTCTACCTCTCCTGCAGGGATGCTTATGCCGAGTTCAACCAGGATCAAAAGACGCTGAATTCCTTAAGATCACTGAAAATTGGCTGGGGAGGGGTGGTGGATAAGAGACAGACATGAGCATCATTGCTGACCTCTGGCATGACCACAACACATGCAACCTCTTCCCCAGCTGATTACTACTGACTAAGCAGGCGCATGCCACCTCCAGGGATGGGCTAACAAAAGAGAAGGGCTTAGAAAGTAATCAGGCAGTCAGAATTGCCAGTGGCGCTCATAGATAATGCAAAATCTAAAAATCAGTATGCAAAAAAACTTCAATTGGTTTGCTGCTTGTTACTTTCTGTTGATTTAATAATCTTTTCAGAACTTCTTGGAAGGAGCTGGGTGACAAATATTAATGGAGACTCTATATTTATTATGCATTTTATTATTTTCCCTTTTGTGTCTCTTGTTGATGGTTTGTGAAAGTTGAAGCTCTTTTAAGTGCTATTAAAAATATGAGATAATTTTCATCATAAAGCATGCCTGTGTGTTGAAAAAAGTTTATGCGTGTTTATAACTAGATTAATTAGAAGAGTATTTGCTGGCTGAGTGGCAAGGAATATCTGCATCTTTTTACAAGAAGTGGAGCAACAGATTGCAACTTCAGAATAGAACAGAATGGCTGCTCCCTAGGTTTTGAAAGTAAAAGCTTCAGAGCCATGATTGTCATCTCGTGTCAGGCACACCTTGGCAATGGTCTGCCAATCTCTTTCCACAGTGTTTTTTAATATAGGGATCACTCCCTGCACTTCTTAGCTAGAATTTAAGGAGTTTTAACTTTCAAGTGCTGTAGTTTCATCAGATTCCTGTTCCTTGTGATTTCTGTGGTCTTGTCTTAGCTTGGATGCGAGCTCTGACCTTATTACAATTCCTTTCACCTGTCCAAGGGCCCTGCACTGGCTCTTGTTTGTGGCCTTATTTTACTTCCAAGAATATTCTTTACTGCTTAGTTCCTCTGGCTCTCCAACCTTTAGCCTGACATGACATTTGCCTTCAACTAATCCTCTCAGTATTTCATGTAGATTCTCTCATTTTTCCCAGAGTCCAGATCTGATTACATCCCTAACAAATAATTTGTTTGATAGACTACTCAGTATTCTGAGTATGATTCCTGGCCCGTCCTGATATCTCTCCTAAGATTTTCATACTGCATCCACATTTTAACATTAAACTGGCAGCTACTCTTGTGAGGTGTGTTTTGATTTTCTCTTTGGAGTTTTCCTGGCAATCTGTTTTATTTATGAGATATCAACCAAGTTATTAAATACATTATGTTGTAAATATCAGTGTTATTATTGATGGCAATAGTAGTTTTGATTGTTATAATGTATAGATTTAAGATGCAAATAATAACTATGGAAGTTCATATTGCAATCTTTGATACACGACTCTGTAACAAGGAAACTGGTTTTCCTTTTTTTTCAAATTAATAATGGCGTGGGAAAAAGCACCCATTTCTGTCATGTAAAAACAAACAGGAGAAAAAAAATTATTTCTGATGATTTTAAAATTGTTGCAGATATCTACCAATAATGCCTTTAATGTTAATCAAATACAATTTAAAATATTCCAAAAAATAAGACACTCTTCTCTTAATAGAGACCATAAGATCATACAGAGTAAGAAGAACTAAGAATTGGACACAACTCTATTTTAATGGTTTTAAAAGATTTTTTTTTCTCGAGTAGATGCTGCATTTATTTAAAATGACTTTTTTTTTTTTTTTTTTTTTTTTTAATTCAGTGGGCCAGTTGTTTAATTTGGATCTGCAAGTGTAACAACTGGGAGATAAGGCAGACATGAAACGGTGTCCATGTATCCGAAATCTCGGCTATAGAGAACATCAAGTATTACTTTGTAATTTCATTTTAAATGTAAAATAACTTGTAAGCCTTGATTGCTTTTAGCATTATAATTGGAATACAGAAATAAGATGTTACATAGTATGAAAGGATTAATTATTTCACTATTAAAAGTTATCCATTCTAGTGTTGGAAAGTAATGTCTGTCATTCCCTTATTTCCACTAGGCAAGTCATATTTTTACATAATTACAAGAAATAGCGCCTCTGGAAAACACTTCTGTATATGAGGGAGCAAATTAAAAGCGGCTGAAACCCCTATTGTGTAGCAGTGACATCTCTGCCAGTTCTGCCTCGAGTGCTACAAGAATTGGTATGCAAGAAAACTTACTAAGCAGAGGCAATTAAGATCGAAAGTGAGGAAGGTTGAAAATTATCAGAAAAAACACTGCAAGGTCAGGACATCAGGGCATCAAGGAATGTTAACAGAGGCAAAAACATCTGAATAATGGCTACCAAATTTTGTGGCATTTGAAACTAACATGTCTAAAAATATGTTGAAGCTCTATACAGTTCTTGGGATGTTTTCGTATCTTCTCAGGAAGATTTAGTAAACAATCACCAACAAATGACATGTAGAAATAAAAGCCACAGGGAAAGAAAATTATCTATGTCTACATTGTTTTGAGAATGTTAATAACAGCAAAAGCATGACAGCATGTGATTTTTTTGTTAGGAGAGCATTTTTTAAAGTATGAAGCAGCCTTTGTATGAAAACATGCAAAATTTGGACATTTAGGCTAGAGGTTATTTTTCCTTTTGCTGGAGGAAAAGCTGGGTTAGTTTTGCTAGTTTTATGTCATCATTATTTTCTACTCCATACAAGCCAAACAAAGCCAAACATTTCCCTGAATTCTGCTGACAAGGGTCTTAGTGTTTCTGTGTTTTGATTCCACATCAATCTGTAAATGAGACTTTGCCAATTCTTCTGCCTCACCAAACTGCAGACAGAACCTTTGAACTGTGGAATAACTAAGCACCAAGAGATTGGGGTGCTCTAATGTGTTGAGTGAGAATACAGTGAAGTTTTCCTTCTAAGACTAATAGTCCTATCAATACATACTTGTTAGCACAAAGAGGAGCTATCCAAACAGAGAACGTTGTACAAAACCAGTTCTACAGTAGAATGACCACAGGACTTTGCTGGGATTTTTGAGAACTGGGATAGATTTCTTACCATGACACAGATACAACAAGCACTGTCCTCTCAATTGACAAGAAATTTCACTCTCCAACTGAGTAAAAATTGTGATGCAAGTTCAGAAAAAATGTTCTGTTTGAGATAGTAATTTCAAGAACAAGAAATTAGCAACATGCCTCAAAAAGCATCCTTCAGATAAGTACTACTAACTGTAATCTAGATGAAGATTCAGAAAACATTTTCTCCTTCATATTTTCAATGATGTGCATGTGTGTTGTAAATTCAGAGATTTATCTAAATTTCTTGAGCCCAGATGACAGGCATGTCATGAGGCATGTGCTGTAACATTTCAAGAGGCAGGCTTTGATAATAGCAGTCAAACCAATTAAAGGAATTTAATCTTCAAGTTTGTTAAGAAAATGTCTGATCCTTTCATCTACAAAGAATGCTTTTCAACTCCTGTGACTGCTCCAGGTATGGTCGTGTTGCATTTCAGAAACTGAAAATCTATGCCTGATGATGACTTTCATTCACCCCAGGAATGAAAGATATCCAAAATATATCCAGGGTAAAGCAAAAAGCCATACAAAATATGTATTAGGCAACAGTTCTATTGATCAGTGTCGAAAACAAAACCCAAAATATCATTAGAGGATACTATGCATATAATCACAGAATTGGATCAAGGAACGAGAAACAAACAAGCAAACAAGCAAAGAAACCCTAAACAAAATTTTAACCACTTTTTCCATTGAATGCTGAATTACTGCAGTCAAAACTAATTCTGTAAGAACTTAACCATTTCACAGAAAGAGTTTTCTAGGATTTAGGATACTGTCTGTGGTCAAAATTTAATGAGAAAAGCAGCTGATTTACATGAGCACTTTCTTGGTATATGGAATAACCAAGTCTTAATCTGTGGTATCTGTTCTCAGTAAAGGAAGGCATTAAAACTGAGACTCTTATCTCTTAAGTACATGTCATAGATGAAACTGTTGCCCTCTTTTATTAGATATTTAGGAATTTAGGTATTAGTCTTAACTAAAAAATTTAGCTTCAGAAAAAAGTAGTTTTGACATGGTGAGAGGGTAGAAATATTTTTCTTAAAGAATCAGTTTGATTGTAATGCAAAAGGAGGGAGCAAATTTTATAAAGCTGCGAAATTATTAGCCTTTTTCCCCTAGAAAATCTTGAGGTATATTCTCCAATTAATTTTCCACATTTTCCTCATATTCAACTTTTTTCAGCTCTTGTATGACATATTAAATATTTCATAAAAATTTTCTGGATTAAGTTGTTAAATTTAAGGTGTTGACTTTATTTTGCTATGAATTGTTAAAAGCTACAAAATTCTACAAAATTCTATCATAGCACCATTGAGTCAGTAACACTCTTAGACAAAAGAGGTTATTACTATATTAAATAACGTGCCTTATTAAGAATGCCAGTATTTAAAGATGTAAGAAATTTAAAAGAGCAGAAATGACAGTTCTTCATTGTTCTATAAATTCCTTAGAAATGCAAAAATAAAATAAACATGATGCCCACATGAGCAGTACAAGAGATCACTGTTCTATTCTATTCTATTTATTTTATTCTACTTTAACTGAATGCATAAAGACTACTGGCAAATATGCCAAACAAGACATTTAAGTGTAAACTGTGTGGGAATCTGTGATCACTGAAGAGGAGTTTGTTAAAAAAAAAAAGAGGAATTGAATTTAATGTGTGCATTACAAATAGAAAAAAATTATACATCAGAAGCATACTGTTGGTGCTTGTAACATGCTGAGCATCTGGTCTGTAATACAAAATTCAGGCATGAGTCATAACAGTTATAACCAAAACTATATGACATATAACCCTAATATCAAAACCCTAGTTTCATTATAAGTTTTATAGTGACTCTTGAATGTTTTTTTTTTAAGTAATCTAATTTGACTCCACTGGTAAAACTTTTTTAAACTCACTGATTTTTCAAGAGATTTGAATTTACATTGAAAGTTGATTTGCACCAAGACTTGTATTTTGAATTATTGTTGTGAAATACAATGGTAAAATGGGCTAAGCATTCCTTGTTTGACAACAAGATGTAAGGTTCTTTATTAGGATACCATTTGTTTCTTGTACTATGAGAAAAATGAAGTTTTAGCTCATTTGAGTTCATGAAGATGGACTTCTACTTATTTCATTTAATAAAATAAAAAGAGAAATAGCAATTCTGGGCTTTTGTTACAAAGGATCTGTGTGCAAACCTCTGGACATTACTTTGCATAATCTATGCTAATGTCTAGCAAAAGTTTATAGACATGCAAATGGGTTCTTGTGAGGTGCTCTAGTCAAGAGCCAGCAGTGCAGTGCTCCCTGTAAACAGCCTGGCTAGCTGTGGATAAATGAGATGCAGAGCAATGCCACAACATCACATCATAGGGAACTGCAAGTGCTTTACCTCGTGCCATTGTATTGAAGGCCATTACTCATGTCAGCTGCTCAAAACATTACAGCACAACTCTCTTAGCCTTTACCATGCCTGAGTGAAGCGTGACAGTTTCAGACAGTGCAATAGAAGTGAGAAACTTGAACAAATCTGACTGATAGTTCACAAGATTTCAGCACGCATTGCCCTTTGTGCCAAGCTCACTAATGCATCCACAGTGCAGCGCATTAATCGCATTAGGTTAGGCATCAGTCCAAATCTACTGCCTCAAAAGCTTCTTTTCACAGGAGAGCTTTGGAAAGGGGCTAATGATCTTCTCTAGCTTCATCTAGAAATATTGTCACAAGGCAAAGATTGGTATTATGTGACTATCAGCATGAGAAGGCACTTCCAGATATTGCAAATGGGGTTGGGAAAAAGGTATCTCTGACTGACATAAAATCATAGCATAATAGGATGGTTTTGGTGGAAATGCACCCTGAGGGTTATTTAGGGACACCTCCCACTAGACTGTTGGAGGTTGCTCAAACCTCCATCCAGCCTGGCCTTGAACACTTCCAGGCATGGGGTATCCACACCTTCTCTGAGAAACCTCTTTCACTCCCCTCATGACCAAAGGCAGCTTACTCAGCCTGGTTGTGGTACTTCTGTGCCATGGCACCTCACCATCCCAAAAGCACTGGACTGGGGCCACACTCCATGCATCAGTGCATTTCCTGGACTGGAGAGACTGGGAGGGGACAGATGAGGCAAGATGCAGTCACCGAAGTGCCAGATAAGAGCAAAATATTTTTTCTCATTTTCTTGTTTTCTTGTCTTTAAAATTATTCATTGTGTAATTGTGAAAAGAACTGCTAATGATGCAGCTGGGAGGGACCTTGGTGCTGAAGGCCAGCACTTGGGCCTGCAGTGCCAGCGTGACACAAGGAGCCTGCTGGGATTCTCTGGAAGTGAGCACCTTCAAAAATAATGACAGCTAAGCTCCAGGACAAACAGGAGCTGCTGCACATTGCCAAGAGGTGTCTTCTAGGGATAGTGTAAGGGGGAGTTATGGGAGGCCACCAGTGTTGATTATTCCTGCAGGCATGTTACTGGACTAGCTACAGTCCTAATCTAGTTTGACAGCTGAGGTGTGCCCATCTCCTTTTCAATCAACCTCTTCCCTCTCAACTTGTATTTCACACAGATTCTGCTTTGAGGATCATCATGATGAAGCTTTCCTGCAGAGACATAAGATAATTCAGGAGACTTTGGAATTCTTCACAAATTTTATTTATAAGGCAAAATACTTTTGCTACTTGTATGGATTATGTAAAACCCAGATTTTTTTGTCCTTCACAGACAAAATCTCATTTAAGTGGCTGTCTTCACATCTCCAGACATTTTCCTTAGACCATGAGCTATCCATGGCTGTGGAAGGGAAAGAGGGGAATCAGTAAATTTGCTGTCCTAATGATCAACTACAAGAGGCAGCAGTGTGTATGTCTGCTCTGTCCCCTGAAAAGAGCTCAAATGAAGGACTCAGATTTGTGTCTAAGATTGTTCAAATCCCAGGAGTAAAGAGCAGCTTTCTTCCTAAATCCACATGTAAGAATCTCTTAAAATTGCATTCTGCCTTCAGCATCCCAAAGGAGATAGTGTATCAGCCATATATTACTAGTCTGCTACTGCAAAATACCTTTCTCATCCAAACACAACCCCTGTTTGTGAAAGGAAAAAAAATCTCATGGGAATTAAACTCACTGAACAATATTGTCTTCCACTTTCTTCCCCCTTGGCTGAACAGAAATCTAACAAAAGTCCCAGGTGCTGTTCCCTCTCACTCTGTAGATCAAAGTCCTCCTTGTAAATACAAAATTGTCAGTCCAATACATTTAACATTTCAGTATGGGTTGTGTTACAATTTTGTGGCTGAATGCCAAAGTTGAGTCTAAGGAAAGCAGAGTAATAATTTTGATTTCACAGAAAGGGCAGCAAATTGGAAGTATTCTTCCTAACTAGACTTTGATTTATGCCACTGGCAATGTTATCTTTTCCAGCACTGAGTTATCAGCAAACAGTGAGTGGTTAAAAATGTCCTGAAACCAGACAGCTAAATCCATTCATTAACTATATCTATGTATTTCTGAGATGTCAACAACAATTGTCAGTAACAATGTCAAGAGAACCATAGTTTAGTTCCTAGAATGTTTCAGGCAATGCCGTTTTCTTAATGAATATGCATCTCCACTTGCTTTGAATGGTAGATTTTATCGAGGTCTTGCATTAATTTTTCTCACAGCATGGCTTCTAAATTTGTGAGAAAGAAAAATAATTTTTTTCTACATTTTCCTGAAGTTTTGAAAGATAATAATTTTTTAATATGTGATGCCCTAAAAAAATTGCTGGACTTAATGCTGTCTTTGCTCATTTACTTCACAATTCATCTTTAGTCCTCAAAATACTCGTCTTGCCAAAAAAATCTCTTTCTCATAATAAAGAGGAAGGAGCAATAGAACTATTAAATGAATTCAAGGAAATTTCTTAGTAGGCTTGCTCACCTTCTGAAGGGATGACAAGACTAGAAGGATAATGTAGGTCTAATTTCCAGCTTAAATGGAAAAGAGGGATGGAAGCATGGTGCAAATTGTAAAAACCTGTCAGCAAAGGCAGGAATTGTGTCTGTAGGGGGATGAGGGATGTACACAGTGCATGGGAAGATAGCTTTTATAGACATGAAGTAGTTACATAATATGATGAAATGCAGAGAGGCAGAGCTCTAGGGCACAATCATTCTCTACTAGCAAAATGCTCGTTCATGCAAAAGACATTTCCAAACAACAAATTAACCCAACAGGAATAGAAATTGCAGCTGTAAAGAAAAAAAATGCCATACTCAGCATTAAGGTTATTCTGACTGATAACTCTGTGTGTGAAGAGTTTTTTTCTTCAGTTCCACATTCCACATCCACTAAGCAAAGTAAGAAATACAACCTTAAAGGAGGTGCAGGAAAATATTGGGGACATGTGTCCTTGTAAAATTTTGTCTTTTTGTACTTTTAACCTTTTTTCCTAAAGGAGTAATATTTATTGTGGTAGTGCTGAAGGACGTCCATTAGCCTGTTCCATGAGCGTTGCTTCTCTTTCCAAAAACCTTGGGACCTATTTGCTAATTTTTATCAAATTTGAAGAAAGGTCAGAAATCTAACAACTCTCTGTAAATTTGTGCAGAAAAAACCCTATCCTTCCACAGGACAGGAGACAGGCAGAACTCACAGGTTAGGCTGGTGCTTAACATAAGTCAACTTAATCGTAACATTTTGTGATATTTATACACCAAATTAAATAAGTATTTAATTTGGTGTAATATATAAGCTCTGAGCACACCGTTGAGGTGGTCTAGATTGTTTAAGGGCAAGAAGGCTCAGTATGATTTTGAGAAGAGAAAAATAAAGAATCTTTTATTAAGGAATTATCTTACTGAAGTGGCTACTGCTGGGTGCTCCTTTTTGAAGAATTTGCTTTCATTACTGTTCCCAAGGCCAAAAGGAAATCTGGTTTAGGTATATGGACCAACAGGCAGAAATATATGAGATGGGGTAGAGATGCTGATGTCAAAACATATCTGTTTATCTGTTGCTGTTTATCAAACATATTTTCAATGACACAAAAGTAGTAGTCCTTCAGCAGCACCTTCTAGACATCAAAACAAGTCCCTTCAAAAACTGTTTCTCTTTCCCTAATTGTATTTACTGTCCTTCTTGTTTTCATGTGTCAAACAGTGTCTGTTCTTTGCTTTGGCTGACTACCTTCAAGTCTTTAAATATTTCCACAAAGCTTTATTTGCCATGCTCTTTGATCCTGTGTGTACTCTAAGGGATGCTTCATAAGTTCCATTTAATTTCATATCTTCCCTCAATTTCCATCTCATCTGTTGAAGTACTGACACCATTTCACAGTAGTTACTTTTATTAATAATTAATTGATTAAGTAGTGCATAAAAATTATTCATTTGTGGTAATGCACAGCTATAAAACATTGAAGTTACATATTTCTCAATTTATTTATAAAAATTTTAGCATAAGAAGATGTCAGCCATCTAATGAAAATGAGAAGTTAAGTATTTGGTATCTATAAAAGGTACATTCTCTTTGCCAATATCAGCATCTACTGGGCTAATTTCCCTAATCTCTTGTTTCTGTATCACCATATTTTATCTTTATCAAATCACAAGCCTGTTGGAAAGGTGAAAAACCAACTAAGTTTTTCTACATATGAATCTCATTAGGAAGTTTGAGGTTCATAGAAAGCCATAAGGAATATCCTGGAAGTTCTTAGGAAATAAAAAAGTACGAATTCAGGAGAACAATCCTATTCATTGTACATGTTGATAAAATCTGAGACTGCATTATAGCCAGAGTATAGAACAATGGAACAAGCCCATCTCACTATAAAGACAAGTGGTGATTAGAAATATAGCCTGTAATAAGAGCCATAGGTCTAAATACCTGATAGAATGCTATTGCATGTGTTGACTAGAAATGCTTTGTTTTCTTTGATACTTTTTCACTCTACTTACATTATTACTTACTTGTTTTCAAACTGAACCTGGTTTCTGTACCCCAAATATATGCAAAATAAGGGATTTTCATGATTATATGAATAAAAACCTTCATCTCCCTTCCTATAGATTTCTTTCAAATTACTCACTTTCCAAAAACTGTGGTAGCCTTTAGTAACATGTCTTGGCTCATAACTGTAATGATCATTGAAATAACTTGTGGCGATGCACTAGTCGATGAAAGATTTAATATTTAAGAATTCTTCTGAAAATGAACGCAGAAAGATTTGCAGCAACCAGCAGAAGGCTCACCTTCTGACATTGTGAGAGAGGGCAAGAAACACTGTAGAAGGTTAGCGAAAGATGAAACTGCTGTTTGTATGCAATTTATTGAAAAAATAGATAGCTTGAAGCAAAAAAAAATCTAAAATTTCTAATGCTCTCATACTTCTGAATTGCTTAGAGAAGCAGCATCTTAGAGGTTAGTTTTTGTCAGTGAAGTTGTTCATGCATCTGGTAGTACAGATTAAATTTTGGTTACAACATGTAGGCACTTCTTAACAGTCTTAACTTTGCTAGTGAGATGTAACCTATTTTTTTCTGAAGGAAAATATTTCAGTATTACTTTGTCATTACAGAAATTCATAGTATCAAACTGTGCACATTTTTAAAATTATTTTTTCTAGTCAGATTCAACTGATTCTCATTAAGATGGATATTACATCAATGAAACAGATTTTACAGTCCTGGATAACGTCTGTACCAGCAAGAGACCCAGACCAGACTGGCTGAAAATGGGTGTTGGAACATTACCCTTTCATTTGAGAAGCAGCCAAAAGTCTTAATTGTTTTACATAACAAACATATATAGAGGTTCAAGGGATTAAATAAATTCTTGGTGATAGTGACTAAACAAATAAACTTCCAGAGCACTATATTTGCTTTCTGATAGTTTACATTTTGCTTTTCTGCCCTGCAAAATCTTTTCAGTCATCTCTTTTAGTTCTGTAGTTTATGTCATATTTCATAAATGCATTCTATGCATAATTAAACCAGCACTGAAATTCAGTCATAATGAATTTAACATTAATTTTGACACTGGCGTATACAGAGACAAGATTTCATCTGGAGTACAAGGAGGGACTTCTCAACAACTGAAGATGCAGAAAAGAATATTTTGCAGTTGAATCAGATAACAGGATCTGTTTAGGAAATGCTGAAACAAATTCAAGAGAATAAATAATAAACTCTGCAGATGTAGCAATTAGTGGTTCTGAGAAGCCTCTAACTGTTACCATGGTAATATTAATTTTTTTGGCACTGAACATGATATATTATCATTAATTTTAAATGCCAGTACAAGTCCATTGTGATAGCTTTGGAGTATAATCTGCATTCTTTGACAAGGGTTTGCAATTAACTTTTACTGAGGGGACTGAGTGCTTTGATGTAGAATTGGTAATTTTACTGAAGTCTAATCAGTAGAAGGAAAGATGCTACCTTCTACCATTTCCAGGTTTAGTTCTGTGTGCTCTCTTTCCATCCATGTCTTGCAGCACCAGTGCCCTGCAACTGCAGTCTGACAGTTCACAGGAAAGTCAGCAGAAGCATGGGAGCCTTCAATGCTGCTGGTGCCTTACCAGGCTGCATACAGGCTATCTGCAGACAGCCCTGCCTCAAGGCAAACCCAGCCCTAACTCAGCAGAAAGTGATCTTATCTGCACAAACCTAAAACACCCCTTATGATTTTGTTGTTGCAGCTCAGGGCACGCTCCTTCTCACTTCAGTGGGACAGCATTCCCTGCTGAGTCCTGCCGTGATGGGCTTTCATTACAGCATGTTAGATTCATGGACCAGTTGGGTTTTCAGAGTTGTTTTATTTTTTCTCTTGAGGAGGAAAATGGAACAGCACATCATAAATAAACACAGATACAACAGAGGATATGAATTCTTGTTTGAGGTTATCTATCGCTGGCCGCGGGTCTATGTACAAATCACGAACAGGACGGGACTGCTGGGGAAGGCATCTCAAGCTGTTTTATTTTCCAGCATCAGCCTCATTACATGGTTATGACAATGGGAAGATGCCAGCAGCTCACATCCCTGGCAGCAGACAAAGAAATTAATGTTAAAACTTACTTTATAAGTTTTTTGACCAATCACACAAAGCAAAAGCATATTGACAGTAGATTTATCCAACCACTATAAGCACACGTACCTTTGGTTAAAACAATTCTTGCTTATTTTGAATACAATACCTGCTTGTAAGCCTTAAAACACAATGCACAGAGCTCCATTATTAAGCACAGAACTTCATAATATCTTGCTAGATAAACTTTTCTGTAGCTTAGGGAGTTATGCTAGACAAGCGTTAATACACAGACCGTTGTTCTATTTGTTCTTACTTTTCTAATTCTTATATAATTTTTCTGCTGACAAATCTCATGGCTACTGCTTAGCTCTAATCACAGTTCTGCTGTCTCTGAGGCCTGCCTTTTGCAGCTTTCCTAAAGCCTTCTGATTTTTAGGATTCGCACAATTCCCTCTCTCAGTTCAACTAAAAATTAACCTTTGTAATCGTGTCATTTATTTGCTGCCTTGTGTTTTCTAGATTTATTATAACATATCTGCTTATTACTTGCTTAAAGCATCTTTTTTGTTCACATTAAGCATTGTTATAGTTATCTCCTTCACTGAATGAACTTACACAGGTCTGGAGATGGTCAAGTTATTGAGAGACATCTACAAAAGGACTGATACAGTGATATACAGAGCATGCTCAACCTCTCTGATATGCAGCTGCATTTAAGAGCAGATGGGCTTTCAGGACCAAATACAGTCACAATTCCTGCAAGGACACAGGGTAGAAGTGAAATTTGAGCAACAATTTGAGAAGCTGGGCTGTTTAATAAACCTCCCTCTAAAAGATGAAGTGTTGCATTTTCCTGGGACCATGACACAAAAAGGCTCAGAACAAATGGGATTTCTAATTTCCAGTGAACTTATTTAAAGATTAACAAACCTTCAAAACCAGAGTTTGGTGCATTTGGGCTGTTTAATACTTATTTAAGCTTGATGTTGGCAGTTCCTCAGTGTTTGTTGATGGCTATAGCTCTCTGGCAATGTGCCAAATATAAATACTGTGCAAAGCAGTCTTTGAAAGTTAACTGAGTTACTTCCAGTTCCTTTTTATTTAGTTAGTTTTTTGACATCCATATGTTTGTATTTTCCCTCCCTCCAAAAATGTAGAAATTAATGTGTGATCTAATGGGGAATAAATATGTTCCACATAAATATCATTATCACTTGTATCTGTATCTTTCTTATCCTTTTACCCCATAGGAAGAGAGTTTCAATTTCTATAACACACCTCATCATTGTATTTTATCTAATTTAATCTGGAGACAAGTGTATAAGCTTATTAGATATATTTTTTTTCTGCAGAGTATTAACACTCAGATTTCATCCAGCTAGGCAGCCAGTTCCATTTGAATACTTATCTGAGCTGATTAACCCTTCTGCACTGATGAGTTGATGGGAAACCTTAGAAAGGTTTAGAAAAGTATTTACTTCTGCTCCTTTCAGCATTCATAGTCAGTGAAATCACAGTCCCATTAGAATAAGTGTGATTTTATTACTGAATTTAAGATTTTCCTTTAGCAGATGACAGTCATGAAGAGATGACAGGCTAAGGCAGGCTTCTGTTCTTGACCTGAAGTATACCTTGTGTTAGAAAATAGTAATAAAAAAGGCCTTTCACTAGGCAAACCCCCATTTTTGGCCTCTGCTAAGACAGCGTTGCAAACTGGTAGTCCTGTCTAATGACAGCAAGAGATGAGATCATATCAGAAGCATTGCTTGTGGGAATTTGGAAGTACACTCTGAAGAGAAATCTTAAGGACTGTAGGAAACAGAAAAAACTAGCTACTGGAGAAAAGGACTGACCTTTTTACTGTTTCTAGGAATGTTGTTTTGAGAATTGAATTTTGTTCCTCTGGCCATCTCTTGCCATTCCCTAAGGGACAGAGACAGGCTTGCAGTGGCTGCACAGGTGCTGTCCATCAGTACAAATTGACCTTTACTCATCACTCAGTCTGGTCATACCATCCATTTATCCTTTGCTTCATTGCACACATTGGAAGGCAACACTGGCCCTCTGGACAAGGCTGCCAAAAACGCGGTTGAGTACAAATCCACAAATTGGTCTGAGACGCCCTGATTTGCTGCCAGGCAGGTGACCTGTCCTGTCAAAGCTGGCATCATCGCCTCTCAGAGGATGTACTGGTAGGGATGGCATCAAGAGTCTAGCCAAACTGTATTTAGGAGAACATCAATGATTTTTTTGCTGGAAGTGTCATGCTTTTGGCTCATGTTATGTTGCAGGGTACTTCAAGTGTGTCATTTATTTTTGGTATTGGAGCCAGTGAAATTATCAACTGTGAATTATTTTATGTGAAGAATTCTGGCAATTTACATCCAAAATTTTAGTTCCATGAAGACTGGTATTTCACACAAAACACCAAAATCACACAAAGCAAATGTATGTGTTTCAAGTAATATTTTTGTTCTTTTTCTCCAGCTAATAAATTCAGCGTGTACATGCACATATAAGTAATCTTCCTAATTCATCAGTAACACTTTTCTTCAAAGTTTTTTTGAAGTCTTTCAGTGATAAAAGGGATTTGGCATCTCTCACTTATTTGACTGCTGGTTTGTTTTACAGGAATCTGCACATTGGGTGAGGTTTTCCAAAGTCAGCAAAAGTAGTCCGAATTTCCTCTTGCACTGTCAGAGGTAAAACCACTGTTCATTTCTGTGGGAGCAGTGCACCACAGTAATCTCTTCTTGTTTCTGTCTTTCTCATTCCGTTATCCTAAGGTCAAATGCGGTGAAAGTTTGGTTCTCTCATAGGAACTTGCCTTTCAGAATAATCACTTCTGAAACACAATTTAAGACTACGAAAGGTTACAAAAGATTAATTCTTTCCCATAGAAAGCTTTCTTCATGAAAATCTTTCAGATGCCAGTCCAGCATAGGAAAAAGCAGGGGTTCATAAAAGGGGCATAGTTCTTAGAAGCATAGAATCATGGAATATCCTGAGTTGGAAAGGACTGGATCATCAAAGGATCATCAAAGAACAGCTCCTAGCCCTGCATCCAAAGAATCACACCCTGTGCCTGAGGGAGTTGTTCAAACATTTCTTGAACTCTCTCAGGCTGATGCTGTGACCACTTCCTTGGGGAGCCTGTTCCAGTGCACAACCACCCTCTGGGTAAAAAACCTTTTCGTGATCTCCAATCTAAACCTCCGTTGACATAGTTTCAGCCTATTCCCTTGGGTCCTGTCACTGGTCACAGAGAGTAGAGAAGACAATAGTTATGCTGCTAGGAAAAAAAATCATGTTCGTCGCTTAATTCTATGCCTTGCTTATTTCATACAAGCACACACCTCAGTAGAGCATAGGTGGTTTTATAAATTGCAGATTGCTTCACTTAAGGCAAATCTGAGATCACTTTTCCTAGCTACTGGCTGATTCAGACCAAGTTACAATCTCTTAGACCTTGGTCACCCCTCTGCAAGAGTGAACCCTTTACAACTTCTCTGTGTTGCAAAGCTTCTGCATTTGATACAGGCCAAAATTATTGCTACTTCTGGAGGAAAAAATAATTTTTTGGTATTTTTTGGTCTTTGAAGTACTGGAACAATGGAAGTGTGTGGGCTGCCAGGTGACTATGTACACTCTCACTCTTTAAACCTTTATCTCTACAGTATTCTCTATTGGGCTAAACAAAGTGTCCTGTATCTGTGAATACCTGCGTGACAACATCATTTGATCTGCACAGCACCGGTGTCTGGAGTGCATATGTGTATATTTTATATGTTTAAATGTGTGCATATACAAAAACATTTGTAATTTCTACTGAAATGTTGACCGCAATTAGCACATATGCAAAAGGAGAAGCATGCTTTCCCCTAGAGTTCAAATCCTAATTAAATTTAAAATTTCAGATTTTTTTTTTCTTTATTGGAGAAGGAAAATAGCAGCTTACTGTTAGGAAAAATGAACTTTAAGTGTCTACAACATTTCATAGATACCCACAGAACAGAAGTGCTTCCCTTGTGTAAACAGGCTGCTGACCTTTTATAGCTCATGAAGCAGAGTAAAAAGTGGAGTGGGAACATTTTCTGGTCTTCTTTATCATAGTCCTGCTACTTTATCTTCTATTTACCTTCTAAATCTTGGCATGGATTGCTCAGATGTGCCATTCACAGACAGTCAATATTTGTTTCTTTATTGATCATAGTGGCTGGCTTCTCCATTTAGCAAAGTCCTGACATTGACATTCCCTGCTTAAGGGCTGGGGAAAGATCACAAATAATTGTGTCTACAGATGCTGCTAATAAGATCACCAGGAGCAAACTGGAGCTCCCTTAATAACATCAACAAAATGACATTTAAAATGAAAAGTATTTTATGTGCTACTCAAGATAACTGGCATCCTACCTCTCATAAACACTCCTTTAAAAGTAGAAAGGGAATGTGTGAGAAAGATAAACAAAGTAAGTGGAGGTGAAATGCATTTGTTGTGTAATACAAGTGGTAGGACTTTCCACTCATATTTCATTGCCATGTGAAATGACTGAAATGATATTCTATAGTTCTCTGCTTAGACAAACCTGCATAACTGATGGGTAGCCAGATAATACGGAATTACTTGGCCTAGACTGCCTGATTCCTTCAGGGAAATAGCATTACACCATTCTCTATTCTAAATGCAAGTAGGCCTTATTCCTACATCTAAAAACTCCCTTAGATACTGCCCATGTCACGACCTTAAAAAAATTACAAATACGAAATTGGATTTTAAAAAATGCATTCCAAATGCCATTGTTGGCCTCTGTGGGGCTCTCCTTCCATCACTATTGATTTATTCAGCAACACACATACAAACAAGCTGGATGCATTCTCGAAAATGTTGTATTTTAATATTTTTTAATGTAATGTGGATTACTAATATATTACTTAAAATCCAAGATTTGCTTATTTTCATTTTCACACATTTTATAAGGTTGCTGAAACTGCATAGAAATAATGTGTGAAATTGCTAAATGAGGCTATTATTTCCTTTTGTTCTATGATAATGAATTCATTAACAGTTGTTCAGCTATTATCAAGGGTATTCTTTAGTTGTTAGATTAGAAAGATTTTTATCTTATTCTTACTGTGAATCTGCTCATTAAGTATCTGACAAAAAGCAGATGATTTCTCCTGCAGAAAAGTAACACCCAAGCCCCCAGAACACAACCAGGAAATGTTTTCATGATTTCCTTGACTCTTCAGTTTGCTTTTTGAGATTGTTCAGAATATAACAATGAATTGTGTAAATAATAACTGTAAACAAGGAATAATAATACCAATGCTGTATTTGTTACAGGCAGTGTAAGCACTAAGATTTGGTTTTCCTGGTTCTATCATTTACCAAATAATTTTTCTAAGGCATACAGTTAGATGTGTGTTCTACACTTACGTATTCACCTACCTTTCCTTTTATGAGGGATCAAAGCATTTATCTTGTAGATGAAATTAGTTTTTGCTCGTTACAAATTCTCAACACCCAACAGTGAACATTCTTTAAAAATATAGCCCATTTAATTAAAAAAAAACCTGGAAGTATTTTGAAATTAAGTAATTAATTTGTGACGCCTAATGTTGTATCTACTTGTGAACATGTTTAAAGTGCCCTTCACTGTTTTGCCTGATGGTCCTCTACTTTATTCCTGCTGTCTTTAGATTTAGGACTTCTTCAATCTATGAGCACTTTGGAGATAGGAGTTTGTTAGATACTTTTAAGGAAAATAGTACAGGAAAGTCTTGCTTCCAGGCTGAATCTTGTACAATGTTACAAATTATGGATGGCCTTAGTACATGACACAATTGTCCTTTCTAGGATGAAAAAATTGTGCATTAGGTGAATGAGAAATACAAACTGAGGAGAAATGTCCTATACAATATTGTCTTTGATCCTTTACAAATATGTAGGGATGGTGTGGGGTCAGAGGTGTGGCTGAAGTACACTGCAGAAAAGCTGTGAGACATCCCAACCTTTGGGATAACTAAGATTCACACTATCAGGTTTGCATGTGCTCACATTCTTGTAAGTGAAAAATCTTCTCTAGACTGCTCTGTGTTCTCTCTGTTCCTATTACACAGCAAAGATGTGCACCCTTAGTTTCTAAATGGGTCAAACACTAAATGGCATAATCATATAAATAACCTCATGAGTGGAAAAAAGAGGAAGGTGAAGTTTTAGAACAGTCATTATCCTTTTGAAGGCTGTAGTGATGTTTAACATGTCTAAAAGCAACCTGGGATAATTGCTAGAGCACTCAGTACATGGCAAGGTAAAAACTCTCTTCTCTCTTGCTGCAGCAGCTACTTGACAGTATAGATGACCCAGCTACACTTGTCTTACTGCAGTTCCAGCCTTTTTTCCTAATGGCATTGCTCTTTCCTGTCATTCTGAGATGCTTCATAAAGCCAAACAAGGGCTCCTGCCAACCAGCCAAACAAAAATTATGCCCATAATCATACTGTGTGGAGATACCTCCCGTGAATACACTGATCACCCCTGCTAGTTACCCACCCCTTCCCACCCTGACTCTGAAGGGAGTGTTTGAAGATCAGGAGAAGCTTTCTGTCCTCTAAGAATATGCTGGGTGTTGTGAAAAAAAGGTTCTTTTTATATATTAATTTCTACCCCAATATGGAGGATCCACCATGAGAGGTGGGTTCAAAAGGCACAAAGAGATACAGAGGTGTTTATTGCCTGCTGTGAGATGAATTAAAATGTACCCAGTAGAATGTATTCAAGCAGTGCGAGATAAGGAACAGCAAATTCCAGATTCTGTAGTATGTGACAGAAAATAAAGCTGTTCCTGGAGAACAGCTGCAGTGCTGGGTTCCTCTGATTAAATAATTTGCCCGAGGCCTGAGGGAGCTGGGAACTATAACCATCACTGACAAATGCCTGCTTTTACAGTCTATTTTGGCTTTCAGGATTATGTGCCTTCTATAAAAGAGAAGCTACCATTCAGATGAAAGTGATGGGCTTAAGGCAGAAATTATGGGTGGAGGCTTCTGTGCTTGTGTTATGCGGGCAGACAGATGAAACGGCCAGAGAGGTCCCTTCTGGCTTCCAGAGCTCTAGGAGCTGAGCGTAAAAGATTATGGTTTCCCAAATAAGCTGGGTCAAGTGTGTAGAATAGATCCTGAGGGAGTTTTGAAAGCAGAATGCTGGGGTCTGACAGGTCAGAAAGGGTATCTTTGAAAGAATAAATCAGTGCTGAGCTCCTAACATAAAAACTGCTCTGGGAGAATTCACAACAAAGTTCCATGTGCTTTAGGTATATTTGTTCCAAATTTATATATGCCTTCCAATAAATTTTGAACAATTATGTTATCATAGAGTGTAAATTTTAAACTTGCAATTTAAATTTTATTTTAAACTCATGTATACTGAAAAAAATATAAAAGATGACTACCACAAAAGTTCCAAAGACCTTGTTCTCTATGCCAGAGTTTAGACAGACAAATAAGTCACACAAGCATCTAGCTTCATTGCTGCTGTTAAGACATAAAGAATTACTTTGCATGAAAATGATGAGACAAAATTAAATTTAAAATAGTCAATATATTTTGCAATAGTCTTATTTTTCAAGGAATCTTGCCTTAAGCCATGAGTACAATGGAAAACAGAACTACATTTTCATTTTTTTGTTTGCTTCTACTGCCATTTATCAGGGTTTTTTCCATTTAAAGGCATCAGTTTTTCATCATGTTTATAATTACATTTGTCTAGTCAAGAGCTAGAGGTATTATTTCTGCCTGAGAAATTGTGATGGGCAGATGCCATATAAAACTGTCAATCTGCAAATTAAAAATAAAAATAAAGTTCTAAGGAATACTATGGACATTGCTAATAGATATGTTAATGTCACTAATTATTCCCATATAGGTGTTTTTCCCCTCTGTGCTGCAAATAACATGTGGAATGTCTTCATAAGCAACCAAGATATGGTTTGAAAATTGTTCACTGTTTCTGTGTTTGTATAGGTACTAAACAAGCTCCATCTATTAAAAAAATTGCTACTGTTCTCTCTTTAAAGATGTTTGCCTTTTAAAATTTAAAGTCTTACTTTATTGGGATGCCAGTCTTGATGTGATCCTGTCCTATGGATATAAACTTACAAGTCTATGCCCAATCAGTGGACACTTCTGACAGAGGAAAGCTCCAGGTATAATTTCTCTCTAATGCCCTCAAATAGGCCAAGACTTAATCACCCCTGTGTAAAAGCCTTTATAATTATCAAGCAACATTGCTAGATTCAAGATTTCTAAAGAAACTGAAATGCTAAGAAAAAAATGCATTTTTAAATTAATTTTCAGGCATGTAACCATAGCTGACAAGGTGGATTTTTTAGACTCTAACATCTATTGTATCATGAAAGGACTCTACAAAAAATTATAAAAAAGTGGGGAAAATACAGATAAAATCAAAGTGTCTGTTAGTCTCCTTTAGGAGTAGAAACTCTAGGCTCTTTGTGTTTTATACCATCTTTATACTAACATGACTTTTTTTCTGCAACACCTTCACACTTTTATGACTACCCATGTTCATTGCAGTAAATTCATGCTACTAATGCTAGAGTAATCTCACAAAATGCAAGTCACAGTTTATGTTACTGCAGATGTTGTGCCAAAGGAGAGATGACAGGCGATAATCCCTGTCCCTAAACCCCATGTGCACACAGGGATGCTGCTGTCTATATGTTGGCCAACATCCTTCCTTTCTTTATGCTTTCTTGTCTGTGTCAGAGGTGGACAAGAGAAAACAGAGTATGGCAGGTAGGGAGGAAGCAGTGGCTGGGGTGAGGGGGAAACAATCTTGTCTGCTTTGTGCAGTTGTAGAAGAGAACTAGAAGCATTTAGGAGAGATCTTACAAGGTAGTGAAACAGTGAGGGGTTTGCATTTGTAATTCCATGTTCCTTTCCATGTGAAGACAGAAATACAGCATAGGCCCTAACAGGCTGTTGTCATATTGCTCTGGATTACATTTGGAAAAATGTTACCAACAGATTAGGGAAAACATTGCTCTGAACCTGGTTTCCAAGGGGAGACAGTCTAGCCTAGTGTCAAAATTCCAGTCAAATACCAATTTGTAGCACCCAGTCCCATAGGACAACACTAGAAATATTTTTGTCCTGTTGTAAATGAGTTTGCTTATTGTCAGCCACTTGTAGGTTCTTCTGAAATTATTGTTACCTGCAAGTTTTTATCAATCCTTGCATTTGCTTACAGTTTCTCTGAGGTGAAATGCATGACTTCTTATATCTTTACTTCCTTAGTGCTTTGTAAGCCCCAATGTTTGCAAACCAATACTAATTTTCTCAATGTTTCTGCTTCCCAAGGAGCTTTCTCTAACGAAAGAAATTTTAAAACCAGTGTGTTTGAAATTTAATGAGTTTTTATCCTTATTATCTTATTCTGTAGGCCCACAAATATTTGTTTGGTGCAGATATGACAGTTCATTTCTCTTTTCAGCTATTTCTATTCCCAAATAATAGATCTGTGTTAAAATTTATGAGTATTTGTTTTGCCCTAAAACTGCTCACTACTTCTGTTGGCTTCACATAAGACTTTTCTTTTAGGTTGGAAGTTTCAAAGCATATTGAGTAGGTTTTTTAAAGTGCAAAATTATTTAAATTTGTTTCTTTAGTTCTTTTTTCTCACTCATCTTTAAAAAAAAACTATTCAGACTGTGCATTGAAGTTGGAAATTCATACCCATGCTAAGGGAAGCATAAGAAGCTGTTTCAAGCTTTCTAACCAAAGTTGCAGTGAGGCATAAGCATTTTGTTGTGCCCTCAGCAGGATTGGATTTCATTCTAGGCACCAGAGACCTCAGAGCACTTTGAAGACTTGCTAGTTTGTCATTAATCCTTCTGTTTCTGCCTCATAGTTTTCATATCCTCAGTAACTTTATTATCCGTGTTTCTCCTTCTACATGCCAGGGTCAATAAAATTCATGTGACAAGTGCACTTTTTTACCAGCCAGAAATATCATATTGGCTAGGATAATTCCATGAGACTCAGAAATGTTTATGAGACCCCAGTCTCATGCCTGCTCACATTGCTGGCTTGACTGCTGAGTGAGAAATGCCAGCAACTCTCCCATGGCAATACACTGGGCTGACACTAAACTAGCAGCAGGCTCTTTGGACAGATTAAATAACAGGGTCTCATCCCACGAGGCAAGTGGTAATTTGCACAGGTGGGACAGGACTGCCATCACTGGAGTCAAATCTGCACTGTTTACTTCAGTGTAACAATACATGTTGAGCATGACAAGCAGATTTGGGCTCAATGTCTAACTATTAATTCTGCTTGATGTTCAATTATCAAGACATTGTTAAATTCCACACAAGAAAAAGAAAGCACAACCTATAAGCAATGTATTTGCTCTTGTCCAGATATTTGTCTGGATTATTCTCTCTCCTCTTTGTATGTATTTGAAAAAAAAAATATTTTGGGCCATAAGGATTAGCAGAGTTTGGATTAGACATCAGCTGACAAAGTGTTCGCTTTCTGCTTGTCCCTAAAGAACCATGGAATTATAGAATGGTTTGAGTTGGAAGGGCACTTAAAGATCATCCAGTTTCAACTTATCTGCCATGGGCAAGACCCTTCACTTGATCAGATTGCTCAGAGCTCTATCCAACATGACCTTGAACACTTCCAGGGATGGGGCATCCACAGATTCTCAGGGCATAAGAGAAATAATACTGTTGCATCCGTGGTGCCCACTGTCTTCCCTTGTGGAGAGTACTGCTAATTCAACATTGCTACTTAACACATCATCACAGAGAAGGTGCAGATGGTGTTTGAGGGAGAAAAATCAACATCCAGTGTTTGGACACAAAACTGTTTTTGACCAGAAAGAAAATGTCAGAAAAAATTTTTGAAAGAATGTAAATTAATAGCTATTTGTTACAACATGCAATAAAAATTGAGTCCTTGCGGTGAATTAAGAGATTTTATTTTTCTTGAATTCTGCTTTAATGTACACTCTCATAAAAACTGAGTTGGACTTTTACATGGAATTGAGAGGATTATATACTGTATTTAATAACCCCTGTCAAATAAAGGTACAAACCTAATTAAGCAATAAATTCATAAAATTTTTTACAGACAGTTAATGAGTAGCTTGCATTTTTATAACAGCAATAGCATATTAAAAAAAGCATTAGCTGTTCTAGGATTGCTAAAGTACTTGTACAATAAATTAGTCTTTCTGGCATTGCATGACTAATTTTAATCACTTGGAGCTGCAGAGATGTGCTTGGTTTAGAATTTAGGCTATTATTCTTAAATTAAATCTTCAAAAGTTAATACAAGTATCCGTCCTTATTTGTAAAATGCTATTAGTAAAAAAAAATATTTAGTGTTTTCCTGTTAAAGCTAATGTTCTCACCACCACCAGCATCTTGGGCTCAGAGATAAATAAGATAAATAGGATGCCAGCAAATAGATACTGAAATCACTGAGTTGATAGTTAAAAAATGCCATAGCAATTTTTTTTAACAAGAGTTAAATAAAGAGGTACATTTGTGTAGTATCTCACTTTCAGGAATATGACATTAGTTTTGCCCATTTAGTCTGATATGAATCAGTCATGGGGATGTCTAAATTGACTTTGAATTAAGGAAGAACAATTGTTAGGACTCCATCCCATCCACCTCCTTTTCTCTAATTTAATGACTAGAGGAGATAGTTAGCTGTTTCTTTTTTTTTTCTTTTTTTTTTTTTTTTTTTTTGTGAAAACCTATCATTATAGACATTTTATTGTTGTAGGTCACTCCTGCATGGACAGAGCATGCCTCCTGTTTATTTTCCTGGCAAGCAGGGATTTGTACATGCTGTGGATGTGGACTCCTCGTTTCTAACACTACCCAGTCTAATGGTTTTTGGGGAGCTGGATATTGCTGCCTGGGGCCCAAAGGGTGGCAGTCAGTTTGGGACCAATGACCTCTTCTGGGGTCATGAGCGGAATTGGATAAAGGAGAGAGGCTGCTGGTATTCATAAGGGAGTGGGGAAGGTGGGTGCAGACAGGCAGAGAATCCCAAGCTACCCCGATTATTACCTGGTCTTAAACTGAGGCAGCAATTCAGCATTTGTTGCGGTGTGTTGCAATGTCCTGTTTTACCTTCTCCCTTCCCCCTTGCCCCTCGCTGAGTGTGCCCTGTCAATCAGGCTAACATACCAGCAAGGCGTCGTGTGATAGGTGTCCCTAGTCCCTTGAGACCCTGCCCCTTCACCTGGTTGGTGGCTCACCTGTCCCCTCCCCTTCCCCTGCCCTGAGCTTAAAATGAGACCATGCGGCCTCTATTCTGTTGGAGGAATTGTCCCAGTGCAGACCTCTGCACCCATGGAATAAACATCTGGATATAACCCTCTAGCAGAATCCACTCCCTTTCTTATCTTCACCATCGCCAGAAGCTCTCTCTCCTGAGGTAAACGGAGTCCTGACAAGCCTAGACTTGCGTCTTGTGCCCCGCTGCACTCTCCGCCAGCCAAGGTATCTCTGGGGTAAAGCACCACAGTGCTGCCTTTGGCCCAGCAGCGAGGGTCAGAACTGGCCCAGGCACCATCTAACTGGTTATATTGGGATTCATATTCCAATAAGCATTAAATCACCATTTCAGTTTAGACCAGGAAATGTTAAGCCTCTGTATTGCTCATGATTGAACTAAAGTAATAATTCAGATTTTTTTTTATGTTAATCGTATGCCTTCAACCACTTCATAATGGACATAAAGGACACCAAGCAATAAATTCAAAAGTTTTAAAAATTAGTTTGTCAGATATCTTATGATATTTCTATTCCAGTAATGCATTTAACAGTGAGGAAGATCCAGGTGGTTTTTTTTTTTATTTCTACCAGATAAAACTTATATCCAACTGGTTTAGTTTGTGATCTTAAATATGGTTATGTGACTTGTGGCTGTTGTAATATGCTTATTAATATTGCTTCATAGCCCTGTATTTCAAGTGATGATATAAACTCTCTTACACACATTAATGAATTAAACTTTAAACCACCATTACCTGACAAAGAACCACTATAGCCTTTCTCAAAAAGAAAATACTCATTATTTTAAGAAAAAAAAGCTAATAAACCCCATGGGTCATTGTGCTTGTTTTGGCTGGGGTAGAATTTTCTTCACAGTGGCTAGTTTGGGGCTGTGTTTTGCATTTGTGGTGGAAACAGTGTTCATAATTCAGAGATGTTTTAGTTATTGCTGAGCAGCACTCACACAGAGACAAAGTATTTCCTTTTTATACGGCCACACTGCCAAGGGAGTTGGGGGTGTGTGGGGAATTGGGAGGAGACACACTGGGACTGCTGACCCCAACTGACCCAAAGGATATTTCACATTGTATGACATCATGCTCAGTATTTAAAATGAGGATGCAGGGGAGACATTCAGAGTTATGGCATTTATTTTCCCAAGTCCACACCATTCCATGTAATGTGTGGACTTGGGAAAATAAATGCCATAACTCTGAATGTCCCTGCTTTTCTGGAGACTGCTTTTTTCCAGTCCCTGCTTTTCTGGAGACTGCTGAACACTTGCCTCCCTGTGGAAAGCAGTGAATTAATTCCTTGTTTTGTTTTACTTGCTTGAGTGGCTTTTTCTTTCCATATTAAACTGCCTTTATCTCAACCCACAAGTTTTAACACTTTTCTGATTCTGATCCTGCTCGTGGGGGAGTGAATGAGAGGCTATGTGATACGTAGTTGCTGGCTGGGGTTAAACCAAAACAGCCATCCTTAATTATATCTCTTTCAGAGCAGAAGACTGCATTTGTTTATGAATGTCATAGGTGAAAAATCAAACTTCTGCAGAAAGGTCACAAAGCTTTCAGAATTTGTTTGTCTCAAAGAAAATCTTGTATAAAAACTAGCCCATATGTGAGATTTCTCATGTGAAGAAGAAAGAACTACAGAAGTTGAGTCAGGTTTTTCATTCTTCAGGAAAATTGGCTGAAATGTTTCATTTTAGAAATGTGTTTCTATATAAATCTACTTAATAGGATCACATATTTTCTAACAGATGTTTTTTATTTTCTTTTAGGGATTCTTTCCCTTTTCCATCAAATTTTAGTGTGGTAAGAATTTAAAAGAAATTAACATTGTGAGTTAGTGCTACATTATGCTCTTCTATTCCCTTTTGGTTCTATCGAGTGACCCTATTTAAAAGCACAGGTGGTGGGAGTGAGACATCACATGGCCCACATCATTCCCGTGCTTCTGATGTTGTGGAAGTTGAAGAAGGAAGCTGCAAACTGAGGTTCTCCTCAGAAAAGTGTTGTCCACAGGTAGTGTGATTTTCATTTTAACTGATTATCGGAAATCACTTTATAGATTAGTTATGAGCTATACCCACAAAAAGTGTGGATATATACCAGATATATTTCTATGTTAAACACTACACTGGGGACAAGGAGATAGATGGCAACTTCAAATTTGAGCCAGAAACCTCAGGTGCAGTTTGACACAAAGAGGCAGTTTGCCTACTGCCTATCATCTGTGAGGGCCACAAAGAAATTTTCTAAAAGCTGTGTGCAGGGACCTTGTAACACACCCTTTGGGCAGATGATATGAATAAACTTGGTCTTCTCTTATTTATGCAGGCAGGAACTAATCTGGCAGAGATTCAAATAATTCTCTACTACTGTAGTACTCTTCCTTACATTGGCTTGTACAGAGCATGGCAGCAGATGAAGGATTTCACAGCTTTACCATGCTAATAATGCTGAATTTCATGGTTTGTCAGCTTGTCAAGGATTAATAAGACTAACATTAAATTACTAGAGGAACTGTCATGTAGTAAAAGACGGAAATCTCAAATTGTTTTAAGATTCTTTTTTGCATTAGCTTTACTTTTCTAGAAATCACAGATGTTCTTATTAAAGAGACTCAATTCATCTCTCACTAACAAAATTTATGTGTCATTCACATATGGATCACTCAGATATGTTTGAATTCAAGGATAGCCATAGAAAATCAACCATTTCAGGCATAGGATAATCAGAATATATTTTTTTATTGTCATTCTTGGATAATATTTACCCAGTACAGAGGATTGGTTTATGCATGTGTAAGGAGAATTTAACTAGAATTTACCTGGAATGTGTAATTTCCTTTATGAAATCAGATTTGGTAAGAGCAAATGTCATTGGTCTTTATTTTGTGCTCAAGAAATTTCTGAGTAGATTTTCCAGAGTGTGATTTCAGGTTTATTTTCTAATTTTCCCCACCTCCATATTATTCCTATCCTCAATGTCACAAGGTATTTAAAAACTCCGTCCCAGTGCTGAATGGTCCATGGACAAATATTTGGTGTATTTCAGTTTTATTGCAGCTAGTCCATGTCACTCACTTAAGATCTATACTACAGTGCCATAACACATTTTTAAAGCTCAGGGTTTTTTTTTTTCTCAGAATGATGATATATATGAAATATTACTCATGTATATATACAGAAGAGAGAACTGATATTCAATGCATCCATTCATAAACTTTTATGTGTCCTTTGTTTATGTGTCTGGATCATAAAGCAAGTATTTATTATGGTCTTTCATTTACTACAATTGCAAAATTTCTCTAGTTAGTTCCTGTCAATCTTCTTATACCTGGTCCAAAATATACAACTGCCTCAGAAAGACCGTGACACGTTCTTTAAAATGTATTGGTCCAAAACTCCACTTCTGACTCTAAAAGCCTATTTGTACATTTTGCAGTCATTTGTTGTTGAGTATGGGACCAATAATTAAGGAATTTATGCCAGTACCTGTGTTCACAGTGTGGATGTCAAGCAATACTTCACTTTTGCTGCATGAAGGCTAACTCCATGCTTCCTGTGGAGATGTTGACAAGGTTTGTAAATGCCTCACAGGAATCTGGAATCCCAAAAAGGAATGTGTACATAATTAGAAGACTTACAGGAAATCAAGAATGTATGTAGACTAGAAGAAAGTAAATAAGTTGGCATAGGTGGAAGCTGAAATGGATCCTCGGAAGGGTAAATGAGCATTAATACCTGAACAATTTCACTTCCACATTCTGGCTTTTCCGCTCTGCTTTGCTTTAATTTATAGAATGTCTCACAGATCTGTACCAGCTTTCTCAGTGAAGCAGAGTCGAAGTCCCACAGAAATGATATGTCAGGCCGAGCCTTAATTAGTGAGCCAAGTTCCTGGACAGTACAGTGCCCAGAAAGCAAGCAAAGGGTTAAAGTGTGGATATTCCCATGATAGGCTAACGCCCCTTTCTTGGTCTTGTTTACTTCATAGACATGTATGTAGCCAGCTGTCTGCCAAAGCTGTACCCTTTCCATAAAGTCATATTCATCTAAAGGATAATGAATCAGAAAGAAAATCAATGCAACATTTCAAATATGGCCTCATTAGTGCCCTTGTTTAGTAACAAGAATAAACATCCAGCAAGTGTCTCAGCATTTCTCTTCTCACTTCCTGGAATTATATTTTCCTTACCTTATTGCCTTTACACATTGTGTTGAATTTATTTCTAGGCACTAACCCTATAATCCTTAGCCTGCTCTGTGATTCATGGTTATGATCTTTGGTTATTTCATTATTTGTCCTGCAGACCTGCTAATTTGCATCTGCTCCTGTGAGTTGTATAAGCTGCTTACTCATCCCACACTCCTGCAGGGTTGCTGCAGTCTGCTCCACTCCCTGAGTCACAAGCAGCAGCTGAACTGTGAAAGAACAGTGCTCTGTACTCATAAAATTGCTTCACCTCCTCACAAAACTTACTATTTCTGTTTACAAATCCATTCTGTCGCTGATCTCCCAGGTCTTGATTTTCTCTTTTCTTATGCTTCAGAGGTTTTGTGTCATTTACCACTTCATGCAGTCTAGGGGAGCAGTACCATTTCTTTTGAAGTGATTCTGGATTAAAGCAATTCACACCTGTCTCCTTGTCTTTGTCAGTCATCTGTTACTATCCTTCCCCTGCTATCTCGTTCTTCTTAGCCCAGTTGGGTTTTTTGATTTGTTTGTTTCATGGTGATGCATGAGAAGTTCAATAGAGGAACTGAGCTGGACTACAAACAACCTCATTTTATTTTATGTGAGGCAAGCCTCATTAGCAGCAGGGTTGCACGGTACTGTTGATGATCTTCTACAGCAATATGAAAGAGCTACCAAAATGGTGAGAGCCTTACAGCAGTGAGGAAGAGTAGCATTGAGCAATCAGTGCAATTGCATAAACAAGCATTACCATCAGGGAAATGATCTGCAGAAGGATCATTTGGTATCAATAACCTTCTCTTTAAATTGTTTAAACACCTGTACAAGCTACTTAAGTGTTGCATCATCTGTCTTACGGAGATAAGTTTGCAATTACAGTTAGTGGAAATTGAGACCTGGAGAGAAATTCTTGGATTTTTCAGTTCTGTGTTTCAAGTTGTAACAATTTGTTAGCTTCTCTTCTTCTTCCCTTCTTCTTTTTGTTTCTTTATTTTTACAACATCCAACTTTTTTTGAAGTCTAAAATTTCCTCTATATTTTATATCATATCTGATTTTCAGTAGATCTGCCCCAGGCAGAAAAGAAAGGATATTTTTATTTAATGAAATATAATATTTTTTTCAGTCTTCTTGCTTTATCCCACTTTTTTTTTTTTTTTTTTTTTTTTTTTTTTTTTTTTGTGTCAAGTCCTGTACGATAAGGTACAATGCCTATGGAAACTGCATGTTTTGTACCATACTTGCCTTCAAAATAACTAATAAGAAAAATATATAGACTGTCATGAGGTGGAATGTGAAAAGTTTCTTGAATCCCATGACTTCACAGGTCTAATTCTTGTGAAAGAGTTATGCAGGAGAATAGAAAGTCTGTAGTACCTACTGAAAAAGAGATTAATCCTTCATGCCCTTTTTTTTTCCAACTGCTTATTCTGTTGCTTTAAAAATTTCAGTGAATCAATTCAAGTAGTTTGAATTGGTCTGGAAAATGTAAGTGACTGAAACTTTTGTAGGAACATTATAATATTGTATTGATGTAACTTTGTAATGCTTATTTTAATTTCTTGTATCAGATGATATTTACTGTGAGAGCACAACTTACAAAACCACAGAATTTTACCTATTACACTGTATTATAAGGCATTATATTTGTAACAAAGGTATAGCTAAAATTTCAAGTAAGGTGACACCTGGAGTAGACACAAAAACAATTTCATAGAAGAGTATAGAGCTCAAAAGTTCTGTCTGGGAAGAAATACCAACTGTTTATGTTTTACTTTCTTTGACAGAGCATCTATTGAGGGAAAAAGAAATTTGATGTAAATTTCAGTTTCTACATGACAGGTTTTTATCCTTGAGTAGCATATAAAGTGGTTTGCTTTACATGCATGGGCAAAGAAATCTGAAAAGCAAGACAAGTCAATCTGCATGAAAAGTAATTTCTTTTACACTGGACTTACAGCAGAGTAAATCTGTTAACTTCATCTGGCTTTGATCCAGGTTTTGACTAACATGAGATGAGTGGCAGACTCAAACAAGATGTTATTAATGTGGGGAAGACTATGGTAACAACTAAACAGGGATTGAGCTTGATGGAAAGTGAGTATTTTCAGAGTATCCGGGCAAAACACTTAGGCAATTCTTCAGCAAATCCTGACTCCTGTGACTAGACTTTTCAAATAACATACTTAGAGAGTGAAAGTGGAATAGAAAATTTTCCATGCCAATGGATAGAGGTCTTAAAATCTTAATTCCCAGAAGGGCACTTCTGTTCTCCCTCATTAAATGCATGGCATAAGAGGGCAACCCTAACTGAATTGAACTGAAGTTATACCTTAAGAGAAGTTTCAGATGCTCACTGTCTCATCCAGACTTTTGGACTCATGTAAGAGAAAATATACAGTAATTGGAGAAGGAAAAGTGATTTTTCCATCTCCTGTCTGTGGTAGATTCTCCAATGCTTTAATGTCAAGGTTTAAGTAATTGATTATATTTGTTTTTTAAAAAAATATTTCACTATAGTTATATTCACAATTATGGTATTTTTTCTATTTTTTATTAGAAAATATGGTAATGAAGAATAAATACAGAAATGGAAATTTGCCTGTTTCTCTATGTGTCTCTATGAATATGTCAAACTTCCAGTAATTAATATTTTCCCTTTATATAGTAGTATTAGTATACTACATTTTGTTATGTATTCTGTAATTCAGAGGTTTTTAATACCTATTCTCTAGACTAAAATTTAAGAATTTATGACCATGTAGAACAGATAATAATCAAGGTACAAGTAAGGAAAAAAGCAGTTTATTAATCGTCAATAACTTCATTAAAAATTGATGAAGCTATAAACTGTTCTTCTTAGAATAGTGTGGTTCCATAGAGAACAGTTTGAAGACACTGATTTTTTTGTGTCCTTTTTTTAATTTTAGATCCGTAGCACAAGAAATGTTTACCTGGTCATTAGTCTTCATTAAACTGCCAATACAAGATAATAAGAGTCAATAAAGGCAAAGAAACTTTCATAAATAACTTAGTTTTAAAAGACAACAGACTTCTTCAAGCTCTTCTATTGGGCACCCTTTAATTTTATTGTTTAAACAAACTATTCTTATTGTTACTGTTGCCTGCTCAGAAATACTTTAATCCTTGTCAATATTTTATTTATCATAGAGAAATTTATTTGGAGGTTGTGTTTAAAGCAAACAATGATTAGAGTATCTCTGACCTTAGTTGCATCATAGTAAACATGAGCAGCATTTTCCAAAACTGTTTATCAAATATCTTATTTTAAGAGATCAACTATGACACCATAAAACAGCTTTCAGTGGAAACGTCAGCACTTCCTTTATTTTTGTGCTACTAATGCATCTGAAATGCCCTTCCCATGTAATTCAGAAAGTGAAGATTGGTTTGAAAATCTTACAGCAATAAAAATATTTTCTTCAACCCCCTGAAATCCAAGGATTATGTGCATTGCACAGGAATCTATTTTCACAGTTCTTGTGGCTTCGGGAAAGGCAATGCCTATTTATAAACAATCACACAAATGAATCAGAACTTAAAAAGTTTCTCATTTACTTTGCTGGGAACCAAAGGTCTCTGAAAGTCATCTAGAAGAACATTTGGCCTCAGCAATATTGCTGTAAGGACAATGCCTTATGTCTTGCAGAGAGCACCTTATATACTAAGCTGTGAGAGCAGGGGATGTGGAGCCTCCCATTAGGGCAGAAGCACAAGACACAAGGATTTGCCTCCATAGGAGGGTAGTTACAGTATATTTAGAAAGATTTCCATCAGCTGACACATATGAAAATAAGTGCTGACTTTTTGCATCATTGTAAAAAGCTTATCAGATACAATGAAGTTGCTGTTATTTATTGAAATTGGCCTCCAGTGCAAAGCTTTTCCTCATGGAGATCCTAACAATCTCCAGGGGAGATTTCAACAGCAGCTGCTATTTCTACTACTGTAAGCCAGCAAGGAAGGAAGATGCTTTTGGCAGTGAATGAGAATGATTAGCTCAGGATGTAATTTGTATCTCAGAATTGTTTTGATAGCTCAGCACTTTCTTGGGTATTTATCTTTCCCAAATGAAATAACAGTCTTTTCAACTTCAAATAAGTCCTGTCTATCTTGGTGTTACAGAAATGATGTCATGCAAAATTCAACATTTCCACTACTTGTATATTAAAACTTACTAATCAAGAAAACACTTGAAACAGAAACTCAAACTCTCAAACTTCTACTTAAATAGTCTTCTAAATATTCACAGATGCATGAGTCTAAGAAAAGCACACAAGAGCTATAGCCAGTTTTGAAAATGTGATCTATTGTGATTTGATATGGCAAAAGATAATTAGGCTACTCAGCTCACAAAAATTCCATTTAAGTCTCTGACTAGTACTTCTCATAGCTGGTTTTAGAAGCTCTCCTGCTTTGTGCTTTATTTAATCCTCCAGATTGTTCTTTCAGGCCTACTGAGACATGAAATTGTCATCATTCCTCCATATTTAGGCCATATTCCATATTTAGGCCTACTGATTATTAGATTTTGCAATAAAATGGTTGAATGGTAGTAAAATGGTTGTTTTTCCTCTTTTAAGCAGGTGAGAATGGTACTTTGCAGTTGAAACAGTGGCGATAAAAGTGTCACAATCAGTGAAGTTATTTCTTACTTTGGACTAAAGAAGAAACAGAAGTGGGAATTCCAAGTATGATAGCCTATGTTTTTTCATCTTTACATGGCCTGCTTCACTCCAGGCTGCAATTTTTTTGATTCTTCTGGATTTGGGGTTTCTGTTGACCTTTTATTCATATTTGCCAAAACAAACTTCCTTTCAAAGAAGTGACAGGTTGATTGGGACAAGTTTAAATTTTCACAACGGAAAGTTACTTTAGAGGTACTAAAATTACTTCTTTCTTGACTGACCTTTTTTTTTTTTTCTTTCCTTTTTTTTCCTGACCTGCTTTGGCTGCATGCAATAGAACACAAGTCAAGGAGCAACAGCCATCTGGAGCTGTCACTGGCACTTCCCTGTCCTGACTGATAACAAACAGATAGAAATAGCTTTTTAAAATACATAAGTAAAAAAAGTTGTTTACCAGATTTTCCTTAATAACTGTTTCTTCAGCATACTTGTATTCAGAAGTCACAGAAACATTAATTTATAGGAAAAAAATTGTCATTCTTACTGCTTATTTCATGCCTACATTTTTGATGTTGCTTTTTTTTCCCTTAGGGTTTCCTTCAGGGAGAAGAGACAGGATGTTCTTTCACTAAATTATTTTCACCTGCTGTTGTTGACCCCATAGGACTAGAATAACCTTACCTACCAAAATAATGTAGGCTGAAAGCAAATGATTGGCATTTGTAATTTTCAAGAGCTAATTACTATGAGCTGCCTTTCAATAAAAAGGGGCACACGAGAGGAAGGTTTTCCTTCTTAGCATGTGTAAGCATTACTGTTCAGTGTCTCAGGATAATTTTTGTTTATACATATGTATTTAAACTTCAGTTAGGAATATCAGTGGATTCTGAGGAGGTCTTTGTTTATTTGCCCCTTGTATCAGATTTTACAGAAGAAATATCTTACCCCTTGTGTGGTGGTCTTGAGAGACTTTAAATCTTCAGATTAGGAGACAAAAATGTAAAAGAATACTTTAAAGTTAGAGGCATTTGTGTTGTTGTTTTGGGTTTTTTTTCTAATTCTGCTTTTCATATCTCTAAGAAATTGGATAACAGCAGTACCTAACGTTTGTTATGCACATTAATATTTTTCTGGATGTATTTTAAAAAATGAGCAAAAATTGAATATGTCATGCATGTGAAACAGTGCTCATTTATATCAAGCAAAGGATGCCAGAGGATGTAAGATATTTTTTGATCCCCTTCTTCAAGAAGAGGTAAAGTAATGTGCATCGTGCATGCTAAAAACCAAGTAGGAGAATGTCTTGAACTGCTTCCACCTGGGAAATAGGAAAATAATTTTAGGAAACTGATTCAAATTACTCTGTCATGTCTTGAAATAAAATATAGCTGTATGCCTAAATAAGGACCAACTTTAATTTTGTTATGTAAGGAGTGGAATATCAATGACTACTAAACAGAAATGAGTGTTATAAGAGGTTTAAGTAACTTCTATTCCTTCTGTGATCCATCTGCTTGCTCTTGATTTACCTTGACAACTAGCTTAATTGACTAATTTGCAAGATGGTGTGTCAGAACTGCTGCAGTTCCTGGAGTGGGGGGAAGATGCACAAGTCCATGTGGAGGCAGCCTGCAGTAACCTGCACTGCTTTAGTGCATGGGCTGAAAGGAGAAAGTGTGAAAGAGAGAATTATCTTTTCTGTCACTCCTACCAACCCTCCTGTGCTGTGCATTCCAATACAGCCATGAGGACACGTACTGGAGAAAACAACTCAATGTAGGAGTGTGAAGCATTCTGTGGGTTTGACCAGACATAGCTTTTATTTCCTACCTTTTGCATATGGAGAGGACAAGAACATCTTGAGAAGGTTGATGAGAAGTTAAGCTACACATTTAAAATCATAAGATTAGAAGGCATTGCTCCATGGAATCTAACTTGTCATTTAAATCACAATGAGAAGTCTCACTGTGTTAACAGCCCACAGACAATCAAGGCAGAGAAAAGTTATTTTGTTTCTTCTTATGAGCTTGTTTGTGTGTTACTGTAGTGTATTGATCCTGGCTGGATTACAGGCACTCATCAAAGCCTCACTATCTCTCCCCTCTGCACCTGGACAGGTGAGAGAAAGGATAATGAAGGGTTCATGAGCAAAGAACCAGGAAAGATCACTCACCAAATACCATCACAGGCAAAACAGGCTTGAATTAGAGATATTAATTAAATTTATTACTTACAGAATTAGAGCAGGATCATGTGAAATAAACCAAACATTAAAAACACCTTCCACTCACTTCTTCCTCTTTCTCAGCTCTGCCTCCTCCCCTGGTGGCACAGGGAGACAGGGAATGGGGGTTTAGGGTCAGTTCATCATGGGTTGTTTCTCCCACTGCTTAGGGAGAGGGATCATTCCTCTGCTGCACCATGGGGTCCTTCCCATGGGAGACAGTTCTCCATGAACTTCTCTTCTCCAACATGAGTCCAGCTCATGAGCAACAGCTCTGTGTGAGCTGCTGCAAGGTGAGTCCATCCCAGGGGCAACAGAACTGCTGCTGTTGTGGGTCTCTCTTCCATGGGCTGCAGTTCCTCAAGGACAGGCTGCTCCAGCATAGGAGCAAGGCATTTCTTTCTACAGCCTTCCACAGGATCACCACCTCCCCTCTGCCGGCGTCCACCTGCTCCAGCATGGGGCTCTTCCACAGGCTGCAGGTGGATTTCTGCATCCCCGAGGAACTCCATGGAAAAAAGGAGCACAGTTGCTTCACCACAGTCTTCACCTCCAGCTGGAGGGGAATCTCAGCTCTGGCACCTGGAGCACCTCCTGCCCCTCCTTCTCCACTGACCTTGGTGTCTGCAGAGTTGTCTCTCACATGTTCTCACTCTGCCCTTCTCTCTCTGCAATTTCAATTGTGCAATGATTTTTTTATCTTCTTCTTCTTAAATATGCTATCACAGAGGTGTTGCCGCCATTTCTAAGTGGCCCAGCCTTGATCAGCAGCACTTCTGTCTTTAGAGCTGCCAGGGATTGGCTCTGCTGGATAAGGAGGAAATCTCTGGCAGCTTCTTACAGAAGCCACCCCTGTAGGCCCCCCTTGCTACCAAAGCTTAGCCCTAAAATCCAATACAGGTACTCATCTGCATTTGTCAGATTTTAACTTCTATTTTCTTCTTAGTTCAGCTTTTTTATGGGATTGTCTTATACATGGAATTTAGCTGAAATTTTGAGCTAGATACATCAACAGTAACTATAGTGTAAGTTTAGGGATATTTCTTGTTTCATTACAGAAATTTCTTAGGTTTTTCAGCCCCAGCTAGACTTGAATTTATTGGCATTTATTGGCTCAATAAATCTTAAAACTCAGGGAAAAGGATCTTCAACATCATTGAATTTTTTGTTCAATTGCATTATGGGTTTGTGTCCTTACTTGCAAGGTTTTTAGGTTCTGCAAATGTTTCCTAACCCTTGCACAATTTACTGTGATGTGAAAATAAAAGGATTTTTTTGCTGTTATTTTCAGTAGCTGGACACAAATTCAATAGCAACCCCAGTACTACTTCATCACTCACAGTTCTTATAATTCTGTGTTTCAGTCTTTCTTTGAAAGAATGCAAAAACCTGGAGGTCTCTCTCTTTTTAAAACATATTTACAAATAATTAGACAATATTTATGAACAAATAATTCTTTCACCATAGAGTCATTTGGATTGGAAAGACTTTTAAAGATTATTTAGTTCCTACCCCACTGCCATGGGTAGGGACACCTTCCACTAGATCAGGTTACTCAGAGCTTCATCCAGGCTTGGCCTTGAACATCTGTGGGAATGAGGCATCCATAGCTTCTCTGGGAAACCTGTTCAAGTCCTTCAATACCTCACAAAAAAGAACTTCCTCCTAATAGTTAATCTAAATTAGTTTATCTATTAGATTAGATATCTAATCTAATTTTGATCTAATCTAAATCTAAATGTACGTTCTTTTAGTTTTAATCCATTCCCCCTTGCTCTGTCACTGCAAATTCTTGTAAAAATCCCCTCTTTGTCTTTCTTGTATGCTCCCTTCAGGTACTGGAAGGCCACAAGTAGGTCACCCCTAAGCATTCTCTTTTCCAGGCTGAAGAAATCCAATTCCCTCAGCTTTATTAAGTACATCTGATTTGGTGATTAAGTACATCTGATTGAGTTTCTAAGGAAATATCCCCAGGAAGCAATTTTCAAAAATTTGTGCTGGTTAAGCAGGAAAAACTCATCTTTCATCTGATTTCAGACTGAGGTCACCATTTCAGTTTGGGGACAGGATCAAATCCAATTAAGATTTACAGCCATAACCCCACTCCCCATCCTTAGCCAATTATTTTGATTACTTTTTAAGCCATAAGGCCAGATGACTGGAAAAGCATGAGACTTTGTAGAAACATTTTCCTTTTAAATTCTTGACCAGAGGGAAGGCAGAGGACTGCATTCCACATCATGCACCCAGAGACTTTTCCCAGATTCCTAACTTTCTGACAACACTAATGGTCTTCCTGGAAAGAGATTCCAGACATGCATCTCTTCACACAGAAATGCTTCAAATTTTTATGAAAAGAAAACAAACACATAGCAACAAAGATGTTTAAAATATCTTCCAGTTCATTTCTTGCATCACTTTAACAAGCAGGATGCACAGTCAGGTCTGAAGTCATACTACATAATTCACGTGCATGACATATACTTTACAACAGTTATTAAACATGTGTAAGATATGAAGTAGTTTTTCTTTGAATAGAAGATGTTAATATATTATTCCAATCAAAGAAGAAAAGCATTGCTTTGTGCTACTCTGTGAAAAGAATATACAATTTTTTCTGAGTAGGCATGTGTACAGACTGGACACTATGTGTCTTTACATAGAACCTGCAAAGCTGAACTGTATTAATTACACAGTAAAAGCAATAGCTCTGGAATATGTCTGCTGTCATTTTATAGAACTAACATTTAACACTAGGCTAAAACTTTTAACAGTGTTACACTAACCTTAGCTGAAAAAATGACTATGTGAAGTAGATATTTGAAGAGTTGCTTCTTCCCAAGATGATTTCTTCAAAACAATATTCTCTTACCAGGCAGGAGAAGGTAATGAGTGCTGCTTTGTAATGCTTGCTTTGATTTTCACAAGAAAATGTTAACTCAGGGTTTATTTGCTTTCTGATGTGCAGATGTTCAACTTGAAGCAAATTCTAACAGAACTGCTCTGGGAAATATATCTCATAAAAGTTTACCTGAAAATCAATAAGTTGCTAATCAGCTTGATCTTTCACTCTAAAAAACAAAACAAGGCAAAAAAAAAAAAGAACCAAGCAAAAAAACAAAAAAACCCTAAAAAACCCCAAAACACCCAAACTCACAAAACCTTGCAAAAAACAAAAAAACAGCCCCGCCTTCCCCCTATCCCAAACAGTGGAAGTTCCTAAAGATGGAGGAAGCAGTTCTTTCAAGTCACCTCCTGAAAAAGTAAAAGGATAGAACAAAAGGGTCCAGATGTATGGTCATGCCTGAAGTACAGCAGCCACTGAATCACTAAGATGATCATTATCTAAGCATAACCAAATCTTTTGAGGTTCCCCTCTTTGATGTAAAGTTCACGTTCTCTTGCCAAGGGCAAGAGATATACTACGGTGCATAGTTCTTCCAGCACAGTCAACCCTTAAGTTGGTTAAAAAGTATTATAAAAACATAACTTTTTGTTTTCATCCTTTTTACTTGTGGAAGTGTTGTTCCCTTCAGACTTTCCAGCAGATCTTAAAAGTGTTCATGTCGAAGACCCGTAGGCCAAAATTTTAAAGTTCGAGCCTTGGAACTGTAAAATAGTATGCTGCAATATATTTTCAGCTTTGTAGTAAAGAAATTTACCTAGAGATTTCTGAGTACTGGTAACTAATGAAATTGAACTGTGGCAGTTAAGAAAAATACTTTTGGGCATTGTGTTATATGATAAAGTAGTTGCAGTCACTATGATACTTATAAAATCCTTAACTCTAACAGCAAGGTGATGGAAGGATTGGTTCCCTCATTAAGGTTTCCTTTTCCCACCTGCTTTTCTGCTCACATCTGAGGGAAAAAAAAGAAAGGAGCCATCTTGTGTTTGTGGTATATGAAGAGGTGGGTCTTCTAAGGGACCAAAGAGCATGGTGCCTGGATGGTACGACTCTCTTGTAGGATGAGAGGGTGATGAGGAGAAAAGAACATACCAGCCTCCTGGAAAACACTGAGGAATACAAGAGGCCTGTGGTATTGGTTGCAGAGCTGGAGGGCACCTCTTTTCCTCTGCGTAGCAGGCACAGTGCAGACCCTCACAGGATCAATTTGTGTCTATGCTCATTCAAAAATGTATGTGCACATTCTCTTCTTAGATAGGAGATAAATTTATTCCAAAGGGCTCTCTTAGGAGGGGAACTAAGCAGAATGTGGTGTTGGATGGGGCACATGTTTGTTCCTGAGGATTGCCTCAAGTCTGCCTTTACCGTCCTGTGTGTAGCTGAATGCTATAGAAATGCAGATATAGGACACAGGCTACATCACAGTCTCTAGCACATAGTGTACTTGTGAGCACCATAGGAAGGCTTAAGCTTAGACAATATTTTTTGTCTCCAAAGGAAGCCTTGAACTGTGGATAAAGACACATGCAGCTTACTAGGTAGACTAAAAGAGTGCAGAAAGCCCCTTTGTGTGAGGCCCTGAATGAGACAGGAGTTACATCAAAGAGAGATGAAGAATGGCATCCTGTATCCCAGCGCAGTTGCACATCACACTGCACTTCCACAGGGAGCTGAGAGCCCATCAGGCACCTGCCACAGAGGAGGCCTCCAGTCCCTGCTGCTACTGTCACGTAGTTCATGTGCTCTTTAATGCTGTAATTGGAAAGGACAGCTTGCTTTGCATGAAGGATTAAAGTGACTCAGATCATAGCATCATAGGATATCTCAGGTTGGAAGGGATCTCTTGAAGTCATCTCATTTAAACACCTGCTCAAAGCAGGATCAGGGGTCATGTCATATCATACTTGGCTACTCTGGGCTTTTGTCTAGTCTGGTTTTCAGGGATACAGACTCCATTAAGTCCTAGAACTGTGTCAGGGAAAGAGGCAGGGTCAAATCACAGCAGAGAAAGAAATGGAAAAGAAAAAGCAGAGAAGATCTGCTTCTGAAGTGTATGCAGCAAATATAAATATGTGGAAAAAGTACAGATTTCCAATACTGAAAAATGTACAAGGTGTCTCCAATGAATAGATAATACCAAGGTAGAATAGAAAGGGCAAAAATAATTACTTTAAATTGAGGTATGCTAAATCAATGAGCTCAAAATGAGTGATTGGTCTCTGTTATGCTGTCAGTTATATTAATGAAGTAACTGATGTATTTTAGGCCTAGGAATATGTATTTATGCACGTATATGTAAAGAATAATACATGAATGATGGGTAATTTTAATGTCTGACTTATTTACATAAATCATTGAAACTGAGAAATTATCTGGGGTGCACACAATAGGGAGGTTTATATGAGAGCAGCCACAGAACCTGGTAACAGAGGAGACTGAAAGGCTCTGCCTCACGTAGCTAGCACTCGATGCTTAGGCTGCAAGAAGTTGGTTGCAATGAAGGAGAGGAAAAACATGCAGGAATGATAGCACACAAATATAAGGTAAAATGAAACATTCTAGAAAGCCTACATTATCTTTAGGATGGTGGGAAGCCAGGGTAGAGATAAATATGATTATGAGTTGTCTTACTGGTATTACTGTGCAACAATTCACCCTGTATACCTTAATTGTTTTGCACAAGGTATAAAGGATTTGTTTTATAAATGTATAGTGGATATTCTTAAGGTCTAATCAAGATGTCTTGAATCCCTATTCTTTCTCCCTCTCTCATTATTTCCCCCCTTTTTTTTTCTGGGAGACTATCCAAGTTATCTTTAGACTTTAATTCTGTATTTAATCTCAGATTATGTTTTCAATAAACCCATCAATGAACATCTTCATTGGTATGATTTATAGTAATTTGCCTCTAGGTCGATCTGCCTCTGGCTAAACCATATTCTGTAGGACGCAACTGGGTGTCTAGAAGGAGTTTTCAGCCCTCAGAGGCTGTGTATGACATTCAGCTGTTTTGCAAAATCAGGCCATGTTTAACAAGTTATGGGAAAAAGGAAAGCTTGAAAGCAATAACAGCAGCTCTGCATGTGACTTTTATGCTATAACTAACAATGATGGAAATAATAGTGATGAAATGTTTTAAATTGGCAAATATTAAAAAAAAAAACCTTTCAAGACTAGCCACAGAGAAACACTCTGATAGGAATAACTGAAACAGAAAGACATTGACAAAATGATTGTACTTCAAGATGTTGAGGGCTTAGAAGGTAGCTTTAGTGCCATGCTTTAGTCTTTAATTCATCTAACCATGACCAGTTCCAGCAGCCAGGTTTCAATTAAATGCACACCAGTTACTGCCTAGCCTGTGAATCTGTAGTATTCATATGCTGTTTTTTCTTCTGAGGCCCCAGTTTTGCCCAGCTCTCATGTACCATCTAATGCGTAATGACAGTAATTCACCTAATATACATTTTCAGGCTGTCCTTATTTTCCTTGCATCATTAATGCATGAGAAATATTATCCCTTTCTGGAGGAAGGCAGGCATAACAAATATCACTCAGAAAATTCTACTGGTATTTATGATTATCAATAGCCTAAGGAATAAACAGTGAAAACACATCATTCCATCCCAGCAACTGCATGGTACTAGCCAGAGGCTTTTGGAAATGAGAGTCATCAAGCCCTCATCCTCTGCCCATATACAGAATGTGCTATTCCCAGCTCATGCCACACTTGACAGAAGCCTGTCTGCCCTATCTGTAGAGGTCCTAGAAGTTAGAAAGACCCTGTTCTACCAACCTTTAATGAGATATCTTTATCTCATTAAAGATAAGAGCCACAGGATGCTGAAGCTGTTAGGAACTGGGAAAATGAAGAAGATATCTTGGTGTTGTTTATCCACCATGCCACAGTATGAGCATGCTGCAATTAGGTGCCATAAAAATCAGGAAAATGTAACCATACACTTCTTTAGTTTTGAAGATCTGAATAGGTCACATCTCAGAGAGAAAGATTTTTAAGCCCCAGATGAAGCATTTTAAGCTCTTTTATTGAAGGTTTTTTTTTGCCTTCTCAATTCACAGATTTCCTTTCCAGTTTCCTTGGTATATTCTAAATTAATAACAGGACTGTCTTATACCTATTCTTCCTCAAGAGGAGAAAAGAAGCATGGAATAACTGCCAAGTCTCACTGGCTATACAGAAAAATTATGCTATCAGCTCAAAATTTATGTAAAATTACTTCATCCCTTGAAGGGAGGAAAGGTAATAAGTTTTGGAGTCACAGTCCCTAACTGGGCCAACCAATCAAGATTAATGTTATCTTCTGGGCTACAGGATGTAGATTACTCCTGTAGGTAATTGATCATTGTAATTCCACCAATCCATCCTGAGAACAGGCCATGTTTACAGTTGAAATATGGAGTTTATGAACAGTGTTCTGCCCAGTTTTGGAGAAAGAAATAAACAAAAACCAAACCCAGTTATGCTATCTCATGAAATATTTCTTAAGAGCTAAGGAACATCTGCTGAAATGTCTTTGTAATTGTCAGTCCATAGAGAAATAGTTCATAATGGCTGCTCACTAATTTTCGTGTGTTCACAATTCTGAATTGTTGGTAAATCTTAACATTTGCAAGACACTTCTACAAACAGCATTCTTGCTATGCTCCTATATTAGCTCACTGCAAATACCACTTAATCGTTGACTACAAATATGGCACATGGCAGCATAAGTAATCATGTCTTACAAATCAAAAGTGAAATATGTATTGTTCTCATATGGGCTGCTGGCATATTATTTTTTTGTCTAAATTCAAATTCTCTCTTTCTCATGAGTAGCAGCAAGCATGTTGCTTATTATTAATATTCCTATAAACTATTTAGTTTTCAGTGAAGTATGGAAACTACAAAGATCGGGAGCTCATTATGACTGGTGAAATCATAATCTAAGAGGCAGATTACAACTGCTTCACATCATGGATGTTTTAGGAGATTCCAGGAATTTTACATCCTGTTCCTGGATGTTACTTTCACCACATCCTTAGATCCTTAGGAGAGGGCAAGACAGTCTCTGCAGCATCTAGCTGGTTTTGTAAGCCAGTGAGGAGACCCCAGACAGGATTTATTCTACATTCTTCTAGTCATCCTACATCCTTTCTTAGTCTTTCAGAAGATGTTGCCTCATAAAGAAAAAGGCAATTAATTTTCTGTTAAAAATTATAAACAGTATTTAGGTATAACTGTACTATGGGGTCCACAGTCAAGACTGCTTTGAGTAGCTGCTCAGCAGCCTTTATAAGTGTCCTGATCCACATCTTTTTAGTAGTTTATATATCTATGCAGCTAAAAATATTTTCCAAGATGAAGATGCCCAGTTAACTTTCAAAAAGCATTGACATTTCCAGTGGTTTACCCAAAATATCATAGCACTCCACATTACAATTGAAGTGGTACAGAAAGATGCAGTCACTGCTTTATCTCCGTTTCTAACACAGATAATGATGTTGTTTTGTATATAAGTACTAGGTATTAAACTGTGGATTTTAATATATGGTAATAGTAAATGCTTGAAAAGTTTGCTTTCTCAGATTCCTTTAAAATATACCTATTGATAGCTGACAATTTAAGTTCAAGGTGAAGCAAATGACCATCATCCTTATGAATTTGTGTTGCTTATATTTACTGCAACATCTTTGCTGAAAGTGTGTCAGTTTCAAAATTTTCCAAGTATTTAATATTTTCCAAGTATTTAACATTTTCCAGTGAGCTAATTATGTCACTTGCTCATGGCTCACAATTATGTCAGTTTATATACATCAAAATATGTCTTAGGTTTCAAAATAGTTAACTTACAGTCTAGTAATTTGGAATAAGTAACTGGTCTTTAAATAATTGCTGGTTTTTGATAAAGGCCTCTGTAATGATATTTGCTTCAGAAGGGTTAAGTGTAGAAATTATCTCTTTTTTATGTAAAAGATAATTTGTTTCAGAAAAGACACTTTACTGACAAAAGTCAAGCTGATTCTAAAATATCTGCTAGAAACAGCTACATGATGGTATTTAATCTAAAATAAAGGTGAGTAAAGCAAAGATTTTCTGGAGTTTGGTTTTTTTTTGGCAGCCTTGTTTGTGTTTTGAGGTGTTTTTTGTTACTAAAACAGGATCTTACGCTGGGCAAAGAAGTTCTGAAAGAAGTCTTCACTGATATGTCAGTTCTCTAGCTGTAGGGAGCATATGTTAGCCATTTTAAGATCCCAAAAGCGACTGTGACTATGTCTGAGTTGCGTCTGTACTCAATCAGAAGGAGCAAATATCAGATGGAAAGGAGAATAAAGCCTGTCATATTTGTAAAGCACTTGGATCTCTCTCCCTTGACTCCTATATTTTTGTTTCTAAATGGAGGGAGGCATAAAAACTTTAGGTTTTGATAAGTCTTTTCACTGTTTATTCTCACATTTATATTGCTGCCTCCAGTAAGGAGGAGGCAAATTAGAAAAAAAAATAGTTTCTTATGACCTTTTCTGTTCTGGAAAAAAAAAAGCCTATACCAACCTGCTCATGATTTGTCATCTTGTTTACAAGTTAGCTAAGCTTTGCTTTTAAAAGGAGCTCCTCTTATGATTTTATAAATTATGTTTGAAGGCAGTTTTACTTCTGTCACTTGGTGCAGCTGTGCAGGGAATATGTTGGAGAATTTGATATAGTATTGACATTATTTTATGAAAGCAGTGTCAGGTTTTATTTGTGCAGATGATAGCTAAGAGACCCAAGTGACTGGCAGTTATTACTGGGAACATCAAAGAATGTAAGCAGATGGGAATGAAATACACCCAAATATGGGACAAAAAAGTTATGCCAATTTGTTGTACACTGTGTCAAGACATAAGGCATTTAGCGGCATTACAGATTTCCAGACCAGGTGTATTTTTTTAAACTGGATACTTTTAAACTGGCATGTATGGCTAGTTTAACCTAGGGGAGGGGGAAAAAGTGAACAACAACATAAACAAACCGTGGCTGTCTTGATGACTTTTTCATACCGAGACACCCAGCATCTCTGCAAATAAGACAGCTGTTCCAGAGCGCCTCATGAGAATTTTATTCACCAAATGTACAAAACTAGTACCTCAAACATCAGCATGGTTGTTATGTGGATGGCATACAAATTAGTAAGTACCTGTGGTTTAGGATGACAACTGAGTCAAACCCGTTCTTCAGCGTGTGTGTTCCTGAAGTGGCAGCATGTCTGAACCTTCAAGGATCTCTCTCCACTCCTTCTGTGCTTGCTTCTGAGGACTGATGCACCCAGATGCTGTTCAGCTGCATTTGAAGTTACAAGGAAAGAAGGAGATGCATTTCCAATCTGTAACTGGACAGGAAAGAGCTGTAGGGCCTATGGCACTCAGGTATTTTACCTAGTGAGCAGCTGCACAGGAAGTCGTGTCTTGCTTTGGCTATGCTTTGTTCCCTTGCTGTATGGACACAGGAATGAAACTTCACACACCTCAAATATCAGAATATTTCTGGCCATTGTAATGCCACCAGGCAGTAGAGTAGGTCAGAAATGCAGTAATCTTCTTCCTCCTGGATGCTGTTGTCTTCAATTTTCCAAACAACTTTCTATTGTTAAAGTTTCATATTTGTGTAAAAAACCTGCAGATTGCTGCTATAAAGAATTTACCATGCAGGTATAAAACATTTGTTTCCCAAGCCTGTGGCAGTGGCAGTATTAACGAAAGAATATGAAGAATTTTTTTATGTTGTTTGAACAAGCGACCATATAGAGATAACAAAAGTTATCACAACAGGAAAGCAGCTGGAGTCAATTTTCAAGGCAAGCATCCAGTCTTATCCTTCTTAATAATCTACTTCAAATAGTGATGATACAGGGCTATTTAGAAGATCAAGTGAAAGGAAAACAAACATGATGATTTTTCAGATACTCTAATGAAAATTAATTTTTAATTTTTGGAATAATGAAACAAAATAGTTATACTGAAATGAGACTATGTTCTTTTGTAAAAAAAAAGGGAATTCACAAAACACTAATAAATATACACAAATTTAATGAGAATATGGTGTTACTAGGAACACATATTGTGTGGCTTACATTAAACATAGCATTCAAATCTCATAAGGGAGTATTAAAAAAAAAGGTATGACTTTCATATACAAACTCACATACTTTGTTTTCATTTAATACCTATTTTCTTTGAAACCAGAAGCGCCTGAAGTGTTTATTTTAAGTATGAAGACTTTTATCCTTTAACAAGGCAGATTAATTTGACATTTCAGAAAAAATATTAAGAATTTCTGGACTGAAATTGGTTTGTAGTAACAAGTGCTGTGGTTGATAACACTCTAGGGTCAGAGAACCAAAAATTGTGCTAAATATTTGATATTCAGAATTAAATGATGGACTGGATTAATGAAAGGAAGATGAATATTTTCATGAAAATTTTTCATGTATTTTGAAGTTTGTAATAGTGTTTATATTTATATGCAAGGAGGTGTACTCAGAATCAATGTATTTTCAGATTAGATGTGGTACTGAGTCAGAACAATGTAAATATCCTCCTTTTTACTTTTATTTATATAAAGTTCAGACTTACTGAGCATCAGCAAAATCAAAATGGTAGTACCACCTAGGCTGACATGTTTATAGCTCATGATTTGTTTTATGGGATCAACAAGGAACTGTTTTGTTCTTTTTAACTGGTCACATGAAGCAAAGCAAGCTGTGATATATCACAAATTGATCAAAATTTATAATTTTATTTACATTTGCATGAAATCTGAGTGTATATTATGCATAACCTGCTGTTTATCCTGTTGTCAAATCAACCAGTTGCAACTCTGGCAATATATTTCTTATAGCATTATTACTGTATTTTTACATAATCATTGCATTATTGCATTGTTCAGATTATAATATAATAATAAATATAAAATGCATTATAGTAAATAAAAATAATGGCTATAAAAGTGTCCCTTGAAATGTATAATCTCTGACATTTCTAATTCTGTTCTGGTTGTGTGTGTTAAAACCACGGAACAGTTTTTTTCGGCTGTATTTCAGCCTCAAGATTTTGACGAATGTTTGAAGAAGAAGGGATATTTTGAAATAAAATATGTTGACCTGACCAGAACAAATAAGCCTCATCTCTTAAATACTCTCAATTTGCATTTAGTAAAGAGGCAGTTCAGCAAAATGAAGAAGGGGAGACAAGGAGTTCTGGAAACAATGATACATGGATTCCTGGACATCTAAAGGATGCTTCCTCTAGTAGTCCAAAAGTCCCAAATGATACCTCTGCCTTGCAAGAAACCTCAGATCTTGCAGAGAAACACTCTGTCCAGCATCACTGTTTTAATATGAAGGAGATGAAAGTTGGGAAAGGGAAATTGCAGGAGCTGACTCAAACTGGTGAATTCTCAGCCAACCATGTTAAATAATTTGTCGGAGAGAAGATGAACTATGTTACATGCTGAGCACTTATTTTCAATGTTCATGTCTTCTTCTGTCACTAGTACACAATTAATCACTTTGATTATGTTTTCAAAGGGCACTCTTTTAGGTTTTCTAGTACAAGCTGAGGCTTGATGCAACAGTGATCTCAAGAAAGCTGATATAATATATCAAAGAACAAAGGCTGCCAGGAATAAGATGGTATGTAAGAGAGGTTTCAGTGAAGAAGATCAAAACTATCCATGCTGGTTAGTAACTGTCAAAGGCAGAGCAGTATCACAAAAGAAAGGCATTACTTGCAAATCAGGTATTTCAGCCTCAACACTGAACAACACTGGTTCCTGATATGGGAAACGTGTAACTGTGGGAAGAAAGGCATCTGCTCTCCCACTGCCTAAATATATTGAAGTCTAGGATGCTCAGTGACACCATAGCGATCATTTCTAAAAATTTATGGAAGGAATAATTAGGTCATTGGTAACTGCAAGAGCAATCCTACCTCTGGTGTTCCTTTTCCCTCCATTTCCCTGCGCCCCCAAATGTGCTCAAGGTGACATAAATGTGTGCAATGCTTTTCCATGGAAACTCTACCCCTTCCTTGGGGTCAGCATGTTGTACATCTTATGGTTGACAGGTTCTTGAGCAGAAAAATGTCACTGTCAGCTGAGAAGTTCAGAGTTGGCTTTGCCAGCAACTAAATCAGGAATATGCTGATTTTCAGCATTTAGAATGGATGTTCAGTCTCTGGTCTTCATGGGGTCTGACATAGTGCTTTTCAAGCAATCACCAGATAAATGCCAGAACTTCCAAGATTCAAGTTTTCTATGAAAACATGTGCCACAATTGACTAGATATATTGAAACAGGACGACCCCCGTGGCAGGGAGGAATGTCGGGGAGGATTCCATTGATATCAGAGGGCTAATTAATTTCTTTATTATACTATATTATTCTATATTATATTACACTATATTACATTACATCTAAACTGAATCTGCCAAGCGCTCAACTCTGCACACAAGTGCCCAGGATCTCATGACTGTCAGCGGACAGTCCTCACACATACACACGCACTTGGCCCTGATAGGCCAAGGAAATAAAACACCATCACTTTGGGTAAACAATCTCCATATTGCATTCTACTTTTGCACAAACACAGGCACAGCAAATTATAAGAATTGTTTTTCCTTTCTCTGAGGTTCAGAGAATGTGAAATCCAGAAATATTCTTGGGAAGAATTTTGCCTTGCTTTTCTCTGTGAAGAGAAATGTGGCTACATAGAGATGCAGTCTGCTTCCCACGGATGAGTGCTAAATTAGAGAAAAGACTAAGTACAAGAAACCAAAGAAATGGAAAAGAAATCTATAAGTTATAGGGCACATATTCATAAAATCAAAAGTTTTTAATGCCAGAATGTGTTAGGGGAGCACCTTGCACTTCTTGACTTTTGCTCTGACATTTTACACTAGGATGAACACAAAACATTCATGGCTGGTTTTTTTCTTACCTGATATTGAAAGTGTTTTTGGAAACAAGCAAAACACATGGTATTTCTGCAGCCTGTGTGCAAATAACCTTTTTGAAACTGTAATAGTCTTGGCCATTTTTTGAATTATAAACCATCCACAGACTGGATGAAAAATTATCAGCTCTAAAAGAACAAAGTTTGACAGCCTCAGGCTGTGTTCACAGAACTTTTCAAATACACGGCAGAATGAATTTGCTAAACAGCAAATATACCTAACTACACCTTAAAAATGAACAACATTTTGTCCTGTACTTTGCCCAATATCACCTCTAATACTGACTGAAAAAATTACTTCTTGAAAAATGCTTTTGGAGAAAAAAATCCTTTGCTCCTCAAACGTGCTAGCTAACATTTCTTTCATTATTTAACCAGCTGCTCAGATTTTATCAAGTGTTACAATATTTTGTTACAGAATATCATCCCACATATGATATTCAGTACCAAAAATAATCAGAAGTTGGAGTACTAATAAATTTAGTGTAGCCATGTGTCAAATTTTAATAAGAAAACAGCATTATCTCCCCTTAAAGAGAGCTAAGAGGAATCATTTTGATTTTTTGCTGGAGTGTTTTAAACTGAGTATGTGGAGGGGGAAGGCAGCGATACATTAAAGAAAGCATGAGTCTGTCTTAGGATGTTATGTATATATTTCCCAGGTATTTGAAACACACTTATCTGGGTGTTTTTAGGCAGAGAAACGGTACCGAACATTTAGAGAAATATTTAAAGGAGAATATGTTATCAACAGAAAATCAGAAAGGATCACTGAATAGGAAGAAATAAAGAACCAATCCAGATACTCCCGCTGCTGAGTCACTAAAGAGCTGACAGGAGTCTCACAGCAAAAACAGAGAGTAGTCTTGATTGTTCAGGAATTTTTCTTCTTTTCAATCATCAGAGAGAATAATTTGCGATAGTGAGTTTCTTTACAGAACTAGGCAGCAAGGACTCATGCATTCTATTGTTAATTCCCATGTACTGAAATTATTTTTCCAAGAGGTGCTCTTCTTTTGCACAGTAATTCATTCTGAGAGGCTTTTTGTGACTAGTTTGTTTGATTTAGAACTACTGAAGAAAGAGTTGAGAAGGAGCATGGGAAAACTGTGCCTTCAGTGCACTTGGAAGCAGTAGGAAATGTCACACAAACAGATGAGCAGTTTCAAAAAAAACAGAAGTCATACAGGAAATTGATTTTCATCCTACAATATCCTATGGAGTTCATTGCTAGGTTCGTTTCACAAGGACTTGCCTGAACATGTAAAGTATTCATTTTTGTTGTTATGGAGAGGAATATTTTCTTTCTAGAATCACTTCTGCTGTTTCCAGTCCTGGAGTGGTTCAGAGAAACCAATCTGTAAGCTGTCGTACAATGTGCCTGACCCCACTCTGGGTGGTGTGTTTTTATTTCAAAATTCAAAAATTATATCTTACATATCTGTGCTTCTAGTCAGTCAGGACCAGAGTTCTTTGTGAGGCACTTAAGTCCACTGATCTCCAAAGGTCATAATTTCCTTTCCTTCATCTTCTATTTTGCCAGTACCTAGCTGTAGCAATCTGAATGCCCAACACCTTGGGCAGAGGAGTTGAGCTCCACTGCTGTGCATCCCTTTGGGAGTATTTGAATGCCATTCTGCCTTAACCCTTCCCAGTTTTGTCCCATACAGAGATGTCTGGGTCTGGAGAGCCCCACACATGGTATTTGTGGGCTTAACAAGCCTTGCTGCCTGGCAAGACCCACAAAGAGAGGAAAGGCAGAGCCAATGCCTGGTGCCTGCTCCCTCCTTTAAGTCTGCTGGCAAGGAAAAGTAACAGGAAAACTGTCACCGTGTGTTGGGGCTGAAACCCTGCCTGGCCTTGTGTCAGCTTAACAGGAAAGTGTCTGGAGGTCCTCTGTGGTCTTTTGTCTCACAATGTGCTTTCCATTAGGATTTTTCAGGATGTGACACTTTAATTTTGTAGTACATTAATTTTCCTAGTGGTTCACTAAGGGTTTGTGAGGACAAATATATTAAAGGGTTTACGTGCAACAGTGGTGAGCAACAGATACACAAAGTCACAAATCCAGTGAATAATTAGATCAGTATGAGATTAATTTCCTTATTCTTCTTCAAAATTATTGTACAGACCTTTACAGATAACTGCAATGACACTTGAATCCATGGAGCAGGCTTCTGAAGCAGCAAGGTCAAAGCGCTCAAAGGGGAGCTGGCAAAGTTTTATATAGAAGAGGTAACACCTCACTGGCCAGTTTCTGCCAGCCTTATTCAGTGTTTGATACTGTTTGTCCCTGCAAGTGATCTTACTGAAACAGATGACTGTGGAATAACATCCCATTTGCAAGTCCATTTGGAAGAAATGGTTTAAAAGGAAATGAAAATGGCTTGTAAAGGCAGCAGTCTTGAAAATAGACAAGAGCTTGATAGGTACTTAGAAATGTTGCCATCCTATGAATCATTTATTTCTTTTCTCCTCCTACATACATAAATGCAAGGCAGCATGGCAGAGCTGCTGGTAGCTCTGTTCCTTAACTGAGGTTCACAGCTTAAGTTATTTGCACCGTGCTACACCATTACAACCTGTATGACCACCACAGAGCTACTTGATCTTCTTTCTGTGTTACTTTGGGACTAAGTTGTTAGCTACTAAAGACTTACTGACATCCATTAAAGACCTAAGAAGAATCTCAGATGGAACATATTTAATGCCAGGAAGATTATCCATGTTTGTGCAACTTGAGATAAACTACCTTCAGTGGTTTTAAAAGAGATCAAAGCTCCTAGCTATTTCTGCTCCTAGAAATGTTCTTGCCTTTAGTCAGATATGTGTCTCATACATGAGAGATGCAGACAGACTGATTTTTAAGTCTTGTAAATGCTGAGAAAGAACCAAAACAAATAATCAGAATTTTTCTGAATAAACATCACATATCTAACAGCTGGTCAGCTGCATGCTGCAGTTAGTAGTTAGACCCCATCTTAGAAGTGAGGACTTTTCTGAGGGCACAAGTTAACTCATTAGATCCCCCCATAAAATAGCTTTCCCCAAATTCTTGCTTTCAGCAAAAATCAGCAATTTGAAAAAAAAAATTATTATTCCTCACATATTTCAGAGATATTGAAACTTTTTTTTTTCTAACTTGCCTGAATTCTAGCTCTGAGAAATTTGATGAAACAGTAAGAAAACAACATAGTCTATAAAGCAAGAGGAGCATATTTCTGTGCTTCACCTTTGGAGAAGTAAATAGATGAAGGAGAAGCTGGATGGTTTGGGTGGGGAATCTGAATGATGATGGATGACTGCAAACCAGCAAATCTCCCTTTAATTTAGGATGAGGATGACAGAGGCAGAAGCTTTCCAAGAAGGAAGGCAGACAACAACTTTGACTCCATTTCTAAGCATTTACTAGTTTTCTAGCAGTTACTAGACAAACACCTAATGCAGCCTACTCCAGGGCTTCCAGTTAAGGGCCCTTGGTTTCTATTCCACTAAAGTCTTGGTCTCTCACAGCCCTGAGGGTTCTCACTGTAAGAATATATCTGACTGTATCTGCTAAATAATCTGTGTGCAAGTATACACATATGTTTAAAAAGATGGTGTCTAGTGCATGCTAAAGCTCAACTTTCTGTTGGATTTATTCTCAACAGATGTATGAAACAGATAAAAGCATGTGTGATGTGGTCCAGCTCACTCTTAGCTCATGTAAAGATGCACACTGATTTCCATGAGCTACAGATGAGCCTAATAGTACATCAGAATTTCAGGTCTTGTTTATACACTGTAATCAGCTGCTGAGGAAAATTACCTTTCATGGTCAATTTTGATGTTTAGTCTGCCCCTTGTCCCTGTCCGGTTTTTGGCTGTTTGGAGGGCCTGGAAAGTCCCGGGGTGGCCTTGAAGCAGCCCTTGTTCCAAAGGATGAGAAGAGGCTTCAGTTCTTTTCTCGGTCTCTGTGTTTATTAATTGTTTATCTAAAAGATTTTCTCTCAGCAGCCAGCCATGAGCACACTCCCCTCCCTCCGGACGGTCACCTATCTTTATACCCAAAGTTACGTGTACAATATTTATCATTTTCCCCCAATACCTTTCACCCTTATTGCCCGGTGCACTTTTAGTAATGACCAATCCCAAAGTGCCACCATCACCACAGAAGATGGAGGAGAAGAAGAAGAGGAAGAAGGACAGGACACGCCCCAATTCCTCCATCTTACTTCTCTAAACCCCCCTGTACAGAAATCCTAAACCCTGTGTCTCACTCTCTAACTAACTAATCCCTTCACCATTCACCCCGGTGAAATCCTCCTATCCTCATACAAGTGTCGTCTCCCGTGTAGGATCAAAGTCCAGCCACCAGACACTTCTGGCAACATTCCAGGACTCCCGAGCCCCCCAAGGGTGGTCTCGGTGACTCGGCACCTCAGTCCTGAGGTGCTGAGATCCCACATGTCCCCTTTGCAAATTATTCCTATTCTTCTGGTACATTTTCAACGAAAAATTCACTGTGCATCACCAGAATGTCCACCACATCCTTTTCAAGAGATACTTCTACAAAATGTGGGTAAACATCTGTTGGTAAGTCTCAATTGGACTTGAAGAAAAATCTTTTTTTCCTTTTTAGTTTTTTGGCGTTGTTTTGGTTTTTAGGGTGGTTTTTTCTTGTTTTGTTTTTGTTTGGTTTGGGTGGGTTTTTTGGTTTTTTTGTTTTTTTGTTTTTTTGTTTTGTTAGTTTTCGGGGGGGGGGGGTGTTGGATTTTTTGGGATGGGCTTTTTTTCCATCTATTTTGCTGGATAAATTTTCAGATATCCACATAAAAATTTTCAGGTCATCCACATAAAAACACAATCCCATGACAGGGGCTACTGTCAGCAAATTGCATATGTTCCAGTCAAGGTAGTAGTTATATGGCCTGTGAACTGGTTTAGTGTATGATAGCAGGGTAGGACTTTTTTCCCCAAGACTGACAATGCATTATGAGATAAATGCTCATTTGAAAAGATTCTTTCTTATTTTTTTTAACTCCAGAAATTTTTAAAGACTGTTGTGCCTCACTGCCAGATTTCCAGAGGTAAAATGATACATCAAATTCAAAGTGATAGGAGAAGAGACATTACAGCAATTCACTACATTAATCTTTATTTCAGTTATATGGAAATAAATTCTAGCCTGTGAACTACAGGAAATTGCTCAGGGTCACAGAATAACCCACTTCATGTGCACGTTAGAATGTTACAAGTTAAACATCACTCTACTGTCCAATCTTTGCATGTATTTCACTCATAATTACTCTGTTTTGGGTTAAAGTAGCACTAGGCAAGCCATGATATAGTTCCATCTAGGAAAAAAACCCCTATTTTTTCGTGAGATTTTTGTCACTATAGTCCTTTATTGTTGCTTGCTTTTGCTCACTCAGTGTTCTCAAAAGTCAGAATAATAGATTCTTTGGTTCAGGAGATGATTTTCCTGAGGGCAATACGTTGCCTTTGCTGTTTAAAACCTATAAAATGCCTTCCCAGAAAGAATGCAGTCAATAAAATAGACACTGAACTAGGAATGGGTAATAGCAATTTTAGTCTGAAAAGAAAAATAAACAAAACAGCTCTGCATTCTATGGCATGTGCATTTGTGCCTGTGGATGTCTGTTGTATTTGATGTTAGCTGAAACTTGTTGCTTTTCCCTCCCCAAAACAGATTTTGCTCCATCCTCTTTGTAGTTTTGTATCTTCTCACACTCCATCCCTGCTCTAGTAGAGCAATTGAACCCTCCTGCCCCTCAGCTTTATTGCAGAAGAAGAATGAATGTGTGAGTTACTAGGATGTGTCACTACATTGCTTTAGTTGCCTCAGGTATTTTTGCAATGAGATTTTCTTTATGATGTATAAAACCAGAACTTTGTAGGTACAAATGAAGTATGCATGTGCTTGGAAATGAAAGATTTTGTGAATGTGTCAAGAAAGTTGGAATTAAAATAAGAAAAAAGTGGCAAAACATGTTTGGTGTAGACTTTGATTGTCCAAAAGGGGAAAATCTGTAAAGTAAATTAATTATTGATTAAAACCCCTCTCAGTCTTCCATGCAAGCAAACACACTGTGGTATATTCTACACAGATCAGAATCTATATTCCTCAGTGTGGGAAAATAGAAGCAAAAAATGTTGCTGCAAACACACTAAATGAATTCTGACCTGATGGAACAGTTTTGAGTAAGGAGCCTGGTGTTCGGTGTGCAAGGATGCACAGATGCAGATCAGATACTGACAGGAAACACTGGACTTTATTATTGAAACAATGACAGAAGCATTTGAGGGGTACAGATGACAGTCATCCCTCTCATGTCTGCCCAAAAATATACTTTGGTATGAGGTTATTTAAAGAAATGCGATAACCCAGCCAAGTACAGAGTTGTGGCAGAGTTCGAAGAGTCACAAGAACTATTTAACATCTGACAGAAAAGGAATCTGTTCCAAAAAGCATGGCCATTAGTTGCTAATATGCTACATATATTTTCATTGTTTTCAGCTGATCCTCACAAATTTCTAATAACTTCGCTTTATATCTGAGCCTCCAAGATCACTTTTTGGTTTTGTGATACAGTCAGAGATATATCTGGGGAAGAATGCGAAATGAGCTTCCAGGTTCAGAGAGGTCAGCCTTGATCCAGAGAGATTTTATAACACACAGCAACAGAATACTATAAAGCTGTAAGCATGATATTTTCATGCTTACATGGGAGGTTGGGAGCAGTCTGTGGGTGAGATGCATGACAAGCAGACCTTTCAGAGGTGGAGGTAACAAGTCATCAGGACTGTCCATGCTCAGAATTTGTAAACTTCTGTTTTTCAAAGTATCACCACAAGGAAAAAAATAGGCCAGGTTGTAGGGGGCTTTGAGCAACCTGGTCTGGTGAAAGGTGTCCTTGCCCATTGCAGAGGGGTTAGAGTGAGATGATCTTCAATGTCCCTTTAAAAACAAACCAGTCTTTGATTCTAAATCTGGATTCCTTACCCAGCATTTGAGATTCTGGGTAGCAGAAGTTAGTTATTTCACCTGATCATGAGTTGTAAACCTTTGCTATACATTGAGGTGAATGATAGAACCCAGTAGAAAGTGACCTCAGACTGAGTGTGACCAAAACCACTTCTCTCCACAATATCTAAAATAGATATGAATTTAAGAAAGATAGTCCTAAAATAATCAAAATGGGTAACATTAGCAGAAAAAAGCAGGGAGGAAAAAAAGACCAAACTTCAAGCACAGCTTGAGAAACTGTCTCCTAGATATGTCACACTATCTCTAGAAAGTGCCCAAGGGATTGCTTTTTTTCCTGTATTTAGGGATAATATGTGTTGCTTGTTATAATGATAAAGGTACATTAGAGCAGGCTGAATCCTAAATGACATTTTATTTTGTGACCATTTTGAAAGTCAAGTATTACACATGATATCCAGAAGACAGGCATTTACAAATGAGCCTGATTTCCAGCACTAGTAGTAAGATCCAGTTTATCCCCAGGAACTAAGATCATAGATAAAAACAGTATGTTAGGAAAGAGTCCACAAGTCTTAGCCAGAGAGAAATTCTCCCTGGCTAACCTTCAGGAGTCCCAGGAGGATGCTGTCAGGGCCTTGGGTTCTTCCCTTCTCCTTCTCTCCCCCAGCAATTTAGCAGCCCTTACACACAGGCAGTGTCCTGAAAGACATCAATGAGCATGGAGACACAAGGTGGTCTGATGCAATTCATATATTTGTCTTCACAAAAAGCTTTTGAACACATTTTTTCTTAACGAAATTCAAATTTCCACAAAGCTGGAAGAAAAAAATGTCTTATTGACTGAAGTTCATTAATAAGTAGGAAGCAAACTGTAGATCTTATAGATTATCTTCATGGTGATGAAGGATCAGAGGTGGAATTCTTTAAGAATCAGTGCTGGAAGTGGATTTATTGAATCATCATTACTGAAGCACCATCATGGACCTGGAAAATAAACCAACAATGAAGTCTCAAAATCTGAGAGGATGCAGAGATCTCTCAAACAATCAAAGTCCTTCTAAAGGGCTGCAGGAAATCCCTCTTCAGTAAAGCTTGATTCCATCAGTAAAGAAGCAGCAGATGAGCTTCAGTGTAGCCAAATGTAAGGCAAAGGGAAAATAATCTAAACTCTGCTTCCTGCAGCTGAACTCACTATTGGTAGTTACAGCTCAAACTCCTGGGGCTGTCTCAGCATATTGTGCAAAAATAGGCCAAAAAAATTAGGGTCATCTTTAGGACACCAGAAAGAAAAACATGGGAGGAGCCATCATTTTTTCACTGTATACAGCCTCAAGGTACCCTGCCTCAAGTGTTGCACAGGATAGTAAGAGAAGGTGCAGAAAGGACAGCTAAATGGTCTAAGAGGGGCAGGACATCAAACATCTATTAAGAGACAATACCTTTCCATAATCATAATGTTCTGGACTGGTGTATCTTTTCAGGAACAAAAAAACATAAAACACTTTCCTTAGGAAATCTAAAGTCCCAGCGACAGCAGCTTTTAATGCATTTCATCCATTATTATCACCTTTCAAAGTGGCATTAGTTTTTTTCCTATAACTTTGCCTGAAAGTTTAATAAACTATCCAAATAAGACAGCGTCTATCCTTAATTTCTCCCTACTTACAACATTAATATTATACCAAATTAAAATCTGAGAGTGAGAACACTCATGTTTTATACCCAGGTACCTCAGTTTGTTACCAGAGCAACAAAGGGGAAATTTTTTTGAAAAAAAATTGATAAATACTGTTCTTTATATCTTTCAAAGTACATTTTATTCTATCTCTTCAGGTTTACCCAGTACAATATACAAATAAGTATACCATGATATTTCAAGTTAGATTCCTAAATATAATAATCAAACAGCTGCTATAGCATCATAAACAGACATAAGTAATTGGAGAAAACAAAAATTTTTGCTCCAACCAGGAGAAATAAGCCAATGTACAGGCACAGAGAAATTGTTGCTTGTCAGAATGGCAGCTGGTAACTTTGCTTGTTTCTGCTTTTTCTCCAGCCAAATTGCCTATAATTTTGGGCTTTGCATTTTATTAGGAATTGCAGCCAAGGGGGTTATTCAATATTTGGCCCAATTTTTCCAGGCTGTTAAAAAAGTGGATCACTTGCCATCACCAGAAAAGAAAAAAAACATAAATGCTTTAACCTGTGGCTCTTGCAGGAAATATTAAGAACTATGAATGTTAAACATCAGGGACAAGTTCTTGATAATGGTATGGAAAATTGTTTTGACATGCAGAATGCAAACTCCTTTCCTGAGCAACCTGATGAGCACCAATAATTTATGAGTTTTGGGATCAGAGAAGCAAAATCAGTTTTACACCTGTCTCAAAAAGAAATATGAGGCACATGGTAGAGAAAGGACTTAGGTCTGTTACTGCACACATACATATTCATGATTCCTTGGGGTTGATGTCATCACAGAGATAGGGCATTGAAGGGAATGCAGGGATTACAGGGCATTTGAACAAATTTTAAAACAAAGGTGGGGTTACTTTAAAAAGACATAAAGAGGAATGAAAAGCTGTGGTGGAGTTTGAGAAACTCTGGAATGGTGGCAAAGCCTTAATGAAGGAACCTCGCTATGAATGTCATAGTGAGTAGCATGGCAAGAAAATTGTTTGGATTCATGGGAACTGTCTCACCATCCATACTCTGTGGAGCTTTAGGGTCACTTGTAGGACCAGAGAGCCCACAACAGCCGTGGGAGAGAGGGGAAAAAGGGGGCAGCCCATCCTCCCCAAAGAAAGGATGAGAATCTGCCGGCACAGCTGCAGTGGGTGAGGGTGAGAGCAGATGGGGCGTGTGCCCACAGCAGTGAGAGCGCCTGTGTGTGGGTGGGATTAGAGTTTCTGGTGATTGATGCTTGAAAGGTGTTCCAAGAGCTGTAAGTGTTTGTTAGCATTTCGTAATTCACTGATTTCAAGTTAATTATCAAAGAATCATAGATTGGGTTGGGAAGCGACCTTTAAAGCTCATCTAGTCCAATCCCTCTGCAATGAGCAGGGACATGTTCTGCTAGATCAGGCTGGTTGAAGACATGTCCAGCCTGATGTTTCCAGAATGGAGCATCTACCACCCCTCTGGACAACTTGTAAAAAAATAAAATGCTTTCACTGCAGTTATTAAACCAATAAACAAATTTGGTTAAACTATAGGAACTGTGCAGATTTTTCCCTGGGCCAAAATTCTGTTGAACAGCATAGGAAATCTATTGAATTCATTAGGAACAATAAAGGCTTGGGTCATGAACTTAAGTACTTGCTGTAATTTATAAGAAAATGAGATGGGCATTACTGCATTACTGGTACTTTTGGTAGGTTAGCAGAATGGCACAGAGTAGAAGAGCAAGGCAGGTGGGAATAAGGGATCAACACTGATTTCCTGCTGATCCCAGCCCCAAGAGAAACTAAAGTAACTGTGAAAATCATAACCTCTGTCCCTGGGACAAAGATCTGTTAGGACTCGTACGGTGTAACAGGGTTAAATTGCATTCTGAATTAGCTAAAGCAAAGAATACTGTGAGAAAACTCACTGTTTGTGCTTTGTGCAGCCATTTGTGTGACAATTGCTGACTGTACTTTGAGAGGAGAGTGAGGCAATTAAAAGGGGAGGGTGAAACTTGGCAGCCAAAGGGATGTGTAGCTGGCTAGAAAGAAAACTGAACGTGTTCACAGGCAGCTGCAGAGTGCACTGAGCCTTGGAAAGCCTGGCAGGCTGAGATGAAGGGCTACAGCACCAAAAGAAACAGAAACATGGGAACAGGTCTGGGAAGCCTGAGAGGCAGTTCCTTCTGAGGACTCAGACCCAGAAATGTGGGGTGGATATATCTGCAAGTCTAAGGATGATGATGATGAAGAGTGCAGTATAACCCCTATCTAGACACAAAAAAAGAAATTACCAAAACCCACAAAAAAACCCAAAACAACCTGGCCATCACCACTGTGAGGAAGAGAAAGAGGTGAATTATGTATGGGTCTTCAGAGTGAATACATTATTCAAATGAAGTTTAACACCAGTATGGAAAAAAAGTGATTTCATACTATGTTGTCAGGTCACAAAAATAGATCATTATGAGGAATAATGGAGGGCTAGGGGATTTTATGAAAAGCATGAGAGATGTCAAGTATTCCCAGTGTTTCAGAAGACCTCAAAGAAGATGGGAAATCTTCAGGTCCTTCTCTAAAACTTATTAAAATTTAGAGGCAAAAAACTGAAAGCAGGGTTATTGTGCTACAAGGTGTGAAAGTCTTAAAATTAGAACATGGATTGGAAAAAAGGGTATTTGATGACATCAGTACAGCAGTTTTTGATCTGATACACCATTCCTGAAAGAACTCATCATGCTATAAAATACAGAAACAACTCTCTATGGAAATGCAGCTATCCGTTTCTTATGTTATTACAGGGTAGAGCAGGAGGCACTGGATGGACTGCCAAGGAAAGGTAAGTCACATGACTTATCTGAAATTATGAAACAGGGCAGGTGTCATCTGTAGTGATACCTTAAAGACTAGAAACACTCTTTTGGGACAAAATTAGTATAGGAGGTAATATAAAGGGTGGTCTTTATTGGAGGCCTCCAGGAACAGGTATGGAAAATGCCTAAAATACCCATCCCCACATGGGTGAATTTGGTTTTATAAATTTAGCAAATTAGCACAACTGACAAAAATTATCAATTAGAAGCACAAATGATGAAGTAAATCCTCCTTTTGGTTCCACATCTCCTGTAGCCCCTCTTTAGATAGGAACTAAATTTTGTTTATGAAAAAGTGACTTGAAGAGCTGTTTTCAACCTTGGCTCCCAGGAAGAACCAAACAGGATAGGGGCTTTGGGTCCCCTGGCATTTGGAGACTCAGGAATGTGTTCTGTCTTTCTGCCTGTCAGGGTAGGGAAAAGGATGCAGAAAAGTACATGAACTAGCTAGAAATGACATAGCTGTACAACAATAATCTACAGAGCTACAAATATATATGAAGTCAATATAAAAGCAAAAATCATTCCGGCCTCAGTAGGATCGGTCTGGAAAATAAATGCAGGGTAAAAAGCAGTAAAGTCTCCAGAAGAGATGGTTAAAACTGCTTTTACCACAACACAGTGAAATGACTCTGTTGGTGTCTTTAAGGCCATGACTGTGCCCTTGTCTGTTATACGCATTGAGCATTGGCTTAAGAAATTGTGAGGTATGTGGGAATATAAAGTGGCAGTATACACACAACGTGCTAAAATTATTTGGTTAAATTATACAAACATGCAAACAGGGAAATTTTCCCCAGTGACATTAACCCACTACAGATTTGATGGTTGTTTTGAAGAGTGCCTTTTCCTTTTTAATTCTTTGCATGCATTGTGTGGAATGGTATTGTGCCAAAACGGAATAAAAAGAAAAAAGCCAACAGGAAGAAACACAGCCCTGTCTCATTATGCAAGTCTGGCCTTAAGCATGGTCAATTTTCCTCTCTTCTGAGACCTCTGGCCCCCTTTCCAATCCAATCAAGACAATCAGGTTTCTCTGAGCATGTAGCCCTGATCCAATGCCCACTGCACATGCAGACACAAGCATGCGTGTGTGCATTCTCAGAGTCAACATGAGCAGCAAAGTCACTCCCTTTGGAAATGATAAGACAATTTCAAGAATACATATGCAAAGAAAATTCCTGCATGGGTTTTCCTTCAGGTAATGAGATAATGATTTCTTTTCCCAGGAAATATCTCATATTCATCATTTCCTGCTATGATGGTAACAAGAGCACAGAGGGGTAAAAGTGAGTTTTGGCTCCTGATTTTATTTTTCTTCCCAGGCCTCGTGTCTAGCCAGCCTGAACTTGGACTGTTGAATGAATGAAGAATGTAAAGCTTATCCTAGCTGTAATGAGATGGAAATGCATTCTTGACTCATTTATTTTATTTAGATTGTATTGACCATGAAATCTTATCTTTCCATGGGGACTGTCAATCATGGATTTACATTGTGTAATGAGAAGGGATACGGTTGTTTTGAAGGATTTCTCATAAAAAAAAAAAAACAGCTACAAAACGCAAAGGAGAAAAAGATAATATTATAGCAAAATAATGAAAAAAATACAAAAAATTCCTTTCTCAGTATGTCAAGGTCAGCTGAAATAGCTACTGTGAATTTAAGTTTAAAAGTAGATTTTCAGTTCAGGACGTTTGTCCACCAGTTTCTCAAAATTATTTTCTTATACAGAAGCCAAGGCTTGCCCTAGGTTTTGGGGATTTTAAAAAATGCATAATGTTACAGTTATTAATTAAAATTTTCTGTCTTCTACTGGTTGACTATCAAAATTTTGCTTATAAACTGGGGAGGGAAAGCAAGCACAAGAGTTTATCCAGGCATGCAAACCTGACAGCTGTAGGTTCATTGTCACTGTACAGCTTTAATATACATTTTAGAGAGATACAGCAGCATATCATTCAGTGTTTTGTGTTGGGTTGACCTTGGCTGGTTGCCAAGTGTCAAGCAAAACATTCTGTCACTCCCCTTCTCAGCTGGGCAGGCAAGAGAAAATGCAACAAAAGGTTTGTGGGTCGAGATAAGGGCAGGGAGAGATATCTCACCAGGTAATATCATGGGCAAGACTGACTTCACTTGTGGGAACTAGTTTAAATTAAATTATCATATCAGAATAAGGAAAGAAAAGCAAATCTTAAAAGCATCTTTCTCCTACCATTCCTTTCTTCCTCAAATTAATTCCTGCCAATTTTCTCTCCCTCCTCTCCACCTGACGCCCACAGGGCAGGGAATAGGATCTGTGGTCAGTTCATAACACATCATCTCTGCAGCTCCTTCCTCCTCACACTCTTGTCCTGCTCCAGCATGGGCTCTCTCCTATGGGAGACAGTCCTCCAAAAACTTCTCCAATGTGAGTCCTTTCCAGAAGTCACAGTTTTTCCCAAAATGTTTCAGTGTGTGTTGCTTCTGTGGTATACTGTCCTTCAGAAACAGGCTCCCCCAGCACGGATCCCTCTTGAGGTTACAATTCCTGCCACTAAACCTGCTCCAATGTGATCTTTTCTTCAGGATCACAGGAAGCTGCCAGGAAGCTGCTCCAGGGGTGGTTTTCCAGTGGGTCATAGCCTGCTGCAGGCATTCTCCTGCTCCATGGGCTGCAGGTGGATCTCTGCTCCATCATGGACCTCCATGTAGAACAGCTCCTCACTATTGTCTTCACCACGGGCTGCTGAGGAATCTCTGCTCCAGTGCCTGGAGCACCTCTTCACCCTCCTTTGCACTGCAGGACTGTTTTTCTCACATATCCTCACTCCTCTGCCTGCTGATATCTTGCAAATTTTTATTCTCACTGTCCTGGTTTAGGGCAAATTTGTTAAAGAATCTGCAAAGGAGGGCTCCTCCAGAAAGCAAAACCCACACGCCCCCTCCCCCCAACCAGTTCGGGAAAAAATTCCTCTGAGAGAGGTGGAAAGAACCTGTTTATTTGACTGGCCCCGCACCCCCCAGCACACAAAATGAACAATACCAGATGACACCGCTCTGAGAAAGATGACAAAATCAGAAAGTCTCTTTCAGGGGTAGTTGCTCTGCTCTCAGTCCCTCCAGCACTGGGCCAGCTGCTGCAGCCAAACCTTCGGTGTTCCCGGGTCCCAGTCCAGAGCAGGTTCGAGATGGTCACAGAAAGAGGAGAGGAGAAACAGTCCAGGAAGGAATGCAGACTGTTTAGCTAGAACTAGCTAATAAGCAGAGGCCAAAGCAGAGCAGAAGCGAGAGCAGAAAAGGGAGCAAGCAAAGCAGCAAGCTGAAAGCAAGAAGTGAAAAACAGCCCGATGTACTGCTCGTCTCTGTGTCCCTGATAAAAGAAACCCAAACAAAACTTCCACTCTTCAGAGCCGGTCTTAAAGGCACAGAACAGATGAATGGGGATACAAGCATCATAACGTCACCCCAGGACACTCACTTCTTAAATATGATATCCCAGAGGTACAACCACTGCTGCTGCTGAGTTCAGCTTTGGGCAGTGGTGATTCCACCCTGGAGTCAGCTGGCATTGGCTGTGCTAGACATGGGGAAAGCTTCTGGCAGCCTCTTGCAGAAGCCACCTCTGTGGCCCCTTGCCATGCAAACACAAAGTTTACACCTTTAAACCTGCAAAGGAAATGCATTTCTTTAAATGCTTGAAGTCTCAATGTGATTCTGATTTTCAGCCCAGAACATGCAGTCTAGTACTAAATTTATTCCAAGTCTAGGGTTTGGCCTATATCCCCAGCCTCAAGATAGTGTTGTTTTGACTTTACAGACGTGCAAGGGATATTCCCAAATGACTGCCAAGTATCTGGGTGCTCAAATTCAGTAATCAGTAATCAAAGTGAAAAGGCACAAGTAATTTTTTCTCATTTCATATCCTTTAATATTTACTTGGTTTTAGATTCCAACATATAATCCATAAATAGGTTATACACTGTATTTAGAACAAAAAATAATTACATGTATACTTATCCAACTTTTGGTATTTATATAAGAATAAGTTTGAATAAAGTTTATCAGTTGAATAAAGTATCCTTTCATATAATCTAACAGGACTTTGCATGACATATTATGCTTTGAAACTTAATTTTACAGTATATTTTCTCCTATGCACAAATCTGGTGGCTTGATTTTTTTTCTTATGTGTGTCTTGATCGTTATTTATGATTTTATTTTCAACTTTTCTTTGAAATCTCTTAAAACCCACTGATCCAATTTCTACAATGGTTTAAACAGACAAAGAATCACTGGTTCAAGTGATGCTGTGCCAGGTTATTTCTGAAGAGAATTTGGGCAAGATAAAATTTAGCTTTTTTTTTCCTATGTTGATTTTCCAAATTATCAAAAATCAGAGGGGAAAGCAATTTTATTTTAATCAAATATCAGAGACTGACTGTCAGCTCTAAGACAGCAAAATTATTGCCATTCAGTGAAGCAGAATTAGTCCCTAAATGGAGCTCTGTACCTGCACTGTTTTTGCCATGTATTCTTGAGTAAGCGGTCTTGGTCCACCTTTGCAGAGCTCAAATGTCTTTGAATCTCCTGCGGTTTTGTCCACAGTCCATACAGTCTCTATCCCCGTTGACCCCTCAGTAAAGTTCTTAAAAATAACTAATTGGAAGTGCTTACCAAAAAAGCTCATTATTCCGTTGTTTCTTTTTGTCTCAGTGTCTTTTGTATTCCAGAAATTGCAACCTGCTCCAGCTGCTCCAAGCTACCCGGGGGGCAAAGCTATCCCCAGCGTGGAATTCGCCTCCCCTGGCTGCTGTGTCCATCACAGGATGCTACTGGTGACATCTCCTCGGGTAAAACTCATCAGTGTTCACCCTAAAGTGTCAGCTGGCACAGTGAAAAGGATGTGCCATATCACAAAATACTATTTAGAAAACAAATTATAATGTATGTTAGGGAGGAAAACCAACTAAATTGCAAAATCACAAGGAGAACAGGATATCAGACTCTCCATGCCATACTAAGTCCTGAATATTTTCATGTGTTGTTCATGTAAACCCTGCCACTGTCATCCCCCTGGTCCTGCTTGAGTTTTTCTCTGTGACTGGGGTCACACAATATATATCTATGTATCTAGATATCTAGATTTATACATTTGTGTTTGTGCTTCAGGGTACAGGAGAATGAAAAACAAGGCCCAGGTCTGCAGGAAAGTAGGATATTCTGTCAGCTGTGTACTGTTTTCTCCAGCGGTACCTAAATCCAACCAGTTGTAGCTGCCTTTACAGTTGGATTAATAAGGTAGGTTTTTACCCCAGAGGATTTTATTTTGCAGGTCCTTGCCAAAGCAACTTCCAACTTATGTGTGGAAGCATCTGCCTGTCCTCTATTTACTGTCAGAACAATTTACAGTCAAGCGTAGCAAAACCTTCTCCCAGAACAATAAAAAAAATAAAAAACTCTCCCCTAACATGACACTAATATGGAATTATCACTGTAACAGTCTACAACTTTTCAATAATTCCTCCAAAGACAGAGCTAAAATTGGTTTGCCTGGGAACGTGTTGCAAAACCCAGCAATGCCTGTCTTTCATTCGTTAAGGCATTGAAATATTTCCCCAGAAGACAAGGATTCAGTGATGAACAACTGCTCATTCTACTGAAATAAAGCCCCAACATCTGCTTCATTCTAAGGACACTGGTATTTGCATTTGAAATTACAGTTAAATGGAAAGTATGTTATTTTCTGGCATAAAACGTAATTCTAAAGATGTTGCAATTCAGTGTGCATTCTTTTTCTGGATTCTAATTGTGCTTATAAATTATATTCCTATTTTGTACGAAATTGCAAAACTTTTTACAGTATCCAAGTGGTAGTATGTCTCATAATGAGCTGCTGTAGGGATGGATCTTTTCCATTCTTCTAAGATGCCTTTTCTAGAATAATTATTCATTTTAGCTTTTTATCTGTCAATGTCGTAGGTGTTTGACCATGCACCAAAGTGGAAAGAACATGAAACAGATTGTATTCCAAGATTGTGGCCTCTGCCCTCACTAGTAGCAGGAAAACAAAAAGAGATTCTTCCTCTGCAAGTTTGTTGAAAAAGCTGTGTCTCAAATATCTGTTCTCCTGACTGAAACAAGAAAGAAATGAGAAATGGATGTGAGTTGAAGTTTCTATCTATTCTGAAGTATTTGAAGCTCTTCAGCATTTAAATTGTGGGTACATTACAGACAGCCTATGAAAATGTTTCTTGTCCTTTTTTGCATACCTGCTGACTCATTTTCTTTGATTGCTAATTGCCTTATTCTGTCATAGGTGAGAAACAATACATGCTACATTTTAACATTTTTTTTACGTTTTCTCCGATACTGTGTTAAAAAATGTCCTGCCCCCTTTGCCTTTCTAAGATGTTAGAATTTAAAATTGTCAACGCTAGACGAAAAAATTCAGGCAACCCAATATCCTCCATCTGATCATAACACTTGCTTAGAAAAGAGTATAGGACACTGATCTTTCCTCTACAGATCTGTACAGATAAGGCTAAACCAGTAGATGTGTTTCTTACTGGAAGATCCCCTATGGCAAAGCAAGCTTTCTATTCTGCATCCATGGGAAAATACTTTTTGGTTTAGGTCCTGAGGGCTGCAACGATAAATGGTGTGATTTGTCAGTCTTAATCTCATGAGAACAAGAGAGATTTTCCTTTCCATTGCTGTTGGTGATCAGTGTGCATGATAAATTTTGACTAAAACGTATCCTTCAACAGCACTTTCCTTAGGGTTTTACTTGCATGTGGCTTATTTCCAGTGAGATGGAGAGGAATGAAAGAAAAGATTCTGCACTTTAGCAGCTTAAATAGTTTCCAAGTAACGGCCATTTTATAATGAGAAACTGAAACACTGTAACTTCAGTGGTGGTATTTCTGTTTCTTTAGTGAATGGATTTACTTTTGTACTGCTAAAATAATTTACATGGATGAAGCTCTCAGGGATGGTATTTGTGTAAATTAATGATTTTATAAGAGTTATCTAGGGCTATACTTTCACATGTCATAAAATGAAGTCCTAATTCCTCCTAAGCGCTGGGTTGAAAAGAGGAGTTGGTATCTTGTCAATCACTATTGTTGGTTAGAGTTTGTTAGAGTTTTTATTTCATCTTTTTCCTGTTCTTTATATGTCTCTTTGTATCCATTTACCTTGCCTTACATCTTCATGCCAGGTTTGTTTTCTTTTTATTTTTTGCTGTCTGCTCTCCTTTTTTACCACAAGTGACCTTAAATGCACAGGTAATCCAATAATACTTTAGCTTTGAACTTTTGAACCAAAAGCCTTCAAGCTAGAGACAAAATATGATTCCTGTCACTTTTCTCTTTAGAGACAGTTGCATAGGCAGTCTGTAACAGGCATGTAACTAAATTTTTTATTTCATTGGGTACTTAGGTGGTGTAAATCAGCATTTCTTTTCTACAAAAGTCAAGGGAACTCAATTTGTATCAGGTAGGAGCTGAAAATTAAAAGCACTGTATTTTTAATGCTAGGGAAAATTTTCAAATACAGATATCCATATATTGCTTCCCACAGAACAAACACTGAGAACAAAATCAGGGGCTGATCCTTCTTGTAAGACTTGTATTTTATGCATCCTTTCTACTGTGCTATCAGTGTTCATGTACAAAAGGATCTGTCCTCTGTCCCCTCCATCCCTCGCACCAAGGGTTGCCCACAAATGAGCAGCCTACCTCATGCTTATTTCCCTTCACATATAAAATCATAGAATCATTAATGTTGGAAAAGACATCCAAAATCAAGTCCAGCCTTTGAGTGAGTACATTGAAGAGCCAAAAACCCAGCATGATTCCTTGTACTAATGAAATAAAAATACAAAATAACTCTCACAGGCATTGATGAGGTATGTTGAGAGACAGTAAATTGGATATTATTAGGAAAGCATTCAGTAGATTATGAGTCATCTGGCAAACAGCCACATCTTTACATTAATGATCTTGGAGCAATGTTAAATAAGTAATTGTGGCTGCTTGGTCTCAAAGGGAAGAAATATTCTTTTAAAATTATTCCACTGAAATTATTATTTGACATGTCTGTTACCCTCTTTGTCCTCCTTATGATAAGTCCTTTGGACAATTGAATTAAGTTTGATATGCATCTAACTCACCTCAGTGTACAGATAGAAAAAAATTGCTGTATTTCTACTCCTGCCTGGTCATAACCACTACTGTATTTCTTTATTTATGGCAGTGTAATGTAAAAACCTCAGTCTATCCAATGCTAAGAAAATCTTCCTTTAACCTTTCACATTGCTTTCAGTGGATATGTCAGCCAGAGTTTATAACTTTTCCTTTATCACATGTGACTCTAACCTGTTAATCAGCTCTCACATATCCTTTCTGAAGGAGAAAGGATTAACCTTTCAATATAATACAATTTTATCATTTTGAATCCTTTGGCAGAATAGAAATCATCAATCATCTTCCTCTGATGATGCCAAGAGCTTGGTACCATATTTTTTAAGCATAGAACTTAGGCAATCACAAAGAAATGAAAAGTAAAAATCTCTTGGATATGGAAGCCAAGCAAACAATGTTTCACTAAGGCAGAGCTGAGTTTCATGTATTCAGTCTTCTGATTTTACAGGAACTCCTCCAGACGTATTTGTACAGCACAACTCAGAAAGATTTTATAGATAGAACTAATTCTGAAAACTATTTCTCCCAGTGAGAAAGTAAAACTAAGAATAAATCATTATACTGTAAATCCATTCACTACAATTGCCCAACAGCTTTCCTCCTTGTCTTTATAGACAGGTGAGCTCAACTTAGTTTGCAATCCCTTCCTCTGGAAGCCCATTCCATTCTAATAACTGAGCCTTGACTCCAAGCTTAGGCACCTTAAACAGGTTAATTTAATTCAATTTTGATCTCTTAATTAATGCTTCTGCCCAGGGGTGTGTTTACTTTAGCTGGGCAGTACTACACTGGAGACCAGTCCCTATTGATCACAGCATCCACACCCCTTATTCAAGTGAATCATTTAGGTGAAGAACACCCCTATATTTAATACCACAAAGGGCTGTGAATAACTTTTGTTAGGTCACATTTTTCTCACTGACATGCAAATGCAGTCATGTTTCTGTCCAGCATGCCAAATAAATTATGCTTTGGTTTGGAGATCTGCATCAGAGGTCTCCATACTACAGAATAAAGGAGGAATAAAAATTACACACATTTATCATTGTCCTGATCTCCACCCCTCTCTCATTCTTAATTTTCCTCCTCCAAAATATTTCTCTTTTTTTTTCCCCTTTGGTTATGGTAGCAGTCTGTCAGGGAGAAGTATACTAGGTTTATGCTTTGAATCCTTTGCTTGTTTGAAAATGTGAAGGTTTTTATACAGATTATTCCTGCAGGTCTTGATTCTCCATGGATTAGTACTAGTACTTTAAAGAGCAGCTCACTTAGCCAGCACCTGTTCTAATAGGGCAAAGACCTCTATTTTTTTGGCTGCTATTTCTTTACATTTAATCTCTCGACAGGGAACTATGGCAATGCTTGCATTTTTATGACTCTCAGATTGGGGCTGAATCCCTTCTCTTATCCTTCTTTTTTATCTATTGGTGGAAAGCATTACATTACAATAAAAGTCTACTGTGGGGACAGCTTAATCCTGTTGCAATTTTCTTGCTGTTTTCCTTTAGTAATATAGCTATTTTAAAAGCAAGCAGCTCAAACAATCTGAATAACACAATGAGAAGTTTTGCTTTGCAGATGGACATGCAAAGCAAAACTTCTCATTTTTTGAGATGAGAAGCTTCTCTAAGGGCTGGTAAAATTTCACAGTGTTACCAGGCCTTAGAGAAGCTTTTCTTTCTGAGACACTAGATAGAAATGCAGGTGTTGCTTCCCAAGCAAGAAAATAACACATCTCCTGGTTTGAGAGGTGAAAAATAAAACAAAAAAATGCACCTGAAACTGGATCCATTTCTGATTAGTAAATCAGATATGCAAATTTGTTTTCTAGAGTATATTCCCCAAGACTTCTAGCAATAAGTGCCTCATTCTGAAAGAACACAACAGGTACAGGGGCAGGGTGGTGGGAGTGAAGGGGAGGGCATCCCCACACTGCAGCTGCACTACTTTCCCTTCTCCATAGTTCTGCTTTAGAAAGACCCTCATTCCTGCTTCTCTTCAGTATGAAAACCAAATCATTTTTCATGCCATTGACCACAGTATTGAAAAGATCCACTTGATTGAGACTTAACCGAAGTCTCCTGAATAACTTTGACAAGACTTCTTTTGGGGAATGGTTTCTCTGAGCTAGACAGATGCTTTGCCTTGCCTTCTTGATAGGTTTTGCACAGAGTCCCCCAGAGACAAAGGAAGCTGTAGGAAGCAAAGGATCTCCCTCAGGAGCAGAGGACATATTGCAAGTTCAGAAATAGCTAAATAGCTGGGAAGGACTGAGGAACACTTACAGCCTGGAAGGTGCCATTTCAATTAGCTCTGCAGTGTGCATAATTTATTGGACACAAATACAGAGAAAGGTTGGCAGATGCTCTTTTATGTGGCTGTGTGTGAAATGTGTTTGTTCAAGTAACCTTTAGTCCATTTCTGCTACTTTAAAGGTTTGGATATCCAGAAATACCATTTCCTTGAAATAATTCCTAAAATAAAGAAAGTGTTTATTTGGGTGATTGGATAAATAACCAGTTACATTTTAATCTAACAACTTTTTAATCATTCTCTGCAGTTCCTAGAAGGCTGAAATTATGAAAAGTCAAAGAATCAAGCCAGCTACCTGAATTAATTTTATTTAATATAAAACTGAGAGTGATGAGGCAAAAAAAAGCTGCCATTTAGGTTTCATGCAGGTAGTGTTGGTCCAAATCACCCAGCAGGTCCAGCAAAAAAGCTTCATCTGAGGGTGATGTTGCTAGATATTCCTAGAAAATTGTTAAATTGAGCAAGAAGGAAAAAGAAATTCAAAACTAAAAAATAAAAGATAAAAATGAAGCAGAACAATTTGCCCTGCTGAACTGTTAATCATGAAGAAGAGGCCAGTACTTTCCACATGTAAAGGAACACATCATAGTTTTGCAGAAATCACAATTGTGAGTGAACCACCACTCTCAGCAACTATTTCAAAACTGCTGTAAGGAAGCTGGAAAGCCTGAAAAGGTTTATTTGCTAACACATTTTTTTTTGTCTGAGGATTCCCAAATCAACACCAGGGTAAGATTTAATCAGGTTCATATCTTGTACTTTACTGCACTGGAACAGATTTTCCTGAGAAGCTGTGGATATCCCACCCATGGAAGTGTTCAAGGCCAGGCTGGATGGGGTTCTGAGAAACCTGGACTAGTGAACATGCCCTTGCCCGTGGTAGGCAGTTGGAACAAATTATGTGTAAGGTCCCCTACAAATCATTCTGTGATAATTCTAGAATTCTAAGAAATTTTAAGAAGAATTTCTAAGAAGAATTCTACATCTGGGGCTAGCATATGAGTCTTTGTACTGAGAAGTTTTTCCTTGCCAAAGCCACAACAATTTTTTATTAACATGGAGCCTATTGTGCACCAAACTGTATAAACTTTCTGACACAGGCCTTTGATATTATCTAATGCTCCTGATACAGCTGCATTATTTGCACATTTTGTGCAACATTCTGTCCCAATGTTGAAAAGAAAGAAAAAATATTTGGGAGGTAAGTTATCAGAAGTAAGTAAAAAAAGCTATGGAAAGGTAAAAAGCCCACAACAAAGCTGCTTACTTATGGATAGCAGGTATTTATACCCTGAAGTCATCAGAAGAAAGAATTCTCAGAATATGAATGATGTCACACCAGAGGAAAACAGAACTGTCAAGATCTGTTTACCATTAGTAAACACTGTGTGGATTTAAGTGGAGAAAATTCTAGTAATTTATATTTTTAGATTAAAAAAATAGAAGTGACCAAACCGTTTCTGTGATCCCGTAATTCTAAAATAGAAAGGAGAATACTCCAAAGTATAAGTTCTTCAGAGGAGTTTAAGTGACTCTGAAAGCAAACTGCCCTTATTCTTCTAAGTTTTGAGAACAGATCATTTCTGTTAGGCCCTTTTGAAAAGTAAAGAGGGGAAATGTAGTCTAGCAGAAGTTTTTAAAATTACTTGAAAACCTGTTTCAACACATTAACAGACTAGCAAGGAAAGTTATGAACAGTCTTGGAAAATGCTTTTTACAACACTCATCCTACCCTTTTCAGATGATAGACACTTCAGACTCTCTCTCTGTGATTCAATTAAACAGCAAACTAGAAGTAAGAGTATTTTGGCAGGGAAACTAAATTATATCAACTATGTAAATCACTTGTCAGGAATCTAGCAGCTGTTTTCTTGAATTCATGAACAGCCAGGGGAAAACTAAAGCTGTGAGAGTTTACAAGCTGCTCACCAATTCATCCATTCCTTTACACAGGAATAATCTGAAACTCTTCAGCACCCACTGGAATGAAAGCTCATCCATGCCAATAAATTTTCCACACGCGGGCTTCAATAATCTGCCTGCAAGATTGCACTTGAGGCTCCCTAAAGAGGGCACTAGAATGTGATATTAGCAGTGAGCTGTTTTGTCTCTTCAGATTATTTTCTGCTGCAGATGCATATGGGAAGCAGCGAGGGAGATCCTCACTCACCCAGGGGAGCAGGTTGTGCCTTCTAGTTGCAGAAGAGGGGAAGAGATGGAGGGAGGGGGAGGGAGAAGCAAATGCTTCTTTAAAAGCAGGAAGGAGCTCACCACTCAGAACTTGTGCTGTTCTCTCCACATCTCCCCTGGATGTCCATGAAATACACAGCCCAGCATTGTAGCAGCAGACCATAAGGGGAGAGTGTGTATACCAGAGCTCCAAGGGATGGCTCCAACAGAGATCTCAAAGGGACCAAATGCTCCAAGGGATGGTTCTGGAATTTTGACTTTTATTTGCTAGGGCTTACCCTGAAAGGTGTTGAAGAACCATTAATTTCCAGCATGGGATAACTGTTCCATGAAATACAATGAGGTGCTTGTACACATTTCTAAGCTTTGGTAACAAGTGGTTTACCTTAGCCCCTCAAAGTCATCCGTGTACCACCCAGGACAATTATTCCAGCCACATAAGCAATATTTCTTTAATCAATACCTACTGAATTCCAAGCACCTTGAATTCAGCTGACACACATAGTGAAAATTGCCTTCAGCAGTGGTTTCAGAAAACCAGTAGTTAAAGATCAGCATATGTTTGTAGAGATAGATATAGATATGGTTTTGATTACATTTAATGACTGCATACAAAGAACAGATTATTTTGCCCTCTGCATAGAATGTACCATATCTGAGAACCATTCATACCTACCAAAAATCTCCAAAGCTCTCAGCAGTTTAGAGGGGTATTTCAGCTGCATAAAATTTAAAAAGTATCTTTGCCATAAGTGATACTCTTAAATTAACGTGTGTTTTCTTCCTGCATATGAGTGGGACCAAAAATACTCTGAATGCTGGTAGTTGTCAACCGATGCACATACCATAAAAAATTTCTGTGATATTTTTATATTTTACTAATGTATGGCAAGCAACTGGGTACCACAAATATATGATGCACAGACAGAAATTTAAAGCCACAGTGGCTTTCCAGACTGTTCCTGCAACAAATCTGGGGCTTCCTGGGGCCTAATTGCATATTTTAAATGAAGCATGCACTTAAATGTCTTGCCAAGTCAAAACCTTTTTCTGTAAACTCTCTTGCCTGCTATTTTTACCCATTTTCTAGCATAATGCAAAATAGAGCTCCCACTTGAGTGCTCTGATATATAGTGAATAATTAGATCTGAAGGGAAAATAGAAACATTTTTCAGGGAAAAATGTCCTTCTTGTTTTATGTCAAAATATTGCAAGAAAAACCTACAGTAATAAAGTTAACATTTATAATAAAAACAATGTACAGCAATATATAGAACTGTAAAGCAAATAATAATAACAATGCATAAATTGTTTTTAATCATCTTCAACCTAACTGAATTATTGGCTTTGTGAATATCGCTATTAATCTCCACACGGTAATTCATTAGATAAAGTATATTTACTCAGAGTGATGTCAGAATCTGGCCCCAATGGATTGACATTTTAAATCAACTTGTTCACTGCATGTAGTGGTAGCATTTAAAAAGCACATTTAGTGTAAATAAGCCAGCAAAAGAATGCTTCGCAATGACTAAACATTTCTTGCTGAGGTCAACCTACTTTTTTTATTCTATTACAATGTATGAATGCAGAAAAAGTTTGGGAAAAAAAGGAGAATAAACCAGTAGCTAGTATAATAAATAAATAAATAAGTAAATACTTGTTATTTTAGAAAATAATTGTGAATACATTGTGAAGGTGTATCTAGTTTTTAGCTCTGACATACTATTATCATAAATAAAATATAATGAAATACACGTAATAAAATTTTGGGGGTTTTTAATACACTGGTTTTTTGACTTGGCTGAATCCCTTCTAAGTAGCATTGCATTACTATAAGACCCAATGATTAAGAGGTAATAAGAGAGAGTCATTCTTGTAAAGCAATAATATTATGTGCTGATAAACAAAGTATATATTTCAGGCAACATAAAGTAAACTACTTCTGCTTATGAAAGAGGCTGAGGCTAAAATTGTGATGTTTTGAACAAACTGGTTTTGTTCTATTTCTCTCCCCCTCCTCCTTTTTTTCCTTCTCTCAGTATTTTTTTATTTTTCTCATTGACCCCTTCTCCTTTTTGCCTTTTCTCCTCCCCTCTTTCTTTCTATGAAAGCTGTCCATGGAGAGGAATTCATAATGGAAATTTAACATTGTGCAGTACAATTTCAAATCCTACTTGTTCAAGTTGACTTTGGCAGATATTTCAAAGTAGGTGATTTTACACAGCTATGGCTGTGAAGCTAGTTCTTAACTTTCTTATTAGAAAAATAACTCTACTTCCAGATGGATGATCTATCGTAATGGGAAATAAGTAGGTTATCATTACAATGAAGAAACTGGATTTTGGCTGAGAAAATAAACAGCACACCAGTTCTTACTTTCATATCAAGGGTGCAAGTTAAAACAGAAGTCTGAGAGTGAATATATATTGAAATTATTGAAATAGCTGTGCTTAGTTGACTGAACCTGAAAGACAGTTACAGCAAAAAGCTTGAAAGTAAGAAGGTTATATATGCAAGAAAATGAAATAGAGCTCAGTAGATAAGAAAACAAAGGATGATGGACAAAAAACTAGTTGAAAAGTACTGATACTTTATTTGGCATGTTGTAATTTAAGAAGACAGGGTAGCCATTAAGAAGGGTTGTCAAAATTTATTTTTTTCTTTGTTCTTTTATCCTGTTCTTTCATAGTGCTCAGGTGCAAAACTATGTCATAGAAGGTATCAAATGATTGGTCCCAAAACATCTGAGAAACTGAATAAAGTGCCCAGATTTTCCTCTGTTCTTTCCCTCCCATCTTCCTATCCTGCACTTGAATCCATTCAATGGCTTTTCTATTACATTTGCCTTAGATTCCCATTTCTTTAACTGTATCTCTTATTTACCTTCTTTTGTAAGGCTTTTTCTACACCCTTGTTTTCTCTTCTACCTTCACCTACAATCTGTACGTTCTCCCTTTTCATACTCTCTTGCATTGCACTCAAGAACAGTGGATACAGCATCAATAGGAGTTCCCAATATATCCACTGCTTACCTGCAGTTTACCTTTCTTTTCTCTAAGTTTCTCCTTTTACAGTATTCATTAAGCAATGTAAGTAAATGAAATACTTGTGTGCTATTAGCAGATTTCAACAAATTACAGTTGTGTAATTTATTTAGTGACGAAAATATTGTTGGTTTCATATTTTCCACATATGAAAACAGCTAGCATAGAGTAGTATGTGTGGTTTTTGTGTGATTTTATGTGCCCAAAAATCTATAGACAACATAGCTAATTCACATAATGTACTTGAGTGATAGATTTAGCACTTAAATCTCTTAATTAGGAGCAAGCTATACATAAATAGAAGTAAATAGAGAATGTCTTGCTACATAAGTTCCTGTGGAAAATCCAACACATTCTTTGCACCAACAAATCCAAAGGGAATAACTTCTGCCCATTGAAATGAGTTTTGCAGCTACCATTGTTTTCAGTAGTTCCACTGAACCTGACTGTCCAACAAGTCTCTGCCCAAGACCTCCCTTACAAACTGCCTTGTCTGGGATTGAGCCTGGCAGACTGGCAGGTTAGTTTGTTGCGCATTTGGCATATCTGCTTTGTGAAAACTTTAAATGTCCTAAATAAGCCTGGTTTTCTCCTTTTGGGAGAACTACATCCTTCAATAGTCTTTATGGCCATGTCTGTGGGATTTGTTTGAGGACAGATATCTCAAACATACAGATAAGAACTGGGGTCAGAACAGAGGCAGAATAACCCAACCAATTGTGTGTGATTACCCAGACGTTCTATAAACCTCTGTTGAGGAAAAGTCACCATGCAGCATCATTAGGAATGATGCCAGCAGGAAGAAACCATCAAATAGCCCCATTAGCAGGGCATAAAATCTGTTAACCACTTCTTCTGTGGGGTCAGGATTATCAAGGCTGAAAAGATGACAGTGATTACTGTCTTCAGTAAATCGTGTCAGTGCACAAAAGTTACATAATCCATTCTGCTTTCCATTCTTCTGCTCTGTATGGATTTAAGAACACTGCAACAAATATCACATAGAAAAGTTGTAGATTTGCATGTCTGACCACCTAAATTTTTGAGGAAAAGGTCGTGGGAGAAAGATGTGCAATTGAAGTGTCAAGGGGCAGGAGTGATGGGCAGCAGTGAGGGGTTAAGAAATAAGGAAGTCTAGGAATATTCTTGTAGTGCAGGAGAGGTTATCTCTGTGGGATTTACATATTTATATACCTATAAACAGGAAGAATGTCTTGCATCTGACAGACAATATAAAAACAAAAAATTAAAAGCCATCTAAAATATGTCGCTTTTATTTTGTAAGTTTTTTACTACCTTTCTCCTCTCCAATTCTTTCAAAGGTTTATAGTTGTTGGTACAGAATTTATAAAGTTTCATTGTCCATGTTTCATAATCATGCTGTGCAGCCTGAATACCTTGTCTATGTTTCAGATACTTGTAAAAAATGGTATTTTTCCATAGAGAGCAAAACTTGATTCTTCTGTCTGAAAGTAATTTGGGGAAGAGCGAGGGTTATGATCATACCGCAAGGTGAAATGTTTCTGCAGTATGTCTCACACCATGCCTATCAAATCTTCACCACATTTTCCTTTTCCTGCTCTGCATTTGAATGAATCGGCCAGTTACCTACAGTAATTTAGAAGTATGGATAATAAGTTTGGGATATTTCATAATATTTAGCTTCTCAGATGTAAAGAACCATTTTGACACACTGATCAGCTTTTTCACCCTCTATAGGAAATTGGCTCTAGCATTGGCTTATTTACATGACATCCCTTATGAATTAATAAAAGGTCATCTTTATAAAGTGAGGAACTCCAGCTAAGTTTTCATCCTCCAGTTCAAATGACTAGCATTCAAATATAAAGGAGCGTAGACACAGGTGTACACCCACACACACACACACACACACACACACACACACACGCATCCATGAAAGACATCTGTTCTTTACATGACTGATGCTGAAGATATCTAAGCAACGCAGATTCCTTCCATATTTAACGATAAATCACTTTAAAGGTGTTTCACTTTCATTAGTTCTTAAGGTTCCCTCAGAGCTATGCACAGGTAAACTCCATGGCAAAATCCTAGTCCATTCATTATCCTGAGATTTTGACACAAATAGTCTAAAAATATATACTCTTCATTTTACCTATGGAACAAAAAGCATCTAACATTGCAAGTGAATGAATAAATGAAATCATTCCAATCACAGATTAAGAAAAAAAAAAATCAGCCATCCAAAAAAAAAAAACCCAAAAAAAAAACAACCAACACAAAAGACCCTCAAATCACAAAAAAAACTATACAAGCAAAACTAAGCCAGCCAAACAGAACCTCTTCTCAACATGTCTGTGGTAATTTTTGACCCAAAGCAGTAGCACAAGAAGGACAGAAAGAAAGCAGTATAAAGTGAGGGGAAAACTTCAGGCAACCTTTTCTTGTCCTCATCTAACTCTTGTTTTTTGTCCCTCTGATCAACATCACATCACAAAATCCTTGAAACTATACCACATAATGAACTAATTTGTGTTTTCTCATGGAGTTATAGAACCATAAAATTGTCTGGGTAGGAAGAAACCTTAAAGATCATTCAGTTCCAACCCTATGCCATGGGCAGGGACACCTTCCACTAGACCAGGTTCCTTAGAGCCCCATCCAGCCTGGCTCTGAAAACTTTGAGGGATGAGGAAATTATTACATTAGGGTTGCCTCCAGAGGGTTTATCTAAAAGAATACCTTATGTATGAAAGGTAAGGTAAGTTACGGGGAGGAATAGACCTTTAAGCCAGTAAAGCAGAAATGTGACAAAAAACCCTCTAGATGCTAAAACAAAACAAAGCAGGTTAACAGACCAAAAGCAGCACAGGACAGGAGAGGTAAATTTAAGCAAAGGACCATAATCAAAAAGTACCTAGATGAATTCTTATACCTAGTATTATATGAGTTAAGACCAAAATTTTACTAGTTCCTCCTCACTTTATGAATTACTGAACACAGAATATACTCCAAAATTTGTGAGTAAAAATTAAAATTTTGCACTTGTCTATACTTCCAAAGCTACGAATAAACTTTAAAAACTGCAGTGTTTGATGGGTATATCTTACAGATAAGAAAAATGAAATTCAATGAATGAATTGATGTGGTCAACGCCATGACACAGATTTTGACAAAAACATGACAAAACTCTAAAGCATATGCCTTAACCACTAGGATAAATCAGGAGTTTATAGGAAGCAAGAAAACACCACTCAAACACTGTAACAAATTTTGCAAACACCAAGATTAAATTGTGAAAGATATATTATTTACCTGAGCAAAATAGATAATGTCTTTAATTAGGACTAAATGTTAACATTTATTCATGCTATGACTGATCTTTGTTTTAGGATGTACACTTATATTTACACTAGTACTTTTACAGTGATATAATAATGGGCACTGTATGCTACAATGTAAGATTACTGCGTGTTTGGGCAACTTGAAAGAGCATGCTCAAATAACTGTAGTTAAGTAAATCACTCCATTCTACTACAAATGAAAAACTCCTAGAAATGCTCTTCCATAATTTCTCCTGAGATGCTTGTCTGTCTAACTCTTAGGGCAGGAAGTGAGATGTCTCTTAGAGGGCTTGGTGTTCCTTTCCTTCCTGTTGACTGTGAACATTTGAAATGCACTAAACCTGAAGTGAAAATGCATCATGTTTACCGTGCATCCTGTTTTCTTTCAATACTGGGCATTCAATATTTTAAGTGTTTATTCAGTTCCCTTTTGCATGAAATTAAGAACATGTATGTACTTTTAAAGTAGTCATGCTTTTGTCTTGCTTACATATCTCTTATACAAGAGGAAAAGATAAATGGTATGATGAAAATGCACTTAAATGCTTTCTACTGACTTAATAACCCCCAACACTAAATAAGTCTAGTGAAAGACTTTCAGCCCTATTATAGTAATAAAATTACAGCCTGGGCTAGAGTTAGCTGAACTCTGACAGTACCTCTGTACACTATGTCTAATCTACTCCCAAACCACAAATACATCTTATAAAACAGGCTCCGTGGGCTAAGCAAGATTACAGAGAAGGCTGAATTTTATTTTTTTTAACAAAGAAATTTATGTTTCATAATTCATTGCTATTTATTGAAGTTCTAGTTCTGCCACTTAAACAGATTGAGTAATACATGCACCAGAGAGTTTATCTATATCTTTCAGTGGTGCTGCATATTGTACAAGTTCCAACAGAGTTGAGGAAGGGTGGCAGAATCAAGGGTACGTTATTTCCCAGAGAAGATCTTTGGAATTTCATATTCAATGTCTAATCAATACTCCAGCTCAACTGTCAGTAACTTTCTGCCCTAGGACAGACAGCAGTGAGCACTCTTCTGGTGTTAAGTTCGCATTGAACTGAAATATTGCATATATTGTTCCATATATTGCTCTTGAGAACACAATAACCATATGAACAATTTATGGTATACTTTGGCAGAAGAACAGGGATGAATTGAATTTATTTCCACAGGATATGCTTTTGCTATCCCAGTTCTCACTCAGAAAATAAAAACATATTGCTGAGCACCTGGGGAAATCACCTAAAATGCACATATATCCTGCATTCTAGAATCACAGTCAGAGTTGCCAAGTAACTACTTTTTTGAAATATAAGAGATTTGATTATGGTCACTTTTCCTGGTGAATAACTGCGAAGAAATGGAGGAATGGCTTTCCTAGAGGCTCACTGTAAATACAGCATGCTGAATATTCTATTTCTTTTTCTTTTAAAAATTTTTTTTTCACTGTGCAATATGCAGAACTGTAAAAATAGCTTAAGAGGCATTGCACATATTTAGGTATATTTAGATTCAAAACGCATAATTCTTTGGACCCCTAACTACAAGACTGCATTTCCTACCTATTGCCTCCTTGCTCTGAATGAATGACAAATGAGAGAAGTTAGAAGCAGCCAGAAGGAATTTCCATCCCATATAATATTGAAATTCTAAGCAATGTTTCAAAAATTGCAAAGAAATAGAATCTTCCATTAAGCTAAAGAGGTTTTTCCATATTGATTTTTCTGCTGCACAAAACAGGAATACTGACTACAGAAAGATGTTTTAAAGGGAAAACAAAATCAGGGGGTAATGTGAGAAGTAATTTTTCTTGCTTTACAATGCTGCCTGTCTTATCAACACTCAGCTGCTGTCTGGTACCCATAGGCAAACATCAGTTGGTGTGGGAAGCACTGGTGACATAATATGAGAGAAAAGTCAACAGTAGGACACCACGTTAGGCCTATGACTTCTTGCATCAAGCCAGTTATGATTTTCTTATCTCCCTCATAAGTCATTCTAGTTGTGCATCCTGTTTTGCTGAGCAGTGCTCTAAAGTAATTCCATAAGTAATCACTAATAAGATTACAGCTCTGAAGGGTGTAAAGATATCAAAAGATTGGCACAGAAAAGTCATCATTTTCTTTATGAAAAGTGTGTAGGGGGTTTCATATATAAATGTAATAAAAAAGAATTTCAAAGGGTGAAGATAAGTCATATCAGTCAAGAGTAAAAAAACTGCAGAACATTTTCTCTTTTATGTTTTTGTTTTTAGGAGATGTAGGAATTGAATGCTAATGTCTTCTTTCCATGAGAAGAAATTAATGTTATCTATATGCCCTTTTTCCTTTTTGACAATATGTTACTTCCCTGGAGGTTTACATGGGTTTTTTTCATTGTACTGAGGCTGGTAGGCACAGTCTCTCTCAGAAAATAATGTCAAACTGCTAATTACCAAGAGCAGTATTTAAATAAGCTGATCAGATCTGTTATATTTCAGTTCCTTACTTCTGAAATGCTAGCTGAGCATCAGACTGTTCTATAAATGCTATATGTACCTCCTTAATTATTTCACTGGGTCTGTCATGTTTGTATCAAATGCCTTGTATTCCTGTTTTGGTTGGACAAAACACATGTGAATACATGTATTTATTTTGCAAATATATTTGTGGGGTTTTTTTAAAGGATGTATAGAACTTTTCTTATCCAGTTTGCTCATATTTCTGTCTTTGTATCTCAAAATCCAGTACAATTCTTTTTTTGAGTGTGTGTACTAAGATGGACAGAAAGAGAAGAGAGGAAGATAAAGAGGCGAATAATAAGAGGTATGGTCAAATTTAAAGCAATTTCCAATCATGAACACTTCCTGCGAGAGACATGAACAAGACAAGTGTTTTGATTAACATCAAGAATATTTCAAGCAGCATTATTTACCAAAGCGTGCAGGGACAACATTGCATAGTAATGAGGTATAATAAAATCATTGATGCAGACGTGGAAAAAGCATTATTATCCTCCTTTCTTTGAAATAGTAATTCCAGTATTATTCTTCATTGATTCATTATCATACTCTGGGACAAAACAGAGTAACTCTTTCTCAAAAACCTTTTGAAAAAGTTGTAAATGAGAGAAAAAAATTTTCCAGATAACGACTTAAAACTGGTTTCATATTTGAGCACTGAAATCAATAAATTATTCTGGAAAAACTATCTTATTGGGAAATTTTCTTTACTTAAAAACGGAGAAATAAATTTTGTAGTGGCATGAAAAAGACATTAAAAGAGTAAGAGCACCACTTAATTTTCATTATTTTCCTCAGGAAACTGACCAGAAAAATATTTTGAGTAGAAACAGAACATACAACTCTCAAAGTTCAGGAATGGATGAGCAGAACTAGCTCTTTTAGCCTCTCTTTTACCCAGAACTAATGGGATATCTGCAGTTGACAGCACTTCCCACACAATAAGCATATGTTGCAGAGGTGTGTGTGCACATCCTTATGAGAGGACTTCTGTCAGTAACCCCTCCTTTCCCTTTGTCCCTCTCCATTATCAAATACTTACATAAAAATCCAGAAATTGACTCAGCATTGAAAGAACAGAACTGAAATATCAATTTTTTTCTCTCCAAGAATGACACAGTCAACAGTCTATGTATGCCTAGCAATGGCACACTGCAGCTCACAAATGCAGGGCAGCAGCTCAACTTTCCCCTAACCTCTTTTGGAATCTGTACTATTGGTTTAGTTTGGTTTGGTTTGGTTCGGGTTGGCTTGGCTTGGCTTGGCTTGTTGTGGTTTTTTCCAATTCTCCCTACTTTCAAAAATCAAAGGAAATTGTATAAAAACTGGAAGAAAAAGGGCTGGAGAATGTGTTATACAGTGAGAAGCTTACTTAGTTTAACAAAAAAGAAAATCATACCAGATTAAGACTAACTCAGTGACTTCAGCTCAGTAGTAGTTGAATGGCATGTAACAATTAATTGACTTCATATCAAAGAAATCTGGATCGTTTCATGCCAGATTATTTTCTTATACCTGCCATGGTATGAGGATTCTTTGCAGTATGTTTCCTAACATTTAAGTATAGCTGAAATTTACCATCTACATAACACTTAGATTTCATTCATCACATACCCTTTTACTCATTAGATCACCTTCCCCTGTTGTAGCATGTGTATGTCATGTACTCCTAACATTTTATCCTGTGATCTTCTGCTTGACTGTGCACCTTATAATCCATTGAATCCATCCATCCATCCATCCATCCATCCATCCATCCATCCATCCATCCATCCATCCATCCATCCAATCCATTATGATCACCAGCATATTTGTGTTCCTGCTGAGTGTGGTCCCAGGGTAGAAATAATGGGGTGATACTTCACTATGGCAAAAATGCTGGTCATTCCTGTCATGAATAATGCAGTGTTGGGACTCCCACTACATAAGACATAAAATTAAACAAATATGTTTATAACACAGCAAAGCTGGACAGAATTCTGCCCTTAATGTACAACATTGTCTCCTGCTTAAAAGACTGTCCAACACGTGAGTATTGCTTGCAAAAATACCATCAGCAAGAAAAGATCTGATCATGTAAGAGACTGAAGGGTTGAGGGAAGGCCAAAAATAAAATTTAACATCCTCATGTAGTCATTATTCTTGTGCTAATAATCGAAATGAATAATAAGCCTCTGGGGAAAACACCTGGAGAAGATGTGTGTTATTCCCAAACTGGACTCCAGGGGGTGTCACTATAGACAGCAAGGTGCTCCCTTCTCACCTAAGTTGTCCTTATAAGTCCATATGCTCTCTGTATAACATCTTTGTGGAGATGTGACTTTCAGCCACACTCAAGCTAAAGTCCTTCAGCATATCCCCTGGTCAGAGTGAGCTCACTGCATTATTTAGTATGATCATATTTTAATATGCAGAATTAATGAGGAAAAGAAAGAAATCTAATTTTTAATTCAACTAAATTTATTTCAAACAATATTTGAGTTATAATGGTCCTCAGAACTTGAGAATTCAAGTGTCAAAATGTAACTATTATGCCACCACTATGGCAATACTACTAGCTACAATAGGTGAGTTCAGGAGTTTTGGTTTCTATCACAGAGGGATTTTAAGATCAGACTAACTGGAACCTTTCTGGAATGCTGTAAATGTCTGAGCATTTTGCTCTTTCCTGGTTATATGGAGAAACTATTGAGATTATCTTCAAAATCTGCTAGGTGTTAAGTGCTCTGTGATTTCCTCTCAATGTGAAACTTACCTTCTTTTTTGTTTTCATTCACTTTTTCTTTTATCTCAACTCACTTCTTTTTAAAAAATATGTTTCCATTTAGAAAACAATGTATAGTTCAAAAAATTTACTTGCTGTTTTAGAAAGTACCAAATAGGTCTAATAATCTTGCATGACTTGGATTATAATTCAGGTCTGCACAAGGAGATGGGATGAGCCAAAAGACTTGTTGTTTTACCAGAAAATAGGGAAAATGTGGGGAAGAGAAACCAGCTCTTGAAGATTATCTGTGCTGGAGTTTAAACATCCAGGACCATAGGATGGCTGCCATAAGCAGCAAACCAAAGGGAATGAAAGAAACCAGTTGAAATTAGTTGTGCAGTGGGCCAAAGAAGTCCAAATGTCAAAATGCCCTGATATGGCTTTCTAGTCACTCATTCTATTTTTTATGACATGTACTTTGAAAAAGACCTGGAAGTGTTGAACACTATGAGACACCTTGCTCCAAAGTAATTTTACTAGAATGTAAACATATTTTAAATTAAATTTCATTAAACAGATAACATTTATCTACAGACAATTTTCTTAGAAAAATTTGAATTGAAAGCTGGTTTTGATTTTCAGTTTGCTACTGTAGACTTCCTAAAGTAGATATTTCCTTCATAAGACTTTCCGCTTCCCATTGTTTAAATAAAATATGATTGTCTTCTTTATTTTAGAAATAATCCAATTATGGAAACTGTCAGAGTATGGAAATGCAAATTAAAGAGTGGCCAGAAATTTAATTTTGCCTCTCAAGAGCTTAGAAAATTCTTTTGTGGGAAAGGCATGTTTCAAATTAGCTCACTACTAATACTTTTAAAATTACAGGCTTCATCTTGGAGATGCTACTGTTCAGCTTTTAAGCATAAATTCATGCAAATTCTGAGATCACACACTGTAAGTACTTAATTTTCATTCACTGCTGTCCTGAATATATAAAAATTGGAAAGCTGAATGTTGCAAATTGTCTTTTCATGGTAAATCCATTATGTACTGTAACGGTGTTTTGAAGTGTGACCTGTTTTAATAAATACATAGTCTCAATGAGTTTGCTATGATTTTTTGACTGTAGTAGGACAGAAATATTCCTAAATCCTGTATCTTGGAGACTGATTTGAAAAGGTAGGTTACATATACCAAGTCTAGTAATTTGATAGTGTCTCATTTTCCAGCTACAGACCTTTGGTCTTTAAAATATTACATATGTGCTTCATCTGAAAAATGCATGCAATATATAACTTCTGTGTCTGACTCAGTGAGAGAGAGATATCTCTGATAAGAAAAAACCTCACAGGTTATCCTGTTCACATACAATGCAGTAGCTATTACTGCAACAAATAAAAGTAAAATATACTCTCATATTTATGAATGTTGATGTACTTAAAATGAATTCATTATAATAGATTATTAAACTAGGCCCAAAAAGATGATTCAAACTTTTGACTGGTTTGTGCATGTCAGAAAAGTAGGTCTCAAAATGTCATAATGATGCAGATTTTCAATAAATTTATACGGCTTCTTTTAATTTCACTCAAAAAATGCATGCCTTATACAGAAAAAAAAATTAAAACCAAAGAAATAAAAAATCATTTTGAATCTATGAAAATTATTAGAATGAGGCAGAATTTCTTTTATGTAGTAATTTACTCACTTCAGCTTATGTTATAAAATCACAGAATAAGTTAGAATCTGAAAAAGGTTTTATTATACTCTCCATGTTTTGTCAAATTGACACAAGTGCATTCTTCTTAGGAATTAATGTTTTCTTTCATTTTTAGAATACCTCTTTAATGATCTATTCTACACATGTACTGATTTCTGCCTATTTCTGAAAGGAAGAGCTCATAGGAGAAAAGTGCTCAAAGGCAAAATCATTCTCATGGCTGATGAATAACACTGCACAACATACAGCTGGTATTTTGCATTATTTAGAAGATAGACTGAAATTTTACTGGAATTAACTTTTTTATGGTTAGTGTAATGATAGCCACAACTGGATAAAGATCTAATTTTTTGCTTCTTTAACTTGAGCATGTAAGTTTTCATAAAAGACCAAGAACCACAAGGTTAGGCCTCATCACAGTTTTCAAAAAGTCATGCAAATATTAAGATTTGAATTATGACACTATTGATTCAGAATAATTTGCACTGAACTTGGAAACTGCAGAAATCAAATTCTGTGTGTCACTGAGACCCAGTGACATGTTTTAGTGCACATAAGATTTTGAGCCATGAAGACCTGACTCTCAAAGATGCCAATTCCAGGCAATGGCAATTAAGGTCCAGAACATTTTTAGGAGTTTCTATCTCAGTTCCTCAAATACTCAGACTCACTAAGTGGCCAAGTTCTCTCCCTTTACTTTCTTTTCCTGCTGTGTCAGCATTACAGCAGTCTCAAAGGCTAACAACTAACTCAAATGGAGAAGAGCTGACCATTCTTAAAACTGCTATTTTATGTCCTGGAAGAGATGGACTAAGAGACAGGCTGGTCATTTTCTTTTCAATGGCAATTGGAATAGACATGCAGAAATTTGTGTGTCTTTGTTGGGAAGGGTGTTAGCTAATTCTTCACTGTTGGAGCTTTTGTTGTTTTGGATTTCCTCTTTTATTAAAATTCTAGTGGAAAAAAAAAACAACAAAAAAAACCAGTGCAGCTGTGCTATTTATCCATTATTCTTGTTATCTTTTTATCTCTTGCTTGTTTGTTAAAATGCAGAGACCACCCATGCCAAGACAGCATTGACCAGAACCTATGGAGGATTTGCAGCTCAGGGTTCATAACATCACCAGCTATGAAATGGCCATTTTGTCAGGGACAAGCTGGCTGCTGGTCTCAGCTGGAAATTGATGCTGTCTCATTATTGAGGTCAAGAACAGGATGGTGTTCTAGCAGCAAGTAATGGTAAAATGTCATTGGAAGTGGAATAAAAGGCATTCCAATCTTTAACATTCACAGCCTCCATTGCAAAGAGAAGGGAAAAGAGTAGAAGAGGCTGGCAATTTCCTCCTAAAGGCCTCATCTGCCTACTCCAGCTGACATCTGGGGCATGTTGATCCCAAAGGACTCAGCTCTTAGAAATTGCTATAAAGTGGGTGAAGTTCATCTCTCACAGTAAGCACAGCTCCATGAGCCCTTCTATTTGTGTCATGTAATTACTTCCTGTCCAGACCAGTCTTGGATGAAAAATGGGTATCAATCTGAGAAGGCAGGAGTTTATTATGGAAAATGTGCTTGTTTTCCTGGCTAAAGATTACAAAGGCTTAGGAATCTAGGTATTCTGGAGTAATAAACAAATTCCAGGACACCAGGAGACCTTTGTCTCCTGTGACCATAAAGACAATATTCTGTATACTCTTGTACATGGAAAGAAACCCCAAGAAGACAGAAAAGAGTCTATTTTCTATAAGGTTACTACTTATCTATTAAGGAAATCTTTAAACAGAGATTGGAGAGGGAAAGGCAGTGTGAGTGACATAAGTTCTTAGTTAGAAATTAAAAGAGAAATTTGAATAAGAGTATCAAGATTTCTTGAGTGGGAGGAGATAAGGACTATTCAGAATAAGATCAAAAGACAAGAAACAGGAAATTAGAGGTCAGACTATTTATTTATGTATGCTGATGAACAGCGAACAGGGAAAGGGGCTGAAAAACTTATATTGAAAAAATCTAATTTTTTAGAAGGACAAAGGATGACCACGGAATTGTGTCTATTGAAATAATAAGGAAGAAAAAGTATTACATAAAAATTAGGTAGATTTCAATGCTGAAAGAGAATTTGTAGTCACTGCCTAATAAGAACAAGGATTAAGAGATAAAATAAAGACTAAAGGAAAAATGCAAGGGTCATAATTTACCCTAGGCAGAGACACAAGAAGTATCACAAGAGATAAACTTGGTTAAAGTATAAAATTCTTATTGACTCCACCCCAAAGAATGAATTTTAAATACTGGTGGATGGTAGATATATGAAAAATTAAATTCCAAAAAGCAGCAGGAACATGTAAACACAAGGTAAAAAAACAAAGAAAGAATAAAATAAAAAACAAAACAAAACAAAATAAAAAAAGCCCAAACCAACCCAGAAAAAAACCCCAGAAGACCAAAACCAGAAGAGCAAAAAGGGGCATGAAATGAGGTGCAATTATCAGAAACTACTTTGGAGATAAAAAGTGCTCATTCCATTATTGACTTAGTATTATATTTTCTGTTAATTTTAAAAAAAAATTAAGGTCTACTCTCCTCAAATAGCTTGTAGGTGAATTTGAGCATGAAGGTGTTTCATGCCTTTTTTTTACCACTAAACAAGCCATCTGTGATCAGGTAACTAATATAATTAAGATTGCTTCTTCCCACAATATTTCTTAAGGAGATGATAAAATGTTTGCAGCTATCTAAAACATAAGGCAGAAGTTACGTGCAGATGGCATCCAACGGGTTTGTTTTTTTACTTTACATATAAATTTGTGAATCTAAACTGATTTCCTTCTGCTTAGGATGTCATGCTGGACAGAGGAAAGAAATCACTGAGGCCTTCATCTTGCCTTTAATAGTAGTATTGATATCATCACATGACCTACCCATAAATTATACAAGAAACATAGTTTTGGTGAAATTCTTACAAGGAGGGTATAAAAGCAGTTGACTACAGAGTGTGGAAGGATATGTTAAGGGGAGTTATGTGAGTTCTCCTATTGCTTATCTCCTCTTCAAATTTTATTAATACCTGAATGCAGCAACGGAAAACGTGCTCATTAAATTGTGAATGGCATGAAGATATGATCTAGGAAAATAATATGGGCAAACAAAGAGTAAAACATCTGAACAGGAACAATAAACTGTTATAGATGTAGGATAGAAGCCAACTAACTGGAGAAGTCCTGCTCAAAAATGGGTCTGAAAGTGTTGTGCAGCATCACGACCTGGATGGTGTTGTTTAAAAGGCAAACTTATTATCAGGGTGTACAAAGCAGAGCACAGAGCAATCCTGTTTTGCTTATCACTGAGAGCACTTCAGCTGAGGTAGGGAACTCTTTCAGAAAATGGATGTGTACTAATTGGAGATAACTCAGAGGCCACAGTAGGCCGCAAAGTAATGAGTTTAAAAGCAGCAAAGATTCAAATCAGCTACTGTGAGGTGTGTGGGAAGAAAGACCCCCTGCCATTATCATCCCCAGGATTGCCTGGGAAAGCTGTGCTCAGTGGAGGTCTTTAAGAAGAGACTGGAACAGCATTTGCCAAGAGTGACACTGGCAGAGTTGAATATGCCTTGGGCAACAGAATGAACAAAAGGAGCACCTGAGGTCCTTTTCAGCATTGTGCTTCTATGACTCTCTCTGGTATTCTGCCCTTTTATCTGAGTTTCTTGCTGTGTTGGGTTTGACACTGAAAGTTGGGTGGGCTAGCTCCAGAGGTGATTTATTGGGAAGCTTTGCAAAAGAGTAAATAATTCTGACATCTGCTTTCCATAGGTATGATGCTGGAACTGCTTGTTACAAAGATATATGCATGTCTGAGCTGAATTTGCTTCTTGGGACAGAGCTATTCATGAGATGTGTTCTTCATATCTGATTTCCAGAACTGAACACAAAACTGTGTTCTCAAATATATACATTACATAAAGTAATTTATAAGACACATTCCTCTATATGCTGCAAGCAGAAAAACAGAACAGGATTCAAAACATACCCCTATTCATTTTAACCTAGAATGGATAGCTCGAAATTGTGTGCCCCAAGGGACTATTAACAAAGATGGTATTCAAATTAGATTAAAGCTGTCAGACATGCTGTGAGTTATGTCTGTTCATTTCCCGCAAGATTAAGATTTTTGTTTGTTCCCAGCAATGTATGTCAACATGAATTAATGCAGGTATTTTATTACATATGTGGAAAAAAATCAGTCATCATTTATCTGCAAAGGAAAATACACAAGATTGTGTTTTCTAGGTTACTACTCTAGTTATCATGTCACACTATAAACTAATCTCCCCCCCAAAGGTTTATAAGTTAATTAGATCTGATTTTTTTCACTTTTTTCTTTTTGTATTTTTATGAATGGTGTTTACATCTGTCCTAGAGTAGTATAAATGCAAAAGTTATGAGGAAATATTTAAATACCAAGAGTAAACCTATTTCCTACTAAAATTCTGTAGGATTGTGTACTTTCCTAAAATTTTGATCATACTGCTTTTTTCTTTTTCCTAATACCAGATCACAGAATTAATTACAGCAATTATGTAGTATTGTCTGAAAGAAATGTCTATGTTCTTTCTCTAGTGTGTTCTGAGGAACCAGCTATAGAAAAGTGTTTTGAGAGAGTGAGAATGAGTTGCTTTAGGCAAAGCACAATTCACTTCTGATTAAACAATCTTCCTCCAGACAGAAAAGGACTTTTTGTTTTGGTTTCTGCTTAGATGGATACTTATCTTTTTAGTGTAACATCATCTAATAGCAGAAGAGAAAATTCTTGATGAAGGGGTAATTGCAAAAGATTTTTAGGCAGAATCCAAGAACTGAGAAGAGGAATCCAGATTTGAAAATTCAGAAACAGATGAGAAACGTAAATAGCTTCTGACACTGGAAAAAAAAGGGAAAATCTGAAGAAAAGAGGAAGTAGGTCAAAAGGACTGCAGCATTTATACCAGGAGAATTAAAATCATAAAGCTTCACAACATGAAGGTCTTTAACACTTTTCTAGACTGAAAAGCTATAATTTTGCAAGCATGATATGAAAGCAAACTGAATATTAGAGAGAGTTTCAAGCATTAAAAAAATGGACCATATACAATATGAAAACACATCAGCTGAAAACTGTAGGAGGGAACAGGTCCATTCAGTTTTGGGCACTTCAGATTTTTTCAGAGATCAATGCCAGGAGCAGAGAGAAAATGGCACAGAGCACGTAAGTAGGAAATTCTATATTCCCTGTCTTTGCCTAAATCTAGTTCAGATCTGAAGTGAAAACATAAGCTTTCAGTTTATGTCCACTACTAATGTGTTGAACCTTAAATCTCAGAAGTTTCTATAGTAATTCATGCTTGTGTGAGTATGTATTTCTATAGTAATTCATGCACAGAAGAGTGGCCCAGAGCTGTTCCTGTCAAAGATTCCTTAAAGAAAGAAACTACTGGTAGCATTTTTTGGGGCAAAGTGAGATGGTGTGCAAATACCTTTCAGCTTAATTGCAATTTTTGGAAAAGATCGGTAAATATTTGGTTGATACTTCAACTCGGGAGGTAATGAACCAATGACAGCAATGGGAGGAGGAAGAAAAGGCTGTGGAAGGTGAGCTTAGGTTGTCCTGGCACAAATTCCAGTCCCACATTATGTGGCAGGTGAGCTGGCAGCACCAGTGCTCTCGGTCCTGGAGTAAGCAGATCCATAATGGTATCTGTGCTCTTTGAGGACCCATGCAATACTGATTTCTTTTTAGACTGGTGGTATAAGTGCAGGAGTTTATTTGCAATGGAGTGACAGAGAGATGCATCTGGCTGTGATACCAGTGATGTAAGACAGAGCTTTTGGGTGAAACTTCCCAGAGAAACAGTGATTCCAGCAAGGCCTCCCAAGGAAGTAGTAAATACAAGTTATAATTCTTATCCCATGAGAAATGGGAATGCTCTCAAGTGAGACCTTGCAGCACTTTCGCTGGAGTTTATCTGATCCAAACTGCTGACTCTGCTGACCCAAGACAAAAAAAACTGATTGGAACCACATAAATAGAGGAGCAAGAAAGGACAAAAGGCATCATTAGTGGAGAACTAAATTTAAAAATGTTCTAAACTGTGATTGAAGAACCCAACAGAATAAATAGATGGTTCTTGTTCCCTAATAAATATTGTATTTCCCAAAGAAAAATGTTTCAAGATATGATCCAGGAACCTGGCGTATGAGAAATATTACTTTGCAAGGTTATCCCAAGGGACTTCTGTTTTGTGGATGGATTTCTGTGCGGGATCCTAATTGCTACTATTTGTCACATTTTCAGAATAAAATTTTAAGAAATGCTTTCAGCTTTTCAGTGAACGGTAGGTGAATAGTAATATAAATAATACAGGCTGCAGAGCATTTTCTATTGGAATTTCTTAATTATACTTGTGAGAAATACAAATTTATAAAAAAACTCACAACAACCTATTATCAAAATTGAAATAATACTTCCTCAGTGTTTGGGTGACTGTTAAATTATACTTTCTCAGTGTGCTACATAATCAATGTTCAGGCTTTCTCTTTTATCCAGTCAGATCAGGCCTGCACCACTTGTGATGCAATTCAGGTTTCCTCTAAGAGGCTCATGAATATCAGTGGGTCAGGAAAGAGCCAACCTCTACCTGAATTCTAGTGAAGTGATATAGCTCACAATAAAAATTTGAGTGGGAATTATCTTGTTCATCAGAGTTCATCTCAATATGTTCAAATAAAATGTTTTAATGCTCAGATACAGAAAGTTTCTAGTTGGAAAAAAGCTTCAAGATTAAATATTTAACCATTATTATATTGACATTTTTTACTAATTGAGAATTTTCTTTGGGTTGGCAAGTGATATTTTGGGGAATGAGAAAAGAAGATGCAATTTTCTTCACAAACCATAGGTTTTGATAATTTCCAAATAAGTGCAATGGAAAAATTATTCAGGATTCTCGAACTAGGCACATTTGCAGCATTTTTGGGAAACATAATCCTGAGATATTATAAAAGTTCTCTGTCTACTGATGGAGTTTATCCTAACAACTTGCAAAAGCAAATCATTATGAACTGGCAAAACTTAGTGGAATTTTATCTAACTTTCCTATGCACCTGCCATTTAACATAAATATTTTGGAAAACAATGTTTAATTGGAAATTATTTGGGATATGACAGAAGATAGAATATGCTGAACCAGTCATTGTAACTAGGTACAAATCTTGTAGCTTTTCAATCATTAAAATCTCTTAATTTTTATTATGACACTGTCAGAAAGAAGAAATATTCAAAGTCATTTAGTTTGTCTGTTCTCATTAAAAATGCCCACATCCCTGCTGATAAGTAACAACTATTCTAAAGATAGTAGGAGCTGCTGTGAATTACATTTCTTACAATTAAATTTAATGAGAAATTTATTAATTTTGTTTGCATTAATGCTGTTTGCATTTAATGCAGTTTTCATATCACCATGCATTCCAAAAAACAGGAAATCTGTTTTTTCTGAGAGCTGCTGGACATGTATTTTTCAGATGGGAAGTATTTAAGACTAGGCAGCCAGATTAGTTTTCCAGTTAAACAAGAGTACTTTAGCACAATGGAATTTCTGATACCTTAAGAGAAAAATAATATATTCAGTCACTGTGGAGTTTTAGGTGATTAGCTGAAAATACCCAGCAGAAATGAGGAAACAAAGAACTAGAGTGCTGAAAACTGATTCTTGGGGCCTCTGGAGCTCATAGAGAGCAAAATACTGTTCTGTGATTGAGGGAAATATTATGAATGCTGAATGCTGGTAAGCTCATGGGAGAATGTTGTAAGAGCCAGCAGATAGATTATTACTAGAAAAGTATGACTGTACAAAGGTGGTTGGATGCAGGAAAAAGCAGCTGCAATGCTCAAGTTTAAGGAATGCTCAAGTTTGAGCATTATGAAAGTGCTGAATAAAGCATCTATAAAGGTGATCTATAAAGGTGGGCAGCTACATGAGGTGGGCAGCAATGAGACACGTTGCAAGAGCCCATGTCATGTAGCTTTTGTTGATGGACACTGCAATCTGTGGTTGTATTCTTTTTTTAAAACCTATATCTCCTGCACTTTTTCTATGACTAAAACAGGGCACAGAAGTTCTCCTGCAATATGTGTACTCTTGTTTTTTTTACCAACATATGTTGCTTATGTATCTGGTTGCAAAATAGCATGTTGGGTTGACCTTAACCAACTACCAGATGCCCACCCATGCTTCATTCCCCCCACTCCCTCCCACAACTAAGACAAGGGGAGAAAATAAGATGAGTAAGGGTCAAAATAAAAAGAGGGGTCTCTTATAGTTTACCATTGGAGGCAAAACAATTTGGGAAAAAAAATTGCCAATTAAAACAGATTTGAATGGTGAATAATTAGGACAAACAGCCGTTTCCCACCTACCCTTCACTTGTTTCCCAGGCTCAAGTTAATTTCTTCATTCCCCCTCCTTACTCCCTCTACATTGTGCAGAGGGTGGGGAATGAGGCCTGTGGTCAGTCTGTAAAGTACAGTCAGTTGAGCTGTGATGCTCCTTCCACCCACAGTTTTTCAGTGCTCCAGCATGGCCCCTCCACGGGCTGCAGCTTCCTTCAGAGCCTGTCACCCTCTCTGGCATGGGATCCTCCATGGGCTGCAGCATGGATAGCTGATTCTACCTGGTACTCCGTGGTTTGCAGTGTGGATATCCACTCTGGGATGTTCCTCTCAACTGGCTGCTCCACTGGGGTGTCTCTAGGAGCTGCAGGGAAATCTCTGTTCTAGTACCTGGAGCATCTCCTCCCCAGGAATCCTTCCAGGGTCCATAGGTCCAACTGTTTCTCACACTTTTGCACTCACCACTCAACTGCATTTTGTCATTTTTAAATAGGTTTTCCCCAAGGTGCCCCACATATCCCACACATGGCTGAAGGGCTTCAGCTGTGTCTGGCAGTGGGTCCAACAGGAGCTGACAGGAATTAGCTGTCTCCCCCATGGAGAAACTCTGACTTCTCCTCATAGAGGCCAGGCCTGCAGTCCGACCCCCATTGCCAATACCTCAACATGCACACTCAAGAGAAGCAGGCAGTAAGTGACAGCTCTGGAGGAGGGTGTAACAAAGGAGAGGAATGAGGCCCATTGGCAATGGGAAAATGTGAGAATATTTCAGCTGGGCTTCAAGACTCCATTGGAAATGTGGTGCATTCAGGGAGTGAGAATGAGTGGCAAAATTAAGAACTATGGCTGGAAATCTCAGAAGCAACAACTGCCCACATTAAAAGGCTGGTAAATAAAAGAAAATTATAATGTCAGAAACACAAAGAAAGGGAAAATATAGATATTATTAAAATTCTTATATTCTTGTTATCTTCAAAGTCTTGTTTACTTATTTTTTTTGTGTTTCCAGCAGAACTTATAAATGCAGTGTGTTTCATATGCTAATTTGCTGGATTCAGAAAATTAAAACATAGCAACTCTGTTTTGAACACTATTAATCCCAAAGCACAATAGGAATCAGGGATTCCCGTGTATTTTTTTTAATCCCCAGCACATGTTTGTTGTAATAAACTGCTTTGCTGGCTTGTTTGTAATACATCTTGTGTTACATTCTGCACCCTGAGCAATCACTGAAGTAATTTAAATTCTGAGATAAGCTACTTTTCTCCCTTTTTAAGTGTAAGGTCTAAAGGTGACACTAAGTTCTGGGGATTCTGAGAGTTTGAGATCTCAGTGACTTCTCAGAGTTTACTAAAACTTTCTTCCATAATTTAGACTCCTTTCTTAAAAAAAAAAATCATTCTGTTTAAGCATAACAGTCTTTCCCCTAAGTGCTTAATCCAAGGCTCACTGAAATTAGAGGAAAGAGTTCTGAAGGCTGCATCAAGCTTGAAATGGAATTCTGTACCCTCTATTACTGACAAAAGCTCTGCACACATAGAATTACCCAACGGCAAACCCATAGTCTTTTTCTTTTGACACAATTTGGCTCTGTATCTTCTATTGCCTGCCTTTCCCTCCACTTTCTGAATTTGTTTTCTTCTCTGTCCCTTCTTTTTTCTTTCTTATGCTGCTTTTGTCAGATTTTGTTATATTGACTCAGTTTTCTGTTACCATATCTCCATGTGGACAGAAAACAACAAACTGTTGAAAAATAATTTTTACTTCCCAGAGCTTCAGCTGGTTCAGGAACAGGCAATAAGAATTTGCTTAATACCTCCATCTTAAGGACTTACACTTGTGAATAATAATGAAATTATTTAGAATGTATTTAATCACAAGCCAAGATTTATAGACTTGAAGACTTGAATGTCTAACCATAAGCTTCAAATCCCACATTTAATTACTCAAATGATCACTCATTCTCAAAAGTCTTCAGCATTCTGCACTTTTAAAATGCCACAATTTTTTAATGCAACTCTTAGGAACCTAGGTAGATTTAAGAACCCAATGTTAATCACCTGGGTTATATATAAGAACCCAGTGTTAATTACCTAGGTTTAACATGAGGGGATTTCTGCCAAATCTTTTCTTAAAAGAATAATTCCATTTATAGTTTCTAACTTACAGAAGTAATTAGCATGCACAAAAAGAACCTGGAAATTTTTATAAGCCAAAGTCTGACTGCAACTTTATTTTGTTTTCTCTTCTTTTTATTAAGTTCTCTATGTAGCACAGAATTTTAAAGCCCTACCAAATGAATATAGAAATAATTTTTTTTCTGTGATCCTTATAAAAACAAAAGGTGAGTTACCAAATTGTTCTGTATTCACAACCATGCAGTAGAAGTTCTCAGATACAGTGTCTTTTCAGCAGCAAAAAATGTACATACTAGTTGTCCTTCTGATAAAGTATTTTAATTGCATTATTAATTTTTTTCTTAATATCTTCCTTTAGTATTTCAACAAAGTAATATAAACTGCTATATTTTATAGTAAAAACTATAAAGTATATACCAGAGAGTACGATTTGATATTTTCATACTCTATACTTGTTTAAACAAGGTGCCTATCCATGTATTTTTCAATGTGTGAAACCAGATTGTGCTGGGGGTTGTGAATCCCACCAAGTAGACAATCACAATGAAGCTCACAGGTAAAATTACAGAAGAGAGACCTTTTAACAATTGAATTTACTGTGTCACCTTCACCCTTTGGAACCTGGAAGAATGGAAAGTACAGGTTGCAGACACCGTTCTGGCATATGGGATTTATTGATCTTAACAGGCAAACCAGAGTCAGCACATTCCTGTTCTAAACATCACAGCCTTTCAACCCTGATGTTAGAGGGATCTCATGATGATAAGAGTGTTACAAAGGTGTTCTAGTGTTTCATTTGAGTGAAGAGGTGCATTCAATAAGGGATGCTTGAATGTGCCGTCACATGGGGCAAGGAGTAGTCATGCCACCACCTTCTCTGTGTGCTCCCAGGGGCTTGTCATCTTCCTCAAACACCTGTTTTGAGGTTGGCATGGGTGTGGATGACCAGCCAGCCTCACCGGGGCAGTGACAGAGCCTGAGGTAGATATCCAGGTGGAGCTGGATTGGAATGGGCTGTAAGGTACCCTTCAATTGGGGCTGCTCTAGGTTCATACCATGTGAAGGCTGTGTCATGCCAGGGCATCTCCCTCCACAGCCCCAATCCAGCAACTTGGAATTCCAGCTAGGCCTCTTCCCAGCCCCCTCTCTATGCCTGTGTCAAGCACTGGTCCCAAACAGATAAACCCTGGTCCCCAGTTTTGGTGGGCTGACCCTGGAAGGCAGCCAAATTCCAAAGCTCCTGGGAAGTTTTCCATAATTTACCCATAGGGGTCAAATATAAAGCTGAGGACTGGGATATAGAAAGACCCTGTAGAAGGCTAGAGATCTGTAAAGTTACTGTCTTCAAATTAGTGTGACTTTTCTTTTTAAAAAAGGGATCTGGCTGCATGTGCAAATACTTCCTTGTTTTCAGTGAAAGAACTATATTTGTCTGTCACATTCATATTTTCTGGAAAAATCCCTTTGCTCAGAATTTTTCTCCTGGGAAGCTGAGAAGCCTCTGAGAAAAAGGAAAACAATAGTTATCTGATTTGCTTCTCCGGTGTTTTGCTCCTTTGGAATGTGTTTGGAGATTGTTTACCATCAGGTGATTGTTTCATTGGTTTCTGCTGTGAATTATTTTGACTTATTGGCCAATCTGGGTCAAGCTATGTTGGGGCTCTAGAAGGAGTCACAAGTTTTCATTATCATCTTTAAGTATCATTTCTGTATTCTTTAGTATAGTTTCATATAGCATTCTTTAATATAATATAGTATCATGAAATAATAAATTAGCCTTCTGAGAATATGGAGTAAGATTCATCATTTCTTCCTCCATCTGGGCACCCTGCAAATACAATATTTGTCAGATGAAGGCAGAAGCAGTAGAGGAACACTTGTCCTGCCCAACATGAGATGCTCTCAGTAGGTCTGTAGAGGTGCAGTTTAGCAGGACTAGTGCAACTCTTTAGATGAGTACTACTGGAAATGTGCAAACTACTAGCCAGTGTATTTTACTGCAGTGGTGATGAGGGAGGAGATACAGCCTTCCACTAAAAAAACAGGGATTAGAAAGGACACTCACTAGGTCCAGGCAATCATATTTCTTTAAGTATGTGGCTTTTTTAAAGCAAATCCTCATCTAAATGGACCCATCAATTCTTTAGCCACTGAAGAAAGCTAAAATTATTTGGAAGCAGAAGTCCATCATAATCATTCAAGAAAAAGGTTTTAAAAAAAATGTTGAATTTTGCATCAGCTGAACTGCTGAAATGCTGAAAAATTGTCCTCTAAACAATGAGAGATACTTTACTGCAGCCTGCAAAATCAATCTCCCTTTAACTTCTCCTCCTCACAGGAATTCCAGGTTTGACCTTAGAGAGATCCAGGAGAAAGGACCACAGCAGGTGACTTACTGATCTTCCACAGGATCTTCAAAATGACATTCCCTTACCTGTCAAAGCCTAGTTTCCTAGTTCAAAGCTAAGCACAGCCACAAACAGCTGATACAAAACACAAAGTCTAAAATATTGACCAGCAATGGAAAAACATCTTGAAGAGTGAAATTCAGGATTGTTGGGAGCACTCTTCCACAGCCAGCACACAACAAACTGAGGGTCTTCTGCACTTCAATAATTTCCTAAGATCATTTTCTGTTCCTGCATTTATCCACTGAACTTGATTTAAACTTTGCATTCTTTCTGCTCCATAAATTGTACATTTCTGCCGTAAATTCCTTGAAAGCAAATTCAGAGCTACTGCAAAAATTATGAGCAAGCATGGAAGCAATCTGTTGATGGACTCTGCTGTCTTAGGAATTTCAAAATAGTAATAAAAGGGTTATATTAAGGAAAAGAAAATAAAACATTGCTTTGAAAATAACAAAAATGACCATTTCATTCCACTTTAAAATGCTTATAGTATTGACCACAGAAAGCTCATTACTTAAGGAAAGCAGTAATCTTCAAGTTGTGATGTTCAAAACTGTATTCTTGTGAACAAGCTACATTCTTGGGGAGCTCAGCTGAGGTCCTTTCCTCTTTCAGAAAAAATGATCTGCTAGATTTCAAAGTTGGAATGGACCACTGTGATTCTCTTTTGTAAGAATCAGTCTGGAAAGCTAAATAAAGACTTCTATAACTATTAACATCAAAATAATCCTTTAACCTAGAGTTTCGCATTGAAATTTCACAGGACCTATGTATCCTTCAGAGATATAGGTGAATAGTGACATTTGTCAGCAAAATACTCTTGTATTTTCACTTGATGCAACCCCTTCTTATACTATACCATGTAGGCAGCATAACTATTCTGCAGATTATTATTTCATCATTAACCATGGTTAAAGCCACATGGGAAAAGATAATAGATTATTAATTTCAACAGAGGTGAATGATGACATGTTTTACACTCAAAAAGGCCTGTGAAATGTCCCTCTGAGTAGGCCAGCAAAGAAGAGAAGAATTTCTCCTTTATGTATTTTTTTAATCAGTTGCAAGATTATACTTTTTAAATAAGACCCATATTTCAGGTAGATGATGGATAAGTTTCTAGTCATAGATGCATAAATCACTATGTGATTTTTGGGTTTAAAAATGCACAGTATTCAAAGCTATTGTTTTAATCATGTAAGTGATAATTTGTATAGAGGTTATCTGAATGATCAGACACAGAAAAAAGAAATATTTAAACGTCAGCATGGAGTTTCTGTTCAGTTTAGGATAAGATAAGCAGTGATCAAATGGCCAAATTATGACTTTAGATGATTAAGCAGTTTCCAAGAGAACATTCCAGCAGTGACTTCCATATAAAAATGAACAAAACAAAGGTGTTTAAAGAGGGAAGGGATACTAAAGTGTCTAGTACATTTAAATTATTTTACTGTGCACACACGAATAAGTAACCATTTTTTTTTGAAGGTGATAATCTTTCTCAAGAACTGCTGACTTCAGAAAACTCTGGGAAAGTCAGCATATCTAAAAAGGCTGTAATAAAATAGGTATGAAAATTGAAAATTTTATCTTAATTTTTCTGTCTCTCAAAGGACATAATATAGAACTTCTGCAATCATTTTAATTTCTATCCTGCAGATTACATAGAGGCATACTTTAAAATGTGCATACTACTGCAAAATAAGATGGAATAATAGGCAAATGAAAACTGTAGCAAACCACTAACAGTGAATAATACCTGATATATTGTATCTAAATGGGAAAAAACCTGCATTCCAGCAATGGATTTAGAAGAGCACGTTAATCAGGAATAAATGTAATTGTACTAAGTCCAAACAACACAGGATTTCTGTGAATGCAGCTGAGGAGTGTTAATACTTTATAAAAACAAGTAAATAAATGTTCACTTTTTAATAAAATGCTCCACTCCTCTTAGCATTCAGCCTTGCTGAGGCAGTGTTCTCTGTATTGAGGAGAATTACTGATAGATCTCTTGCCCTAGCACAGCACCTCGGGGTCAGAAGTTGCATGTCCAGATGCTGATGGCTACTTTTAATCAGCATATAAGGATGACAGAGCTGTGCAGATCAGTAAATCCTGCCATTATCCAGTGAAGCTGCCTGGTAAAGTTCTCCCTTGCTCAAGAGCTGCAAGGGAGTGTGAGGATGCAGCAAATGCATCTAAAGTGCATTAACAAACAGATATCATTAATCATGAACAGCAGTGTTGTTAAAAACACCCGCCTTCATTTCTTTTCTAACATGAGAAATCATGAGCCTTTGAATCCCATTCTTCTTAATTATGCTGGGATTTATGGAAGAGAGCTATTATACTAGATTTCTCAAAACACTATTATTACTTTTTACACATTATTTTTCACCTGAGTTTTAGTGAGAACAGCAAGATTTCAGCCCAGTTCAGAAAGAGCAAGAATGTCATCATTTTTTCTAGTAGGAGCTCCTTTGTCTCATAATAAAACAGTATCAAATTATTACGTTTATGAATTTTGGTTGAGATCACAGGTATGATCAGGGGAAACTTATTTTTTTTCTCTTCTCATTAATATTTTATTTTGCACTAGAGAATCAAACAAAGTTTAATGTAAACATAGTTGATTCTTCTTGTTGCCATTTAGTTCCTTTCTTACTGGTCTCAATGGCAAAATTTAGTATTTCTGTACAGTTAAGTATTCAGCAGTGACCCAACAGAAACATCCATACTTTCTGACTCTGAAAAGCAAAAAGACTGCAAAGGTAGAGAACATAATGCACCTTTCAGGCTTGTTTTGACTTCTCAGCCACAATGATATGAAGGGTATTTATTATCTGTCTTAAGGAAACATATTTTTCTCTGAAGTAAAGCTCCATTGGTAAATGATGTTTGCTGTGGAACTATTCCCTTGTAAAGCTCTGGGACCCAAAAAGCCTCAAGTCACTTTGTTGCTTTTCTTTTTGTAAAAGCAGCTTTTAAGTAATGCAAAAGAAAGATAATAGCTATGCTGAAAATAGTTGGAGGCCACTGCTTTGAGGACCCTTTACTGCAGTTAATCTCTCAGATGGCTGCTATCACTCCCACTCTTTCTGAAACATTTCCTAATTGGCTCCATGAAAGTTCAGCTTCTTGCCCTTCAAAGAGCAGCAGTATGGCTGCTGTCAAAGAAGGAGCCACTTAACTCAGGGTATGATCTTAATAAAAATTCTGCCTTTCCAGAAGTGTTATTGCCCATGCCTTTTAATTTCCCTCATGACTTGTTTTTTTCCTCCTATGTTAACAAAAAGGACAGAAGAGCTTGGAGACCATGGAAGCCTTTCAAGAAATTCCTGTTTAAAATAGGCAGTCAGGCCCTGCTCTCATGTTCATTGAGGTGATGATTAAGGAAAAGGTGGGTCATTCCTCCCTGGGAATATTTTCATGAACTCAGTGCAAGAAGTAAAGAAGAGCTCTGAACAACTTTGCACCTCAGGCTGTGGTTTCAATATAGCTTCAAGTACCCCCAGGCTCAGTCTGGTTTCACCAGATATTAATTTTTTTTTAATTTCAGAAGGGATTATTATGATTGAAGGAAAAAACTTATGTTATTCAACTTCCACAAAACAACTTCACTCAGTTGACCTGGCGTACTCTGTTTTGATTTTTCATGATAGTATAAGGCAAAAAATGTCTTATCCAATGTAATTTCTCCCAAAGTATGTGCAAATGTTGATTTTTTTGTTGTTAAAAAAACTCTAGGGAAGATAAGGAGAAGAAGAAAAAGTACTTCGACATTAGTTTTTTTTATTTAATTATTACTTATGTGGTTAATTGCAAAGCATTTACTTATTATCCAAGGATGGGAGAAGACGGATTCTACTTCTCAGATGAGTATTCCTTCAGAAACTGAAATACTAAAACAGATTCTGACTCAGTGAACCTCTTGACAAGAGGTCAGAAGATTTGCCTTGCTTCCAATGACCATGTAACTCTTTAAAATAAAAGGCAGAACATTATGCAAGGGATTGAGATCAGCCCAGGGACTCCTGTGCAGGGCAGCCTAACTTTCAATCTTGAGTTGCACATGATTCAGAGGCAGATCAAACAGATCTGCCATGCAGGAAGGGAAGACTGGGCAGCCCATAAAACAGTGATTTGGACATGCTTCTCTGAGATGGCTCTTGTGTCAGGCTCAGAGATGTCAGTGAAGTACCCAGCTAACTGGGCTATGGGGCAGAAAATTATTGGTGTCTCTGTAATTTGTAATCTTAGTTATTGGTACTTCCTGTAAGAAGTGCATGAAAGGTCCCAAAAAGTTTGTTCTGAAGTCTCAGGCTTCAGAGGAGCTGAAGGAGGGTACCAGGGGAGGTTTAGGTCAGAAATTAGGAAGAATTTCTTCACAGAAGGGGTGATTGGGCATTGGAATAGGCTGCCCAGGAAGGTGATGGAGTCACTATCCCTGAAGGTGTTGAAGAAAAGTCTGGACATGGCCATTAGAGCCATGGTCTAGTTGACAAGGTGGTGTTTGGTCATGGATTGGACTCAATGGTCTCTTTTGCAATCTAAATGATTTTGTGATTCTGTTCTACTCCAAACAGATTTTTTTTTTTCTGGATACTTCTTTTCGGCAAAAAAATAAAAGAAGTCAGATTTTGTTTATTTGAACTGAGTTCCATTCTTCCCTCCAGCTTATCATTTGGCTGCTGGACAAGAGAGATTTTGGCCTGTTCTCAAAAGGAATTACTAAGATGTTGTAGCCTCAGTCCTGAAAGTCCTGCTGTCCTGGAGGCTGAACTCAGATTGGATTCAAGGCTATAACACTGAGTAAAGACTGACAGTAATTTGACATTTTATGTTGCTGAAAAAATACAAAAAGAACAGGGTTTTTGAGTTGCCCAGTTGGTATCGCTGTGATTAGAGTGAGTAAAAAATACTACTTTATGGAATATGTGAAATTAATATGTCTGCACTAACTCTTCTCAAAAGTAACAGATGAAACTTTTTGGAAAATGTAAAATAAACATAAAAGGAGTGTGGACTTCGATTTGTTTTCAAATAATAGGCCTACAATTCATACTAATATTTTTGCATTTTCTTTTTAGAATAATAGAAGATGCTGACTTGGAAAGCATCCATCAGGATCATTTAGTCCAATTCCTGGCCTGACCAGGACACCTCAAGAATCACATCATGAACCTGAAAGTATTGTCCATGTTTGTTTACTAGGAAAAAAGACCTGGATACCCTATAAAATTCCTTAAGCTGAAATAAAAAATCTCTCTCAAGGCAGAAATAGAGAAAAAGTAGCTTTTTCTATCAAAATTTCTTGCACTAAATTAACTCCAGAAAGATCCTTTTTAAAAAGAAGATAAGGAACTGAGCAAATGAGACATTTGTATTGGCTGTGTAATGGCTATACATATATTAGGCAAATCCTGACAGAGCAAAAATTTGTCTCTGATTTCTTCCTCTTCTTTTATTATTCGTGGTCTTGTTTTGCACCTGTTCAGCACTTGTCCTTACAGATGCATTTAGCTATCATTTAGACACTTGCAGGGGCAAAACGAGAACAGATGCATCACAAGTACAAAATATATGCTAAAAGGACACATTGTAATGAGAAATCAGAGCTCAATGGGAAGAAAAATAAAACATGGCAGGATATAGAGAATGCAGACCTAAAATTAGCATAGGATAGATACATTGAAAAGACAAAATTCAGCAGATAAGGGCTCCTGGTTTATTGTCTAAAATATGCCTATCTGCATTCTCAGGGAACAACATCAATCTGTCTTGATTTCTGAATAAATTGAGCTCTCAAGCAAAATCCCTGTAAAAGAAGGCAGCTCTATTTTTATCACTGTGACCTTTGTAGAAGGACTTTAGGGAAGAAGGAAACAAACTCATCTGAATTCCTTCTACCTAAAGTCCAATTCTGCTTTCCTATCTGGAAAAAAGTTTTTGCCATTGTTTTCTGCTATCCAGCACTAAGTGTCTTTGAAAATTCACATATCACAACAGGTTTCCTTACAGGTTTCATCTTGTCTTCTCTACTAGTGGTCTTTAAGTAGTGTTAAAACCTTATGTAAGGATCTGGATTTCAAATTAATTGATTTTCATCAGTAGCTTTAGTTAGTTTTGGACAAAGATCTGAATTTAAGGAAATGACCTTATGAATGCATAGGAAATCACACAAATCCATAGTTTTTTATTAGCTATATTAAATGTATTAATTGTCACAATTAAATTTTTTGCAATTTTTTTTATTTCCCAGGATGAACAAACCCTGATTTAATTAGGAACTTCACTGGGATTGATAATACCTGGTTTGAAACAGAATGAATATGTATTCAGGGAACATATTCCAGAATGAGAGAGTGGGAGGCATGGATAAAGGATTTTTATACTGTGTTATGTAGGGCAAGTTTTCACATTTTTGAAAGCACTAGGATTGTTAGATAACTGGCAGAACCGATCAGAATTTTTAGCTTTGGTCTTTAAGGGTGTGATACCAGGAGACTAGTAAAAGGCAGATATAATGCTTATTCTTAAGAAATTAAAACATAATGAATTGTAGATGAATCAGCTTAACTTCACCTTCTGGGAAAATCCCAAATCATTAGATCTGTTCATAAGAATTTGGAAAATAGTAGAGAAACGGCACAGTGGTCAGAATATAGCTGTGGGTACCAAGTCATGTCAAATCAGTCTATTACCTATGAAAAGTTAGCAGGGGCATTCCACAGAGCAGAAGGAGGTTTCAATCGTATACAGGTTGGCTGTATTTAGGTTTCTTATACTGTCTCAAGTAATAATTTCCAAAACATACTTAAAAAGCATGCCTTTCAGGGTCCTTTGCTGAAGGTGCAAATACCCCTAAATAATTATACTGAAGTGTGGGGATCAATGATCCAGAATGGATCCAAAATGGGAGGATATATCAAGTGGGGCTTCATGGAAATCTGTTGTGAGTATGAAGTTATTGATATTTTTATTAGGAGTTACATAATACTGAGAAAGTGTGTTTCATTTCCATGTGGTGCAAACTTCATAGACCAGGTAAAAAATTTGAAAGAATCTTGCCAAAAACAGAGAAGTTGTCTGGAAATACAGAATAAAATTCAACAATATACACTTCTAAAATACATGCTCGGATAGAAGGAATTGCATGTATTGCAGGACACAAAACATATTCAGGAGCCTCTCTTCAGAAATGTGGTTATTTCCCAAATTTCAGCACAAAGTAACAATATCAGGTGTTCACTGTAAAAAAACCACATTGATTTTTATTGTTGTTTTGTAATGTATTAATGATTGATAATCTTTAAATAAGCAGGAATTTAGTCCTATATACTTGGAAAGTCACCCTTCTCCTTTACTCAGCTCTGGTTAAGGCAGGAGCTAAACTGACCAGAGATTAGAAAATGGGTCCTGTGGGAAGAGAGTGAAATAAAAGAGATAGAAAAGAGAGAGAGAAGCAGTGTGATTCAGGTTCACATGACCTGAGGTCTTGCTTTACATAGCATGTCTGGCTAACTTTGATTCTGCTGTAGAAGGATGTTTGAAAGTAATTCAGTTAAGACCATGAAAAACAAGAGATGTGGCTGTAAAGAAGTGAAGTTGCTGAGATGGTAGTGAAGAACTAGTAATTGCAGGACTCAAAGTGAAACTAATGACATAGAGCTATGAAAAAGGTAGATAATTAGGAGGCAGCAATCCAGGCTGCTCCAAGAAGCAGTGAATGTTAACATTTTCTGTACTGACTGATAACTGCCTAGCTGACACAGATCCATCTGGTGTGGCAAGAATATCAGTGCTTAACTTGGTAACTGCCCATGTCAACCTATAAACACTTTTTTCTAGCTTATTCCATGAAGTATATCCTGCTTGCAGATTCCTCCTGGGCATAGTAAGAGGTGCTCAAGAAAAAGCTGCCCATTATGTGGAGGCTTGCAGCAGGAACACCATAATACCAAAGAGTTGATGCAAAAAAAGAAGGGGCAAATCTCTTCTAAAATAATGAAGCTGCTGGCATGGCTAAAGCTCCTTGATTACTAAAGGCTGAGGCAGAAAATCTTAGACAGATATTTAAAAAGGATATCACAGCTACAGCTGATTTTCTCTTGGAGCAGAGGGGATGTGAGGTTGACTTTTCATTTGGAGTTTCAGGAAGCTTCTTAAGCAAATAGAAAGATGGTCAGAGATCTGACTTAATGTGGTGTTGGGAATACTGCATCAGGAGCAATGTCAATGATTGTGCAGTTTTCCAAGGCCAATTTGAATCCAAGGATTCTGACAGTTTAATGTTCAGCTCATCTCTAGAGAAGGAGGTGGAGAGTAAGAACATTAACTGTGACTGGATTGTAACACCATACTCTGCCTTCACTCACTACTAAGGTTTACTTTGGAGAGAGACAGAACAAACAGAAGTACCAGAAACGAGTCATGATGAGGAAGCAAGAAATTTTGTGGGGGATAACTCAATCAGGCTCTCCAGTTACTTTGTGTGGAACATACAAAACTTTGACTGCTGGTGATTAGGTGCCTGCTGTGCTCAAACTGGCTTTGGCTAGGGCTAGCTCAGGTACACAGTGCAGCAGCGCGCAGTAACCAGATATTACGTTGTACCAGCATAATTTAGTGAATTCAATGAAACCCCATTCTGTGGAAGCTGAAAAGTCTTATTATTTTAAAAATTGTATCAATAATTATAAAAGAGTCTCCTATCAAAAGATCTTGGCAGGGAAAAATAACTGGCAAACACCTCAAGGTATGTATGTGTGTGTGTGTGCGACAATCAGCCTGCTGTTAGTTCAGAAGAACAGTGCCAGCTAAACATCTGCTTAAAAAATAAAATTCCTGACATCAATTGCTTAATTGCATCAGTATTGCTTAATTTTATTTTTTTTAAAAAATGGTAATTAGGTTTCACTCCTACAAGCAGCAGGATAATTGAGTCCCAAAGGTCTGGAATAAGGTTAAACAATTATACTGTATTTGCAAATGAACCTATCCTGATTGACACTTGAGAGGATAAAAGGTTTATTTGAAGTTGTTAGGATTTTAACCCATGATTTTGGGAAGTCCATATATATCAGACTTAGTGCCAACTTAAAGACATTTCTCTGGATACCTCCAGACTTTGGATGGAATTTGAGCAAAGTTGTCTGAGTGTAAAAAGAGTGCACTGAGCAATCCCTCTGACTTCTTGAGTCAATATTAGGATTTATTATTAGTTGGTAAAATATTGATTATTGGATCAATATATCTTGAAATTCAGCTCAACAAAACACAACATCTATTTATCACAGCAATTTTAGAGACAAGTAAACTGAAACAAAGGTAGATTTATGAAGCCATCAAAGGTCACACAAGTGAGTTAGCAGCAAAACAAGGAATAGGTCTTCTGAAGGCCAGCTTCCAATCCAACATCTGCACAGCTGGCCTTAAAATCAGTACTACAGAGAAACAAAGCAGCCTGATAAGACAGGAAATTGATGGTAAATAATACAAGGCATAATTTTATGGAAGTAATTTTGTTTCTTCTGTGTGGCAAAGTCCAGGATAAATGCAATTCAGAATGATTTCTGGTTCAGCTATGCAGAAGAGTGGTCCCAGACAGCATTCTATGCCATTATAAACACTGAGTTTATATAATGTGAAGTGATGAGGCTGGTGAAAAAAAAAGCCCATGGAATTTAATCATATCACAACTGCTGACCCAATTCAGTATAGACATTAAATTTAATGGCACTCTTTCTTCACTGCATTGGCTTGATTCAAAATGGTAACTAAAATTTTTTTTTCTAGTAGATAATGTGAGTTACTATGTTAAAATAGGCTCTCTGTAGTTGAAAAATACAGAACTGTAAGCAAGATATGGCAGTGGATAACCTAACACTTGTATATAAACCTGTTACAATTCTGTATTTGCATGGTAGAAGTACAGGACACAGACTATTTTCTTTTCATTGATTTTGATACCCTAGAATTCCTAGAACTGAAGAAGATACCTTGGATCACAACCCTAACCGGACTGGAGGCTGGCCTCAGATCTACTCATAATAAAGGGAGAAAAATTAGAATCTCTTGAAAATATGAATAAGAATTTAATTATTCACAGATAGTTATTTAATTTCTGTGTTTCATAACAAGGAAATCTAGAACCTTTTAATTTTTAATTAAGTTCTAATGTAGGAGACAAAAATTTAAAAAATTAACCAACTTTCCTGGTAACTGTTGCAGAGTAAATAGCAATAATATGAATACAAGATCTTCACCAAATCAGAAAAGATCTCCTGTTTGAATGAACCCCTAATAATCAAATCCAGACCCCTGCCCCCCACAGGACTATCTAAAAGTAAAGGGCGCTGAATCTTAAACAGGATTAGAGGAATTCTTTCATACCTCAGAGAAATTAATTGCCCACAACAATGAGGTCAAAATATCATGTGCTCCTACAAAGAATACAATAGGATTTGTTTCATTATTCATCTGTTCATAAATTTTTCCCCCAAAAGTCAGCCACCCGAATTGCGTGTTCTTCACATGAATGAGGATAAGAAACTTCCCATGTTGAGTTGAAACAAAAAGTGCTCAACTACAGAGTGATCAAAACAACTTATCGGCAACCAAACATCCTCTGCATATAGCCACATAATCCCCTCCACTTTGTTGCACAAATGTTGTCTGAAAAATAAATCTGCTGTTTGAGGTAGTTCAGTAACATTTTTTTTAAATGGAGTCTACTAGTCTAAAAGGAGCAGAAAGTATACACAGATTAACTCTTGAAGTACAACAACCAACATCAGAAAAATTCTTTGGAAAGTTGTTGATCTAGTTATCAGGAGTGTTGTTAGGGTTCTTTACTAAACAGGAAGATGAAAAGGTATTTAGTGTACATATCACACAGAATGAATAGTGAAAGTAATATATAGATTTAAATATAGTGTCTGCAATGCCTTTCTTTCAAGTTTATGTGAGAAAAAGCCTCATTCTACCAAAATATTCTTGGAGTTACATATTTTTTAAGCCATTTCAGATGAAAGTGTATACTTGTTGTGTGTCCAGTGAAACTGAGTTAATTGTCACTGACACAGCAGTGAGGATGCAGGATTTCCATGATGCCTTCAAAGGGACAGTGTTGATTGACAAGTCCACATCTCCACTCCCCTGACACTACATATGCATACATGTATGCACACACCAATTATTTGGACTTGGTTCCTAACAAAGGTAGATGAATCCAAAGCCTTATGTTTAAATTTTCAGCACAGTATCCATTCTTTGAATAGACAAATTCAACTGCATAAAATCCTAAAAATAGCCAGGAGCTGGCTGGGGTAAAGTAAAACCCTATGTTTTTCCACCTCGTAGTGCTGTTTAACAGGCCTGAGAGCAGCTACTTCAATGGATAGACAATTGATGGGAGCTGTAATTCTTAGTTCTGGCAGGAGCAGTTAGTCTTGCTTGTAGTTAATTAGTCCATCTGAGGAAGGTGTGATAACCTGCTGATACAAATCAGTGGCCTCAGAGCTTGTTCTAGAGGCTTTAACCATAGTTCCCCGGTACCTGAATTTAATCACATATGGTGTGGTCAACTGCACACTGTACTCCTCCTGCAGGGCTGATGCAGATATCTATAGGAATTTTCTGTTCAGGCCAGGGAAATGCTGTGTTCAAACTGCAGGAAGTTCCCCATGACTTATTTCAGGAATTGATAGTCCTGTATCTAAAAGGTGGGTGAACAAGTGTTAAGCAAAAGGGATTTCAAGTGTAACAGGTTTAAATTGGAATGTCTGCCTTCTTGACTCAGGAATATTACTGGAAAAGCTGATGCTCTGCCTTGTGGGTATATGCTTCAGAAGGGTCATGGACTGAAAAATAGGATGGCTGTTGTGTTATTGCATTGCTTCACTGTGGTGGTTACAGCTTATTTTCAGTAGGCATTGATCAGTGCTTTGTTATTTCCCATTAGCAATCTCTCTGTGCTGCTTTTTCCTTAAAAAAAGGGAACACATAGGCACAAATATCATAGTGAGAAATGGGACTGTAAGAGGAGCAAAAACCAGTTATGCTGGCTTTGTTTACTTTCTTTAGTCTCTAGGAATAGGTAAAGCTTTCCTAGGCACCAAATAACTTGACTGCCTAAGTTCTGGGTTCAGTTTGGCTTAAACCCTTGCTTGATATTGACCCCCAGGAAAGATGATATTCCTAAGAGCCAATTTTGCAGCACTTCAGTGTTGAGATTCAGGCTGTGAATGAGTCATCCAGGATCCTCTCTGTTGCACAGTCTCTTCAGACCTTGAGAGGGGTCAAGCACAAATTTGTGAGACAAGCCTGGAAGATATTCCCAAGCCCTACAGATCCTCAGCAGTGAGTTTTCTCTTACTTCCTTTTACTTGTGTTCCTATCTCCTTTAAAAAGAAAAACAAACAAAACAAAAATAAAAAATATCACAGTGGGTAAACTTTTTTTGCTTCCAAGGATGAGCTAGTAAGGTGAGGAAACTTCATAAAAAAAACCAAAGTCTTTAGTGAAAACTCCAAATTTATGAGCAAAAATTCAAATCCCTCAGATTATATTTATCTCTAAAGAACTACGCCAGGCTTGAAATTACTCCTGTCTTTCCTTGACCTTGGCAGGTTTCCAGAAAAAAAAGCTACACAATCTGGAGAGCTCTGATGAACGTTATGTAGGAATAATTCAGGGGCTCTATTTAAGGAACATATTCTGCATCCACTTATTTCTAACAGATGCAAGGATAAAAAGTATAACTCTTAAAGAGAAAGAATAACAGAGAAAGGATGACAGTTGGGAACGTATTGAAACTTTCAGGAAAAAAAAAAAGCATTGTATTAAATTCCAGCAGGTGATTTTTGTTTTTTCTTTTTTAGAGAAAACACTGATAAAAGTAAAAGTAAATAGTGATTTATTATTTTCAACGATGACTTCTTTCTGATTGGGAAATGAGTTCTCTCTCACAGAAGAAAGATTCTAGTCTCGACACATGTATATAAATCAACAGAAATTGTTAACCAGGAAATAGCAGTGCCAGGTTTACACCACCATATATAGAACTGGATCTGTTCTATTTTCCTCCTTGTGTAGAACAGCTAAGGAATTTTGATTCTTTTTAATATTTTTCCATTAATTAGTGTTGGAGAAGGGTAGTTGCAGCCATTACCAGATTAGAACAAGGATAGCATGGACAAAAGTGACTGGAGACCTGACACACAGCAGATTCCAGTACCTGAAGAATGCCTACAAGAAGGCTGGAGAGGGACTTTATACAGGCCTGTAGTGACAGACAAGGGTTAATGGCTTTAAACTGAATTAGGGTCACTTTAAATTAAAGGAATAATTAAAATTAGGAAGAAATTATTCACTGTGAGGGTGGTGAGACACTGGAACAGCTTATTCAAAGAAGCTGTGGATGCCCAACCAAGGCCAAGTTGTGGGGGGTGCTTTGAGTAGCCTGGTCAACTGGAACATTGGCAGTGGGGTTGGAACTAGATGATCTTTATCATAGTCCCCTTCCAACCCAACCATTCTATGATTCTATGATGTCAACATCCATGAAGAGCCTGAGTATAAAAGACTACTCAGAAAGATTGTGGGCAACCATCTGCCTTCTGATGTATGTGTGAAGGCATCCTGAAGTAAAGGTGCAACCTATAGAGATAGAAATCTTAAACGCAGTGGAAAAAATAGCCTTGGATTTTCCACCCCAGTTTTCTCCCCTCTTGATTGTATGATTACAATCTCTCACGTTTCCATGAAAGCAGCAATGCCCACAGGAAGCTGTTCAGTCTCCAGACAGCTGCACAAGAGATGCTATAGGGTTCAGATTAGAAGGCAAGAGAAATTTTGCAAATCGGTGTCAAAAATCACCAAGCAAAGCACCTACCTGTGCTTGAGAGCATCTGTGACCCATTCACTGCTCCAGAAGCAAGGGAGGCAACAGAGCCCAGCAGAGCCAGCAAGGAATGTAACACTTTTAGATGCCAGTTAATGCAGCTGCCTTTATTCTGAGACACAAAGATTTTGTAGCTGAAGGCACAGTAAAACCCATTTAGCAGTATCACTTCTGTCTGCCACCTAATCTGAATCACCACAGCCATCAGTGGCTCTGTGCTGTAACTGGTACTTAATGGGCTGGAAACATTGAGGGACGACTGGTTTCTTCAAGTTCATGCAGAACACAAAACACACTTTTGTCTTAGTACTGGTTCCCACCCTCTGCATTCCTGGAGAACAAGGGCAAGCCTTACTAAATATATTATTTGTATAGCATATTTATTTTCTGAATATCTTCTATGGCAAATACTAATTCAGTTACACATTACCTATTATGTACTCTATTTTGGAGACATGCATTTGAATGTGCACATGTGAATGACTAGTTTTCAAACCTGAGATATTCAAACAGTGACACCATCACGAAGAGACAGTTGTTCACTAGACCAGTTATACAGTTTTATATAGACCAGTTATACAGCTTTATACAGTTACCTGAGGTTTTTTTCTTTTCTGTTGCAGCAATATAAATATATGCCTCAGAGCAATAAGTTCAGAATGTACGCAGAGTTTTATTGTACAAATTTTGTTTCTCAAATTCATCATATATACCATGGTTAAATTTTGAGGCTAAGAAGATTTTGTGCCTGACTGGGTTAAAGTTGGCCTATTAGTGTGATGGATATCATGCTCTAAGGTTAGTGTCTGGAAAGAATTCATGTAAGTGTAGGCAGTGCCCAAGGGTGACAGTTCAAAATTTCTTAGCAAAGCAGCAAATTCTTCTTCACAAAGTGTGCTTTTTAGCCTGAGTCACCTTGTCAAGCAGGTGACAGCAGATGAAAATTCACTGGTGTCCAGCTCCTTGTCCAATAAAGTCACTGCCTTTCTTTGCTGTTTCAGAGTTCAAAAAAAAAAAAAAAAAAAAAGGCTCTGTCTATTTTGTAAACCTCTGCAGTCCTACACGGTCAATAGTAGTAACACCCTGCTCTTTGAACATCATTGAGATTCTGCCGTATCTGCTTGTTCTCCAAGGATCCAGGGAGAACACTGGAGGGAAGAAGAGCTGTTATTAACATACACTCATGGTGAGGGGGAATTAAATATAAATCAGAAGGTATTTAACCATGGTGGGAAAACTGCAAAATTTTGAAAGTGTAGGAACAGAAGAAACCTAATTGGAGAGGTGGAACTATAGCTAACATATTTTATTGACCTTTCAGTTCAAATTTTTCAGTTGAGGAGAATGACACATTTCAGAAAAATGATGCATTCCTTTTAATACAAAGTCTTAAGTAACCTTGTGAAAGAGAGTGACTGGTTTTTCACACAGCCAGAACCTGTATGTTCTATAACATCAAGTTCAAATTGAAAAGTAGTTGGACAAGTATTTGCTATATATGGTCAGAAAGTATTTGACTTTGCCTGCATTTTCTTAACTTGGTCTTCATTTTTTAGACCCCCCCCCAATTTCAGCAGCAAAACACTTTATTTTTTTAAAATCAGATATGACATTTTTTGCAGAGGACACAAAACCATGATAATTTAAAGAAAAATATTGTACAGAACTGCACAGGAAAGGGGTGATTCCATATCTTTCATATATTTTTGAGACAAAAATTCACAATAATTGAAGGTGTTCTTTTTCCAAGGTGCCAGTCTAAGATGAGACGGTCCTTTGTCAAGGATATTGTCAAGAACAAAATTGTGAACAAATACCTGCTTGTTTATTGAACACAGACATATCATTTTTGGAAATACATTATGATTTGTAATGGAATATGTGGGATAAATTCCTTCAAAAGTTTCAGAAGGACAACTTTATTCATCTGGATAAAAATTCAACGTTGTATGCCAGAATATTAAGAGATCATTCCATGAAAATGCAGTAGGAATGGGATATTTCAACTTTTTCTTTCCAAGAGATTTTTTCTGCCAAATAAATCCAAAGCTCATTTCAACTGTGAGAGTTACAAACTTATACTGGAAAGTTAAAGTATTAGAAGGTGGATTTGCCAGATAATCAAAAGCAGTTCTTTATGGTTTACACAAAATCAATAAAAGATACTTTAAAAAGCAGTCAGCAGTTTTAGTTTCAGTAACTTGCCTTACATTACTGCATACTTATATATTGACTGCACCATGTAGCCTGAATCATTCAGATGCTTAAATGAGCATTTGCCATGGGCAGTGTGGAGAAGCCATGTCCTGCAGATTCCACTGCCATGGTGATCTTTGAAAGCCATGGTAAAACTGAATCAGAAAGATCCCCTTCTCATTGCCTCATAGATAAATTATCCCCACTTCTTTGGCTGAGGCACATGAAAATTTGCCCTCCCTATCTGTTTCTATAGTTATAAAGTATTTGTAAAAAGTAATCACATGTAAAATAAAAATGTATTGTTCTGTAAAGGTCATGTACAAACCTGAATGCCCTGGTTTACAGCTGTAAGCAGAGTATGAAAAAGACTTGGAGAATGAGTCTCTCACTTCTGTGGGAAAATGGTAGCCTAAAACTCTTTGTGGGAACTCTCTTCCTTCACAGTAAAACTCTGGGCCCCTGAAGTATGACCGTGTAATAATAGGTAAAAAGCCTATTCAGTTCTCTGCCTTCATGTAATCTCTCAGTTGCACTCTTGCCAGAGATAGTTCAACTGAAATAAACCTATGAAAAAAGAACAGTTTGCTTCCATCTTCTCCTTTACAGCACAAGCTTTGGACCCATTTGCAGCATGGAGCACTAGGAGGCAGCAAAAAATCAGTGTAAAGTTAACAGCTACACTCATGTCACAATAAATGTCCCTGTATCTCCTTGGAGCTGACCCAGGATGAGGAACAGTTAAAGATGGCAGGATTGTTTTGTATATTTGGGGAAGGGGTTTTAGTAGCCTGAATAATTCTTCAATCCATTACAGGTATTACTGAAATCTCCTCTCACTCCAAGGGTTTAGGAAGTAAATATTTATCTCTGTTGTTTCCATTAATTTACTTTGCATTTGACTGAACTTTGAATATTGCCAATTTCACAGCATGTGACTACCCAGTGGTGGGAACAGAGAGCAGAGATAATGGTGATTCCAATTGTCACGGTTCTTTTCCTTGCATGCTCCGGGATGATGAAGTTGCTTTTTGCCCCTCGTGGGCCAGTACATTAAAGAACCATTGGGATTTGCACTGCTGGCTTCTGCAGTTGCATTGGCAGCTCTCCTCAGGCCTCTCCAATGGGAATATCTGTCCCTGTCTCATGTTTCATACAATAGCAACAGCAGGTAACAAAGATAGTTGAGAAAGTAGAGATAGTAGAGATAATAGAAAGTAGAGAAGATGGAAAAAATCCCTGACTTTCCTAGTAAGACGCCTAACATCAGCTCTGCCTCTCTGGCTTTTCTTCTTTGAGATGCTTAATCACCATTTTATTCCAACCCAGCAAAGCATTTTGCACACAGACTTATCTCTGGATGCATGATTCAGAGGAAATCAGACTACTTGTATAAGGACACAGTTGTAGAAAACAGCCTAGAGATATCTTTGTGTCAGACCAAAGGCAGGCTTCTCAAACAGCCAAATCCTGTTTCAGATTCTCAAAGCCTTGTAAATGGTCACAATAGGAACTGCTCAAATGTCATTTACCGCAAGTAAAAGTGCTGCTGTCTCAGAAGAAAACAGGAAACAGGAGATTTACTACATGAATTAAAAGTAGTAACAAATAACATCATATTCTTGGGATACTGCAAGGGCAATGAAGGAGAATGAGTCACTTCCTATTTGCATCAATTATTGGAAGCAAAGAGACTAATTTTATCTTTTTGGGTTTTAGAGTCTGCACTGTGATATCTGTCATGTGAAAAATCCAAACCTGCCTACATGCAAAAGTTAAGGTAGATATTGCTGGAAGTTTTGGAAGGATCTTGAGTGAAAATACAAAAAATCTTGGCAAGTTCTGTATGTGCTTCATCTGGAATCACTTGGAGGACAGGACCAATTGCTTTGCATTCACAGAATCACAGAATGAACTAGGCTGGAAAGGACCTTTGAGATCATCAAATTCAACCTATGACCTAACACCTCCTCATCAACTAAACCATGGCACTAAGTTCCATGTCCAGTCTTTTTTTAAACATGTCTAGGGACAGTGACTCCACGACCTCCCTGTGCAGATGATTTCAGTGCCTAATCAATTCTTTCAGTGAAAAATTTCTTTCTAACATCTAACCTTCCCCTGATGCACCTTAAGACTGTGGTCTCTCATTCTGTCAGTTGCTTCCTGGAGAAAGAGACGAAGCCCCTCCTGTCAACAACCACCTTTCAGGGAGTTGTAGAGAGTGACAAGGTCTCTCCTGAGTCTCCTTTTCTCCAGGCTAAACACCTCCAGCTCCCTCAGTCATTCCTCACAGGGCTTGTGTTCCAAGCTCCTGACCAGCCTTGTTGCCTCCTCTGGATGTGCTCGGGTGTCTCAGCATCCTTCCCAAACTGAGGGGCCAGAACTGGACACAGCACTCAAGGTGTGGCCTCACCAGTGCCCAGTACAGGGGAAGGATGATCTCCCTGCTCCTGCTGACCACACCATTCCTGATACAGGCCAGGATTTCCTTGGCCTTCTTGGCCACCAGGGCACACTGCTGGCTCATGTTCAGTCTGTTTTCCACCAGTACCCTGAGTCCTTTTCTGCCTGAGCACTGTCCAGCCACATCATCCCCAGCCTATAGCATTGCAGGTGGTTATTGTGGCCAAAATGCAGGAGACAGCACTTGGATTTATTAAACTTCATCCTATTGGGTTCTGCCCAATCATCCAACCATTCCAGGTCTATTTGTAGAGCCCCTTGTACCCTCCAACAGATTGACATACCCTCCCAGCTTCGTGTCATCTGCAAATTCACTGATGGTGGACTTGTTCCCCTCACCCAGATAGATCAGTTAAGATATTAAACAGGACTGGTCCCAGCACAGACCCCTGAGGAACACCACTGGTGACTGGCCGCAGCTGGATGCAGCACTGTTCACCACCACTCTCTGGGCCTGGCCATCCAGCCAGTTCTTAACCCAGCAATAAGTGCTCCTGTCCAAGCTGTGGGATGCCAGCTTTTCCAGGAGTGTGCTGTGGGAGACAGTGTTTGCTTTGCTGAAGTCCAGGTAGGCAGCATCAACATCCTCTCCTGCATCCACCATATTCCTGGTACAAGCCCCCTGGTCCAAGTCCCCCTAACATCCCCCGAATACATCCGAAGCTGTATTAACCAAGAAGGAATTAAATTACTTGATTCAAACCCCAGAATACTGAGCACAACGAAATTGCAAAAACAGCTGCTGTCTTTCTCCACAGACATGCAGTGCCTGACTCCAGTGGAGCTGTTAGTGAGAGACAGCGGGGCTCAGACACATCACCACATCTTAGAGTGTGGTAGATTGAGGCAGCTCCATTGAGGTCAGGCGCTGCACAGCTGCAAGGTGACACAACAGTTTCCTGCCACCTGCATGATTAAGAGAGGCCCACCCTGTGGGTGCTGAAGTCCTACTCTAACACTGCTCTCAGCAGAGGCGCTGGCAAGTGTGGAAGGCATGGAGTTTATGGAAAAGGAATACATAACTGCTAATTACTGTCTTACTGACTGTCTCAGGGTGCTATAGCGGTGCAGAAATTTAGGCAAGACAGTCAAACTCCCCAAAGTTTGCTTCATCCACAATAGGAATGGCTAATACAGAGATTGATTTTACTACCCATTAATTAGAGCTTCTAGTGGTTTTAAAGGGAAAATAAACATACACTTTTGTAAAATTATGTTTGAGTGGTTTGATGGAATTTTGTTTCTTGTTTAGGTATAATAAAAAAGAAATTAAGGGTAAAAGAGTAATGAGTCTTGATAAAAGTTTGAGTAAGGTGCTAAAGAGAGCAAACAAAACTGGAACATTTATCTATTAACAAATTTGATTGTGTCAGGTTTAAGAAGGGAACAAGATATAAAATAAGACATGAAATAAAATATGAAAAGATATTGATGAGAAAAGGTTTTTAGACCATTTGTCAATAAGTTTTCCTGTATATGAATCCAATATATTTCTCTCTGATTAGGTAAAAAGTAAAATTATTTTGCCTTTTAGAAATTTAAAAAAACTAACTCTACTTCTTATTTTTTATTTAACTAAATCTTTGATTTTTTATAAATGTGGCTGGTCAAAGTTAAGCTAAAGGATACAGCTATAATTTAGCTCAATTGAAAAGTAATGTAAATGTGGAAATAATAAAATTCTATTGGTGCAACTGTATTAAAATTATAATGAATCTCAGTGCACAAGGAAGCACAGATAAGATGAAATCTTGTGCAAGGCCTGCATATACATTTAATTAAAGGCTGAAAAGGTTGATTTTCCTTTTTCACTCAAATAGTCCAGAAGGTTTCCTTTATCAAGGTACTATTAAAATTAGCTAAGAAACTATCTGTATTCCTTCCCACAGTATTTTCTTTAATGCGATTGCTTCTCTCTTTCATGGACTTATTGTTTTTAAACATGAATGAAAATATTGGGATTCTGAATTTAAAAAAATATAAAATTCTTTAGAATAATCTTTCACCCACCTGCAGGGAGGAGGGGAGGAAATAAACCCCAGTACATACTTTTTGAGATGTGCAGTGTTTCCTGAGAGCTGCAGTTCATGACAGCATCCTGTGTGTGCACAGCACTGAGGCAGAGAGCAGCATTATGCAAAGCCAGTGGCAAGGTGCTGTACCTGGCATCTGTTGGGACTAAGGCATTGAGGCCAAAGCTGCTTCTATATGGCTTGGCATCTGATTAAACCAAGAGTTTAGACACCCCCAAAAATCCTACTGAGCTCTTCACTTTTGCCAAACAAAAATTACCCAAGGGTAGCATCAGCACCCCTCCAACTGCTTCCCCAGCTGATACACCCATATTTGCTTCTATGATGTCACTGAACAGCAACAATTGACAACTCTCAGAAAATAAATCATGGAATTGCTATAAAGACTTGCCAACGGTCAGCTGCCACTCTAAACTAATATACTTCTCAAAGGAGGACTGGGAGAGCTGCAAAACGTATTGAGATGTAGAGAGCTCAACCTTGCAAAGTTTGGAGGGCATTTGATCCCTGCCTACAGATATATGTGAGGGGAGAAGCCTCTCATTCTTGTCAGCACTTTGGTTTAGCAGATAAGCTGAAAGTTAGATAAAATGAAAAAGAACAAAACTTAAAATGAAAATGTGTGCACATTTTTCACACATTGTAACAGATTTTGAAGTGTGTGACAGATCACTCAGCACTTGAATCCTTTAAATCTAAGTTGACTGTCTTCCTATGAGATGTGATGTCTTTTAAGTGCATTGCTGTTAGGCAGGACTCAGGATTTGTTGAAAAGAATTTTATGCCAAGTCTTCATGAGCTTTTAACCAAGGGATAATAGTGTTTCTCTGCAGCACTAACATCACCTTACTGCCCTGATGAAATCAACCCCAATTTTCACCATGCTTTTTGCTGGAATAAGATTTTATTTCACAAATACCTAATAGCTAAATCTTGCCTAACTATATTTGGTGATTGCTTATCTACCAAATTACCAAGTGGTTAGGAGGCTGGTGATGCCTCCTAATCACGGCAGAAGCTGATTGACTGGATGTGCTGCCCATTACAACTCATTATTTTTACACGAGGTTCAGCATCTTCCTCTCATTCTCCTAAGATTCATGGCAAAACATTTGTGAGGTTAGCGTGGCTCAGTAGACCTTGTATAAATAGTTTTTAATGGAATAAATTTTATCTCAAAACATTTGAAATTATGATACTATTAAAAATGGAGCACTCCCATTAGGTTTACTGTCTTTCTGATGACTTCATTAGAGATCCAGCTAAATCTCTGAGATTAAAGCTCCCATGACCTGGCTTGCTCTTGACTTTTATCTCATAAAATTTCATATCATTTGCTGTCCTGTGAAGTTTTGAAGGAGCTTTTATAGAACAAAATAGCTCTTCAAAGCAAAAGTGAATGCTTGAAATAATAGACTGAAATATGTATTTCTGTAGCTACTAGCTAGTAAAAATGTGGAGGAACATAATTTAAAACTGCAGAGTGTTTGTGAATGGAATCTTTCTACCAGTAAGACTATAATTACTAGCAATTAGATTAACAAAGCTGTTGACTGATTCCATAAAAGGTTGCATTTCTTTTCTGCTCCTGATAACCAGGTGCATGATGGATAAGGCAGGCATGCACAAAGCACAATACACCATTAATCTTTGGGTCTAATGGGGTTATTAGTACTGTGTCAGCAGATCAAACTCACACATCCATCTGCCTATCTGAGCAGATTTCACGCTCTAGAGCACTCAAGAGACAGAAAGCTGATACCAACTGATAGACCATCGAGACATCCCTAAAGTCTGGCATAATTCTCTCACTGCCACTTCAGTTATGTTACCCTGTAGATTTATTTTTTCACAGATTTCAGAGGACTAGAGTTAAAAATGAACAAATCATTAAAACCATGAAGTCTATTCCTTCTATGATAAAAGAAAGAAAAAATGTTTATTATTTTGAGGAAAAACAATTCTTAGAGGAAGTTTTTGCAGATTCATAGTGGGAGCCATCACAGATATACAATACAATCAATATGAATTCAATGCCTGGAAATATGGAAGCAATGATTATAGGATAAGCAAACAAAAGGGAGAATTGTATTTCATTACTCATGTTTTTCTATGTGTAAGTCATACAGGTGATTATTACACTTAAGAGGGAAATTTACACATTTAAGTTTGATATTTTACAAGCTTTCCTGTTCAGCATGCCTTGTAAAAAAATATATATATTTGCTTTCAGATTCAAAATACTGCTGAGAAAATATACTGAAGTGCACATGATCAATGCAGTATTTGCATGTACTTCAGAAGAGACGGGGTATGAATTTAAGGTGCAAGAACACACATGAATGCTTGAACTATTCTGCTACAACAGTGTCAGCAGTGCTCCCTGGGCAGGGTGCCATCACATGTAATCATTTTGCTTCCAGTTAAGCAAGCTGGCTTAAGCTGGGCTTGGACTGGTAATTCACACTTATATATGTACAGCAATGCTTTTCATGGAAACTGGTACATGTTGGAAGAGTAGTAGGGAAAAAGCATACAAGATTAGACACAAGTAAACCACAATCTCAAGCCTGTTGAATATAAGGTGAAAGAGCTGACCAGAAGAGTAAGTGGAAATCAAAGTTTATTAGCAATGGGGCATTGTTATTCTCCTAATTTTGACATAAAATCTAAGACATTTTTCATTGAAACTTCATTTTTGTTCCTCTTGAAAACTAAATTGATAGTTTATCTGACATTCATTTCATTCTCCTAATGAGAAAATAATTAATTGCATATACTCTGTCGATATTCATTCTGTGTCAGAGATTACAGGCATATTATCTATCCATACTCTTTTTTTAGGTGGAATTTAATTTTAAAGAGAGATTTGTACCTTCTTAATGCTCTCGGTGGTGTCATGCTGAAATTACTGTCTACAGAGTGCTAATTTCTTACTGGTCCATTTTAATAACATATAATGACTTCAAGTGTTTTTTCTTTCCTTTTAGCAAGTATGAAGAAAGAAAATTATCTTAGGTCTGGTATTTTGTATTTTGGTCTTCTGGATTAGATGTTATATAGATGTTTCCTGAGTTCTGCCAATTAGTCGAGCTGAGATTTAATTAATACTAAATAATAGATTAATACTAAAGATTACCACCCTATTTACTCTTCCTTTATCTTTTACTTATTTTTTTATATTTACATTCAAGTCAATTTCTATACCATGGACAATATGATTCTGCATTTCTACTTCACTATGCTGCATGTGAAAGCAATTTTCTAGGCTTCCTTAAATATTTTGAATTGTGTGGGGAGAAGTCTCTCTCCTGTTATTTCCTTAAGTGAACCTCACTGTACTGAGTGAGGAAATGATCATATTTCCCAAGCATCCAGAAAGCCTTTACCTCCTCACAAAAAAATAATACTTTCTTTGCTGCTGTTTGAAAGCCCTTTGCAAACATTAAATTCAGACAGCTCTGTGTGAGAGAGATAAGTACTGGACCATAATCAACTCCATTACCGATAAAGCTTTACTGTTCAACTTTATGTAGAATTTCTACAAGCCCTCTTATATTTTCTTTCTGACCCAATGGAGAACTCAAGTCAGATATGATTTTCCTTCTTGCTCCAGTCTCATTGCAGTTATTAGCTTTCTATTTTCTTTCTCCTCTCAAAAATTGCTAGTGAAATATATTGTGCATTGAAAACTGCAATTATGGACTGAACAAAATTATATATGAAAATTCCAAATTTGACAAAATTTAAAGAAATATGAAAACTCCAACACTTAGTGTTTCATTTTGACATTTTGAAAGTGAACTTTAAAAACGACTTTTAGTTTTGAAAATGCAACTACTTTTAAAAAGAAAAGTAAACACTGGAAATTAAATTGAACATCAGTCTAAAAAATATATATTATTTTAAATTCTTCTGAGTATCATAGACATGATCCTTTCACATCCAAGTGAAGTTAGGCAAGGGGAAAAATACAATACAGCATGTCAAAGTACAGAAAAATAAGCTGTGTCTACTTGGTTAACCTCTGATCACTTTCTTCTTTTGAACAGGACTCACTGCTGCAGGGTTCCTGATCATTATCATGGGAATTCATTTGCCTGAGCTCTATGTCTACTCAGTAATAGGATCAGCAAATCATAAATGTTTCCTCTTATGAGTTATTTCTCTATCTTTTCTGATGATCAAGGCATATATGAACAGCAGATTTCCTGGTTCCTCATCATAGTCATCTAATTCTTTCTTCTACTTTCTAAATTGACATTTTAAGAAGAAAGAACTTCCTGTTTTCTCACTCATTTTAGGAGCATTAGGCTTATCAAATTCCTTTCACACTCACTTGTGGCACAACCTTCAGAAGTACAGAGAAGTTGCCAGCCTCCTGCTCTGGGTTCCAGTCGGGTGATGAAAGGGCTCTGCTTTCATTTTTAGCCTTCCTGAGCCTGAAGTCTAGCTTATTTGTGCACACGTTTCTTGTTTTTACTCTCATGTGGTGTTTTCATGTTTTTCCTGTCTTTTTTCATTGATCTGGAGAATACAAAATACATCTTGTTTTCTGGTATGTGTATGGAGATTTTGCTGTTTTCCTTTATCCATTGCTATTTCTTCATTGCCAAGTTACTTCTGCCATGACCGAAGTAAGTTCTGACAGTTGCAAAGGGAGAAAAAAGTGGTGTTTCTCTTTATTCCAACAAAAATGAGTTGATCTGGAAAAGCTGCCAAGTATTTTTCCTTTTTTTTTGCCATATTCTGCCCCTAATGCTTCCAACTTCACAGCATTTCTCCTAAACTTTGGCATCTAAGAGAATTTGGGAGTACCCAATGGAGGTGGCACTGGCCTTTAGTTCTGGCCCCTCAGAACTTCCCACACACAGCCTCTTGCATAGTAAGTTCTCTGGTAGCCTAAATGCATGGCACTATATCCGCAACCAAAAGTTGCCTGCAATCTCCTTATTAAAGGTGAAAAAAAATAAAGGCACATGATAAAATTTTGGAAGCCTATCTGGGCCCCAAGCCTTGTTCCAGGATGATTACAGGCCCAAGTCTCTCCTTCTCTCCATATGAATAACTATGGATATGGGATGAAGGACTGCGTTGATGAAGGTCACATTTGTGGTCATGGGTGGGGATTAAACCCAGTTCTGTGGGCAGCATATTGTGAAATTATCAGTTGTCTTCAAAAGCATTGAGTCAGCACTCATTTGAAATCAGTAGATAGATTTCCATCACCCTCAATAGGCTTTGGATGGTTCTGCATTATATACCTTGATTTGTAAATGTGGTATTACACAGGAGATTTCAAACTGTGATTTGTTTAAAACTAGGAGGTTTATTTCTTCAATCTGTTTTTCTCTGCTGAAAGTGCCTGTATTCTCACCCCTGAGAAGAATTGAGTAGTTTCATTTTGAGTCCACACATTATTAAGCACAGACTCAGTTTCATAAAACATTAAATAGACTTCCAGATAAAACTGGTTTTGTTTCCCACATGTACCAAGCTTCTTGACTCTCATAACAATAAAAGCCAAAATAAAACATGTGAAGTGTAATGGAACAACTCAGTTTATTTGTAGTGCTAATGTCAAAAGGATTTTATTAACTATTGAAGATTCAGGAACAAATGATGAATGACTTAGGAAGACCTGTTAAGTAGCAGATGTGACTAAAAGATTGACAAACACGAAGCCAGTTAAAAAACAATAACATAGCTCATTGGGAAAAGCTGGAATAATGATTCACACCAAATCTATATTCAATCAACATTATTTTCAGCAAAATGGGATATAAAGTCAATGGGAGAATTGTCTATGCTAGAAATACCCCATAATAATTTATATGGCCCTAAGCCAACAACTCATTGTTGGAAATAAGACTTCTGATCAACACCTTCTTCACTGTGACAATCTAGAGTCTTTCATTTGTGTTTTTTCCCTCAAAAACCAGTGAGGTTATTGTAACTTGGTTTAACTGAAGCAGGTGAAAACTCTGTTTCTGCAGCTCAGCAACTGAGGAGACTGTCCCCAAATTACCAGTGTGTAATTCTGTGAATAGACCCCCTGATTTCACTGACATTGTTCATCTGCCAAATATTATGAGAAACAATTCCTTCGTGGCACAAACCTTGCCCATGCATGCACTTCCTGACTCACAGCTAGCCCCCAGCTTACTTTCCAACCTGCTCTGGTGCACTCAAGCAAGAAAAGCTATTATTGAGTCCTAAACATTCAGAGCTTACTTCAAAAACTGAATTTTCTCATAATCTGAGATAAAAATGTGCCCGCTGCCAGATGCTAATTATATTCAGTAGTGTAGCAAGAAGAGTCAGGCTGCAGTGGCATGGGCAAGGAGGGGCATATAAGAAATTTCCTGGGCTGGCATAGTTATTCAGGGGTTCTCTGAACAAGGTGCTTTCATTCTTCTTCCCAAAGAAAGTTTGTGCTATTTTAACAAGGAACAGTCTGTGACTGGAAAAAAAGAGGATCAAAGTGGGAAATTCAAAGGCAATTCAGTAGGCAAAAGGGTAGCTATCTTGTTCAAGTTATCAAAATCTGAACAAATTTCCAATTTTGCTCTAAAGACCCAATATAAAACTCACAGAAATCCATCATAATCTTTCCACTCACTTATGTAGCTTTGAACGAAGCTTTTCTCACTCCTTTTAAAGTCCTTTTTGTACCTTCTTTGCCCACCTTTAATTCAGCTGTGATATGACATCCATTACAACTAGCATGAATCCAAAAGTGTAATTGCCCCACTGTTGAAAATTGGTAGAAGAGATTAATTAATATCTTCATATCTCATCTTCTATATAATGACTTTGTCATAACTAAAATTGTCCTTCTCTTATCATATTGTCATTTTCTCCAGGTTTTAACTGGGTGCTACACTTGAAAGGGTCAATTATGGTAAGTTAAAAAAAATACATGGAAGTGAAGATGAACAACTGACATTTAACCTAAGTGATGATGCTCTGCTTTTTAACTGTGAGTTTGATTAATTTAAAACCAATTTGGATCCATTCTTTGCTTCATTGCCTGTGCAGTGAAACTCCAAAAATTTGACCCAAGAGAATATAATTCAAGATGGAATAGATGCTTAGTAGATATATATGTCTCATTCTCATAAATTCTCTGAAGTACTGAGCAAATGCAATTAAATTAAGGGAGGGTTTTTTTTTTCCTTTCTCCCATTTCTTTTTTTTAATAGTTCTTTTGTTACTGTGTGATATTTCTACCCACAAAGAAAAAAACCAAGCCTGTTTCCTGAAGAACATCTCTCTTTGATTTACTGACTCTGCTTTGGCAAGAGTTCGCTTCCATGACAATCTACTGCTGCAAGTGCTGGTAATGAGTAAACTCCTTCAAGTAAAACTGTGACATGTTCTAATTGATCCTGAGCTGGAATGACAGCACTATAACTCTGTTTTATTCACTGATGATCTGTTTAAGATTTTACTCTGACATCATTCACTGAAAGTGATATCCGTCCTAAAGTCAACTGAGTGATTTGCACAAAAGAGAATGTTTGAATTGAGAAGGTACCTCAGGTTTATGTATATTTTTCCTTTTTACATGCCTTTCTGGGGAGTACAGTGATCCACACTTTTTTTCATTGTGGATATCTGAAAAATAAATGAGAGATGAGAGTGATCACTTCTTAGGTTTTTTTTTTTTTTATCTCCCCAGTCCCTCTTCTTCTCAACTGTCTGGCCTTACTTAGCTGCCTTACTGCACTAACTGCTTGTCCCACATCTTCAGAAAAATGCCCTTCAGCTTCTCCTTACTGTGTTCCTGTGTTCCTGTATTTTCCTGCAATTCCAAATGTAGTGTTTCTCTTCTAGATGGTACAAATCCTACTGGCACACTTCCTAAGGCATTGATATTTCCTCATTGAGTCAATTTGGGTTTGGGTCTCTCCTGTTTCAGCTACTGAACACACATGGCCATCACCACCCATTAGGGAAACCTGTGTGATCAGGCTCAGCACATTCCTTCAGCCTGACCTCCTCCCTATTTGCAGCATTATGAAGACTCTACACACCCCTACCTATCTGCAGCAAAACTTGCCAGCTTTGAACAGCTGTCTGAACACTAAACCTCAGGTATGCGCTTCTCCACATAATGAATTTGTCACCTGGCGGTTACAAACAAGGACAGGATATTCAGCCATATTCTCACACTAAAAAAGCCAAAATCTCTTTTTACAGAAATATAAACTGATTATTTTATCACAGTTTGAAAGTATATTCTGCATTTATTCACAGATGTATGCAGGCATTTTGTGTCCCACCAACTGTCTTGGTTATTCCCCAATAAGAAAATTACTGTATAACAGAAGGATAACAGCATGACTTCATTCAGTTCTCTTCTAGGATATTATCTGGATTCCTTTTATTTCTTTGTTTATTTATTCATATCTATGTCTCCTAAATATCTTCTGGGTTACTTTTATTTATTTATTCATACCTATATCTCCTAAATATCTTCCAGCAGTGATCTGCCTACATAATTTTTAACTTAGTTTCAATTGCAGAACTTTATACATCACTCATAGATGCAGCACTCTTTTAGTGAATGACCTACAGACTTACCTGTGGTAGATGTGTGCATGGAAGTTCAATTTTTCCATCATAAGACAATTATGTAACAATTTTGACCCAAATGGAGTTGTTCCAACTTCAGTGTGCAGATTTTATGTCATGATATCCTTTAAAAAACTTGCAGCTTACTCTCATTTCTCAGATAATTCTTTTTCAGTGTCTAATTTTCCTCTCTATTTATCTGTGTACTAATGCACTCCAGGATCCCATTCCATACTCTCTTCTGCCTCATAGGAGGACTGCTTAAGTCTATAGTGTCACAGAGCAGCTAGTAGTATTTAGTCACCTCCTGCACTATTAGATGGAAATTGATTTTCCTCTTCCAGGCAAGTGAAAAATCCATAATGTGCTCCATCAACTTTGTTTGTGCAGCAGCACTGGCAACTGAAGCTACAGGTGAAGACACAGCTCTTCAGGCATCATAAATGACAGTATCTTTTCTCAACATCACAGTAAGCAGGCTGCAGTAAAGTATTTCTTCAGCAGTTTGCAGTAAACCTGGTAAGGACCTGCTGGCTGACATTTGTCTGGCAATGTGTGTTGATGGATTACCCCAATTACATTTCACAACTGTGAAGTCTTCTCTTAAAAAAGCTACATTATATGGCCACAAATAATAAATCATAAATAACAAATAATAAAATCTGCTCACAGGCCATTGCCCCCAAACTTAATTGGAGAAATACTATCCAAAGAGTGGTGCACAGCAGTGCTTCTGTGGATAAAAAGCCAAAGCTGATACATTCTTATGATAACAGAAATTTACCTACTTCAGCCACAGAATTAAATAATAATAATCTTTCCTTTTGATAAGTGTTTGCAAATAAGTATTCAATACAATAAGATCAAGTACTACCACATCTTTGGGAATTTTCAGTTTCTATCTGGACAGCAGTGCTTTTTGAACACTTCATTTTGGGAGTGCTGCTCCTGGGTTCAGGATGCATGATTTTACTTCTGTTTTCATCTGTGAACCTGAAACACTTAAACAAGGATTAAGAATGACCAAAAATATCAGCACTCAAGCATTACAGTAATGCTTCTTTCTTTGACCTTACTTTCCTTTGCAGAAGCTCAAAAACAATTAGTAGCTGTAGAATATGTTCACCCAGATCCAATATAACATCTTTTTATGTGAGGAGAGGGAATGGAGTGGAAACTTGGTCATCATAGCTCACCTTGCTGGGTGCCTAGCTGTATGAGCTATTCAGACACCACAATCTTGGCTGCAGTATCAGAACCTGCATAGAATACAATCAAGCTGAAAAAGTGGGAGGTGGAGTATACAGACACATTAACATCAAGGGAAATCTTTTTTCAACAGTGCAGAGAACATATTTCCTGGGAACAATGTCCTCTTTGTTTTTATAGCAAGCTGGATGGAAATTTCCAGGCAGATATACTCATGGCAAAAGAAATGAAAACAGACATTCACATGATAACGAGGGAGGACAGTCAAAAGATAGCCAGGCTGCAGTCATAAAGCAAGTAGGAGTACTGTTTCAACATAAGAAATTTCTTATTTTATCATAATTTCCAGTGAAAACAACACTCACCAGGGTATAGAAAAGAGTATAAAGAATTGGTAAATTGAGGTTCCAGTTCATCCAATCAGCTCTTTTGCAATCTAGATAGATGATACAACCCCAGAACAATTAATGGTAGTGTATTTGCATGTAAAATGAGCATATGAATATCCCTCCTCTTTATCTCACAGAACAGTTTTGAAGCATCACATAAGCTGTAACTTTCAGGAAAGATAACAAGAACAAAATGTTATTAACATCCTATCACTAGTTCTATTGTGTTTTCATTTTATCTGTTAATGACCATGGATTCTAGAAATAAAGATTGTGACATTGTGGAAGTCAGGCTTCTCTTTGAGCAGGGCACAGTATGAAAGGACTGCAAGAATTGTCTTGTTCTGTGCATTATGTCTTTGACACTCAAGTTTTCTGAAGAGGCAGAGGCCACAGGGGAGCCCTGCAGAGCTGGTAGCTCCTGTGATGGAGATCCAGTTCCACCATTCTGGAGTTTCACAGAAGCAACTATGGAAGCATGACTGGAGTGTTAAACACTGGACAAAAGAGAGGAAGGGAGTTGTGGCAGACATGAAATTCACAGACTCTCCTGCTTTTCCGTGCCCAGCCTGTCACCTCCAAAGTTACTCTTTAAGAAAGTGTGTGCTCATGAATTTACTTATGGAGATGAGTGTGTATATATGAGATGCAATAGGCATGGACTAATTATGTCTTGCCTCTATTTCAAAGGACACGTCTACAGTTTAGAAAACAACTAAGAAAGTTTTTCCTTTACTATGTGAATTACCTAAAAGAGGAAAATACTAACAAAGGAAAAATTATTAGGATTTTGAAATGAGTTGAACTTTCAAATTAATGCCTGAAGCAATTACTTGAATTAAAAAACATCATTAATTTTGTATCTATTAAAATCAGCAAGAAAATCCCTCCTGGATAGTACAACAATGATTCATTTAGCCAGGCATTCCACCATGACAGCAGCAAAAAGAGAAGTTCATCAGCAAGGGGAAACATATGAGCCTGGATTGTTTTTCAAATCCATTAACCTATTCTTCCCAACTTCCACAGCCTTTTTATTAAGCACATCAGACACTACAAATTCCCTTTAGTATCTGCTCATAAATCTGTTCAGGAGTTTGTTCAGAATCTTTTGCAACCACTCATTCTTCTACCTCTACAAAATCCTGTGGCGGCAGCTTCTAAAGTTCATCAGCTTCTCTGTTAAAGGTATTTTATTCATCAGTTTTAAAGAGACATCCCACTAGTTCTAACAAGTACCCCTAATACTGCATGGTGGGGTGGAAAACCACCCTGCAGTCACTCAATGCACTATATTAATCATCTTGTAAGCCTCAGTCAACCTGCCAATGCACCATCTCCTCACTGAGTTTGATCTCCCAGGCTGTTCAAAACCTTCAAATATGTGGGATGCTTTATCCCTTGATTGTGTTTGCTGCCCTTCTCTGCTTCCAAGTCTGCTATATCTGTCTTGGGATGTGGGGACCAGGACATATTAAATATTCAAGGCACGAGTGCCATGGGTTTTACAGAGGCAAAACACCTCTGTCTCGTTCTCAAGATTTTTCCTGGCAATGCTCAACATTTTGTAATCTTCTGTTGGCTACTGCTGCATATGGACATGCTCAGTCCAGTGAATAATCCATGGTGACTCCTCAGCCTCTTCCCAGTGTTTAATTTTAGCAGCAAATGTTTTGGGACTTCTTAAGTCCAGTCCAACATAGGCATATTTTACAGCTGAGATCAGAGATGGTGTGTGTGCTGGTGTGGGCTCTCTGCTCCCCACACCTAAACCAGACCTTTTTTCCCTGTTGAGACCAGCTGGAGAAAGTAGTTCTGATGTCTCTAATCCCTTGCAGGTGGTTTTCTCTTCCTTGCAGTTCACCAATTCCTTGTGTTACGGCAGAAGGGGAGAGGATTAAGCCTGCTGTTACTGTTGCCTACTGCTGCATTTGGGAGCTAAAAACTGACTTTTCTTGTCTTTGGCCTTCTTCCCTCTCCATTTACTCCTCTTCAAGCACAAATCTAGAGTAAGGAGAAAAGAAAATATTGTCTCTTCCAGAGCTCCCTTCTGTGCTTCTGCCATTTGGTCAAGAGTCATGTCTGTTACAGTTTGTGTCTCGCATTTGCTAGACACGTCCCAAACATTCTGCTTCCCTGAAGTGTATCCTTTCTTTCATTTGCTCTTGGGAGAATGATGTTTTCTCAGTGAAATGCTATAAAGGTGGTGCTTTAAAGGTCCTTCCTACCCATTTACAGCTACCTATATTTTTGTTTTTAATCAGGTCAAACAATTTACTTCCATCCTGCAGGAAGGTAATTGAGGCTTCTGCTTTTTAGGTTTTCTTTTGGAATTTGCCCCAGGGCTAGTAATAAAACAGTAAATAGTGTATTACAGCTCTTACAAAGTTAAGATGCTTATTCTAGTTTGAAATGTCAATGTTTTGCTATTTCCAGCAGCACAGTGCAAATCCACAGTGATGCCTTTTTAAGGTACTAATGTAAAATGTTAAAGGTTTTGTAGGCTGGACAGTTCTTGGCACAGTCCCTCATACAAATCAGATCTGCTAATAGGAACAAAGGGCTAAGACCTCGCATTAAACAGACTTTACGAATTTATAGGATACATCAACTCAACTGCTTCGTCTGGAGAAAAATACCCACTGTGCTTCCTCATCCACTTACTAGTGCTCTCATTTCAATTTTCTCATCCCTTCATTACCCTCACAAACAATAGTTTTAATGTAAACCTCATGACTTTGAAGAAAATCATGCTTGCTAATGAAAAAAAAATAAAATTAATGGTTTTGTAATGATCTGATGGTGAAGTCAGAACAGCTACTTATCACATGAGCTAAAAGCCCTCCCGCAATGCCAGTTGCAGCCATGCTTTAGGTAAATCCTGACTGTTCTATGAAAATAAAAGAACCATAAAACAAATCTAACCAAACAAAAAAAACCAGTATCGGCTGTAGAAACCAGCATGATTATTACAGGAATTTACCATACAGAAATACTTTTAAAAATGGTTGTTGATAAATTGATCAGGTTATTGAGTTAAAACACAGTGATTCACCATCTACAGTCATCCAAACCTTCTGGCTGTTGCTCTCTGCTTTTACAACTTTTCTCGACTACAGCACAATTTCAAAAGTCCTGCACTTGTGTAAAGCTGCACAATTAGGCAACATATTAGAACAATTTTTGAAGAGGAAATTTGGTACCATTTAGAAACATGGTCTGCACAGAAATGAACAGAACCGCAGAATCTCATCTAGGATGTGTCACTGTGCCCCAGTTTCAGAGTCTAGGTGGCCAGCCTTTCCAATCACTGTGACTTACTACATGTGCATGTCAAAACCCTGCTGCTCTCACATGCAATAGACACTCAGCTCTTTTTCAACACCTTTTTCAAGGTGCTGACTCTTGTTCTTCTGTTCAAAGAGAGGGAAAAATATCCTTCTTTTGTGAGAAATTTACATTGCCCAGAAAACCATCTAAATCAACAGCTAATTTCTCATATATATACTGATATATAGATATACATTTTTATATATATATATATATATATGTATATATATGTATACATATATATGTTCATATAAAGATGCTAAATTCCAGAAGAAACCTAGGAGTATTCAGCTCTGAGGGCAATGATGTACTTTGGGAGAAAAATAGATAGACAGGCAGAGCGTCAGAAAGAACAAGATCTAGCAAGTACATGGGTCTCTGAGATGCTTGTGACCTGTTTTTTCTGTAAGGCTGAATAGATTAAATAATAGGGAGCATGACATGAAACAACAGATTTAAGTCCTGT